>NC_059207.1:25901274-26267730 GCF_020615455.1 Coregonus clupeaformis
TCATGGTCTGAGAGTCCTTTAGGTGCTTTTTGGGAAACTTCAAGCGGTCTGTCATGTGCCTTTTACTGAGGAGTGGCTTTCGTCTGGCCAATCTACAATTAAGGCCTGACTGGTGGAGTGCTGCAGAGATGGTTGTCATTCTGGAAGGTTCTCCCATCTCCACAGAGGAACTCTGGAGCTCTGTCAGAGTGACCATCGGGTTCTTGGTCACCACCCTGACCAAGGCCCTTCTCCCCCGATTGCTCAGTTTGGCCAGGCGGCCAGCTCTAGGAAGAGTCTTGGTGGTTCCAAATGTCTTCCATTTAAGAATGATGGAGGCCACTGTGTTCTTGGGGACCTTCAATGCTGCAGAAATGTTTTTGTACCCTTCCCCAGATCTGTGCCTCGACAGAATCCTTTCTCGGAGCTCTATGGACAATTCCTTCGACATCATGGCTTGGTTTTTGCTCTGACATGCACTGTCAACTGTGGGACCTTATATAGACAGGTGTGTGCCTTTCCAAATAATGTCCAATCAGTTGCATTTACCACAGGTGGACTCCAATCAAGTTGTAGAAACATCTCAAGGATGATCAATGGAAACATGATGCACCTGAGCTCAATTTCTAGTTTTGTAAAAAAGGGTTTTCTGTTTTTATAGTTAATACATTTGCAAAAATGTCTAAAAATCTGTTTTCACTTTGTCATTATGGAGTATTGTATGTAGATTGATAAGGGGAAAAATGTATTTAATCAATTTTAGAATAATTCTGTAATGTAACAATGTGGAAAAAGTAATGGGGTCTGAATACTTTCCAAATGCATTGACCAGATGTCTCTGCTTGAGTTGGTTCACATGTTAAAAATGAATCTTTCATAAATCACATTACGGGTGGGTTCAAAATGTACTTGTAAATTATCAAGGATTTTCTTTGAATTTTTTCTATCCTCTTCCCCCAGATCTAGGTGACGCTGAACCATATGGCACTCTCTTCCAATAATACTGAGCAAAGTTGCTACTTGCACATGCGGGTCTTTCTTTATCGAAGCCCATAGCGATTTCATAATTCTCCCACTGATCACGGAAAAACAACTAGTTTTGATACAAATCGCCTTTCATTTCCATGGCGCTAGGCACGGGAATTTGACTGAAAGACATTGCTGGCTCTTCGTCCTCGCTCATTTGTTCCACTTGTTTGCGTTAATCCGACAGCGAATACATTGTCCACATACTTTATCATCTTTTCAATAGCGCTTGACTTTGGATTCATTTCTCTGACACCATGTTAATATGTGTATGTGACTAACCCACGTCGGAGAGTTAGATAAAATGCAAGCATAATCCTTTACTCATGTATACCATGTTACAGGTCACGACATCCCTATTAGACACTCATAATGCCCTGTTTATCTATCCTAGATAGGTGACCCACTAGCGCCATCTCTGGGTTGGCATTATGCCCATTATCCCAACACCAGGGGATCTCCCCAATTTGATCTTGAATCCAAACAGGATTGATTCTGTTTTACACGGTTTATTGTCAGATAACAATTTACTAACATTTAGAAGTTCTGCACTTAGGGATTTTTCAACCAAATAAAGTGAATCTTGTGTTTCTCTTGGGACACAAGAAGCGCAGAATTATCTGCGTAAAGAAAGAGGTCACATGAACAGGCTGCTTTCATGTCATTGATGTACAGCAGGAAGAGAAGAGGCACAAGAATACTCCCTTGAGGAATTTTGAATTTTCCTTAGGTGTTCAGTAAGGTACAGTAAGCAAGTGTCTGTGGAATGGGACTGAAGATCATATAACCGACCATGACTGAGATGTATTTATCAATCTGTTCATACAAAATATTTTCCATGACCTTAGATAGTACACACAGGCCTGTAGTTTCCCTGGTCCAACTTACTCCCTTTTTTGAAGAGAGGAATTACTCTTGCATGTTTCATGCCACTAGGGAACATCTCCTGTTCTATTGACAGATTAACTATGTGTTACACATGGTCCTATCTGTAAGTCGCTCTGGATAAGAGCGTCTGCTAAATGACGTAAATGTAAATGTAAATGTAAATGTATAATACCAAAGATGTTGGATAAATGAAGATGTCCCACTCAGGCCATTTACCATTGGAAAAAATGGTAAGTTCCCATCTGCTTAAGGGGGTGGCTCTCCCATAGGCACCAATGCATTAGCAGCTGGGTCTTGTCTGCTTAGTTCATTGACAACAGTAGTGAATAAGCATTAAGACTGTGTCTGCCACTTCAGTCTTGTCAGAAGTGACTTGACATTTAATATCCAGGCTGAGACTACTAGTCTTGGTCTAAAGTCTTGTTACTATATCCCTAGCTGCTTCAGAGACTTCCAGAGCTTACATGGATTGTTTCCATGCAATAACTGAAATTAGCCCACTCAACTACCCCATCCCCATATTGTTATTTATTTTGCTAATTTGCACCCCAGTATCTCTATTTGCACATAATCTCTTGCACATCTATCATTCCAGTGTTAATACTAATTGTAATTATTTTGCACTATGGCCTATTTATTGCCTTACCTCCATAACTTGCTACATTTGCACACACTGTATATATATTTTCTGTGGTATTTTTGACTTTGTTTTGTTTTACCCCATATGTAACTCTGTGTTGTTGTTTTTATCGCACTGCTTTGCTTTATCTTAGCCAGGTCGCAGTTGTAAATGAGAACTTGTTCTCAACTGGCTTACCTGGTTAAATAAAGGTGAAATAAATAATAATAATAATAAATAACTGATGCTGATGAATACTGTATTCACATGTCAACTGATTCATTTACATCTGGACCAACCAAGCTAACATCAAATGTTCCCACAATTTTAGAGAATATTCCCTTAAGAGTCTCATTAGGTCATTAACTAATGTTTTCATAGGAATGTTCCTGTGATGTGCAAGTAATGTTTCCAAGAGACCATTCCCTTAATGTCAAATAGAACATACCCAGAAAGTGGTTACCATGTTCTCAGAACTTAAGATGTTGTTCTAGACATGTTTCATGAGAACGTTGCAAGAACATCCATGTGTCCAGTTTTCTGTGGGTTAGGAGAATATTCTATCAACTTCCCACCAAACATACACAGAACATGGTTGCCATGTTCTCAGAACATAAGATATTAATGTTCTACACACGTTTCATGGGAACGTGGCAAGACCATTTATGTGTAAAAAAAAAAAAAATCTCAGACATGTTTGCTCTAAATGGTACTGTATATGTGGTGTGGATTTCAAGAAGATGATTGAGAGATGCTCAGCTATATATACACTGAACAAAAATATAAACGCAACATGAAACAATTTCAAAGATTTTACTGAGTTACAGTTCATATAAGGAAATCAGACAATTGAAATAAATTCATTAGCCCCTAATCTATGGATTTCATATGACTGGGAATAAAGATATGCATCTGTTGGTCACAGATACCTTTTTTTATTTAAAGGTAAGGGCATGGATCAGAAAACCAGTCAGTATCTGGTTTTCTGGTGTCCCACTCCTCTTCTATGGCTGTGCGAAGTTGCTGGATATTGGCGGGAACTGGAACACGCTGTCGTACACGCCAATCGAAAGCATCCCAAATATGCTCAATGGGTGTCATGTCTGGTGAGTATGCAGGCCATGGAAGAACTGGGACATTTTCAGCTTCCAGTATTTGTGTACAGATCCTTGCGACATGAGGCCATGTATTATCATGCTGAAACATCAGCTGATGGCAGCGGATGAATGGCACGACAATGGGTCTCAGGATCTCGTCTCGGTATCTCTGTCCATTCAAATTGCAATCGATAAAATGCAATTGTGTTCATTGTCCGTAGTTTATGCCTGCCCATACCATAACCACACCACCATGGGGCACTCAACATTGACATCAGCAAACTGCTCGTCCACATGACTTCATACACACTATCTTACAAAACTGCACATTTTAGAGTATCCTTTTATTGTCCCTAGCACAATGTTCACCTGTGTAATGATCATGCTGTTTAATCAGCTTCTTGATATGCTATACCTGTCAGGTGGGTGGATTATCTTGGCAAAGGAGAAATACTCACTAACAGGGATTTAAACAAATGTGAGCACAATATTTTAGAGAAATAAGCTTTTAGTGCGTATGGAAAACATGGAACATGGGACCAACACTTTACGTGTTGAGTTAATTTTTTGTTCAGTGTAAATAGAATGTTCCCCTTACTAATGAAAAACTGGACACTCAATCATTAGGGGAACATTACAAGTAACATTACAAACACGTTCTCTCTCCCTAGACTTGTTAGCTGGGAATGCAGGGAGTTGTACAATTTCAACATTATATCAGACATATTTACTTTAAATCCATTGTTCCTACAGGTTATGTATTATTGTAGGTAATATCTGATTTATATATTAAATAATGTCGTATCAAAACCAATTGATAGCTTCGAGCAATACGTTTCCCTTCATGACGACGTGTTTGGCCAAAACATGGCTTGTGCAATAAGGAGGTGCATCTTGGGATATGTAGTAAGTAATTTATGTACATACCGCCAATTCTAAATACTTTAACCATCAAAACACAACAAGGACCATGATGCTGCTCGACATTGCGCATGGGCATGGGATATTGCAGACCGCTGATGACCATAAAGAATGATAGAGGCTTCTAGTGCCAAAAATACTATTAGCATGGGCGGCGCCATTGAGCGCTTCCACCATTTTAATGTGGCCAACTGGGTGGGACTTCAACTTCATTGGCTGATCCCTCCTGGTGACCCTGTTGGAGTCATGTCCAACCGGGTCCTCGTGAGTGATCAGCCAATCGTGAAGAAGAAAATTGACTTCTTCAAATTGGAAATAGTCTAATGGAGCTGCCTATGCTGTCACAGACGCTAGAATTGCACAGCTACAAAGATGAGTCCTCTATATATCTCTATGCTGATAACTCATCTAATATGCTAGCTACTTCGTTGAAATAAAAGGTACCAGAAAACTGCGAGCGAAGCACCACTGGAGCCATTTGAGGAGAAAGTAATAAAGTAAAATATGTTATTTTGTTCTGGTTTGTGTAATTTGAAGGAAGGATGCATATCGAAGTATTTCTCAAATACACTCAATCTAGCTTGCTTTCTGAGTCAGCCTGCCCGCTCGGCGCCTTGAAACAATGCATACCTACAAAGCAGTTCGGATTTGTTAGGCTAGTAGCTAACGCTACATTTATCATATGCGAAGTTTAAATGGTAAGCTAGCTATCTAATGATATCATTTTCATTGCTTCTACAACACACTACTCAACATTTTAGGTGTAGTTACTTCAAGCGAACTAGTGTAGTGTGTACGTTCGCTTGCTAGGTCTTTACATGGCGTGCACATTTAGGATTTTGCCGATTGAGAGGCTAGTTAGCGAGCTAGCTAAGCTAGCATTGCATCCCCCCTGACCGCCATCTTTTTAAAGGAATAGATGTGATGATGCGCAATCATCATGCACACCATCGCTACATGTAAACTAGCTACTATTTTGTGAGATGAAAGGTGTATGCTCAGTCGAGTGGATAGCTACTTAGCTGTACATTAAGCCATATGTATTTTAATTGCTAAGTGTGTCAGATTTTGGCTTAACTATTTTCCTAAAATTGGACGTGACATGGGGGAAAAAAGTGTGCTTTTGTGAATGTTTATCTCTGCATCATTGCTGTTGCCTAGCTACAGATTGTTTCACCAGATAATGTGAATTAACCAAATATTTTTGGTGTCCACTACTGGGAGTTACAGGTTAGGTACTGTTTGGTGTACCTACAGATTGCAACACCAGATAATGTAATTACAGGTTTTCAGCTGGTATTGGTGATACAATCTTCGTTCTCGATTTGTGGAAACGGGAGTCCTATAACATGAGTTGCAGGGGCTCTTTTTGAATTTAGAAAATGCTCCGTTATTAAAATATTTGTTTTGCTCCATGAAGTAATCCAACAATGTGTACGCTGCCATCTTGTCTCTTTCAAGTCTTCTCTCATTGATCGAGACAGGGCTGTCATGACATGCGGCACTTTGGGGTGGACACCCACCTGCCTCGATCAATGGGAGAATATTTGAAATAGACAAGATGGCAGCGTACACATTGTTGGATTACTTAATGGAGCAAAACATTTATTTATTTTATGGAGCATTTTGTTAGTTCAAACGCTCCACCTGCAACTGGACACGGACATTTTAGAAGATACATTTTTGGCCGAATTGAGAACGAAGATAGTATTGTTAAGGTTGGTCGAAAATTCTCTGTGATACACCAAACAGTATCTAATCTGTAGCTAGCTGTTACCCAGCAAAATGCTCAATTCTTTGCCCATTTTACAAATTCAAAGTAATCAGGTGTCTGTGTAGGCTATATTACTTAGGCTAGATGGAATGTGTAGTCACATTTTTGATTAATTTGACTTTTAGTTTATAATTTAGTTACCACTGATAGCTCAAAGTCTTTGTCATAAAATACTAGCCTAATTGACTCGAGTAAACCTTACTGTCTGGGAGGATGCCATCTGAAACTCCATCGGAGTGTCTCATATTTTCTGAACTGCACCCCTCCCTTCATTTTCTAATTCCAATATTTGTTTATTTTGTTTGGCAGGGCACGGACACTCAGGTCGTGAGATGGGATGTGTGTACTGCTGGAGGAATAAGGAGCTGAAAGAGGAGCAAAGTATCCATTGAAAACACTAGACTCTCAGACGTTTTACAGAACAGGGAAGAAGTGCTCTCCTGTTGCCAGTATGTCGGCTGTTCCTGCGGCAGTCCCGGCGCTTGTTAATCCCCCGCCACCAGAGTTCACCAACCCCAACAAGCCTGGCAGGAAAACTAACCAACTACAGTACATGCAGAATGTTGTGGTGAAGACTCTATGGAAACATCAGTTTGCGTGGCCCTTTTACACGCCTGTGGATGCCATCAAATTATGTCTTGCTGTAAGTCGAGTTCACACTCAGTAGTTTTTTTCTCTGTTATTGGTAGTTAGTAATGGGTAGAAGCAGATCCTTAAAGGTAGTAGGGCTGGCCCCGCCAAAAAATAATCGTGGTCGACCAAAAGTTGTCTGTTCTTTCGACCAATCGATTGGTCGAAATGTTTAAAGTGTATTTTTCCATATATAGACACACCCTATGTGTTTCAATAAAATAAACTATATGCATTGCGCTTGTCTGATGCTTTAAGCTTACGGTTTGATGAAATAATACAAATGCCGCAAGAGGGCGCCAGAGATCTAGATAACCAGAAGAAAAAACTTAACCTGACCCTACTATTCTCCTCCCGCTCCTGCTGGCTTTCGCAGATTCTGCCATTACTCTCCTGGTAATAGGCTACACGAGGAGTCGGCAACCTTTCTCATGTGGAATGCCAATTTATCTTACCATTTCTACCGATCTGCGTACCAGTTATGGTTTTCATGTGCACATTTTCTTTAAACAGTTTCATTTCATTGATAAGGTCTTCATATCTCAAAACCATTGTCATGTGGTTAATCAAAATTCTATCCAAATGAAAATGATACAAACCTAAAAAGTAACTTCTATTGCCATTGCCAACTATGTAAAAATAGCCTACATAAAGCCTCAAATAAAATCATTGCAGCCAGCAGGTAGAACATATCCTGATAAAAACAAATATCCTATGAATCACATTGGCTACACATGGCCTGTCTGCAACGAACTTGAAACATTGTGTCAACTATTAACTTTGGTCCGGCCGAAGCTTGCGCTAGTGAACTTGCAACATTGTATAAAATATTCTGGGCCCACAGTTTCCTGCGCCAGTAAGCTCGGGACAGACACAGCTGTAGGCTATTTGCATAAGGGATAAGAAGCAGTGCTCGACTTGGGCAGTAGCTCACCGGAGCTGAGTACCGACACCTCAAATGTTCTACTGCTTGAGTTCCTGTTCCTCTTATAGAATATTAGCTCAAAAGTATTGTGGAGCTCCTGCACCTAAATATAAACAGTTCCAGCTCCCAAAATGAGTACCGGAACCTATTTCATTCCAGGTCCAGCACTGATGAGAAGTAATCAGGTAGACCTATTTTTGATGTTCCACTGAATCAGAGCATGCCATTTTTCCCTTTCACGCTTAGTGGTTATCGAAAGGGACAGCGCTGGAAAGATTTTTCAAATACATTGAGGAACTATTGTGATTCTCAATGGATGTAAAAACATACTTAGTTTGCTTGCAGTTTGAGGTGAAGAAAACATTACTTTGAGAAGCTCCACAGGTCATTAGTGGTGGTGCGTTAAGCCAATCAGAAATACTATCATCCCCAAATGGGCACATTTATATGCCTACATTTGTGAGCAGGCCAGGTAGCCTATAGGCCTACTTCTATGCGTGCGTGTCCTTACTCAACATTGACAGGATCGCTCCAAACAAAAGACAATGACTAAATTGACAAAATTCGTAAATGGAATGAAATAAACCAAAACTTGTTTCTCACAAGTGTAGCATAGGTGTGCTCTCTGCAAACAATGTGTCCACTTTGACAATGAGAATTGGAAGACTGGAATAATAATATTGAATGCAATATAATTAATTACAGTAACCAAAGTAACAAACATTGTAGATTAGAAATTACAGGAATTAACGGTAAATGTACTCCTGGTGATATATGTAATGGGGAATTGATATACACTAACAATCAAACGCACACAATGAAGTTATGAAACAATGAATGTGCACAAATTGGCAGGAGAAAGCGCATTCTGGAGAGAGAAGTGCATTGTGCATCTGGGCACATGGCCAATCTGACGTCTGCATTTACGGTGATATGGCCTCAGCAGAAGTCGGGGCATTCATACTTCTTGCGCTTCGTGGAACAGTGCAGAGCTGTTGTCAAGGAAGTGA
The DNA here is from genome assembly GCF_020615455.1 of Coregonus clupeaformis. Taxonomy (NCBI): domain Eukaryota; kingdom Metazoa; phylum Chordata; class Actinopteri; order Salmoniformes; family Salmonidae; genus Coregonus; species Coregonus clupeaformis. Next base: position 25,910,144 of record NC_059207.1, read on the forward strand.
GTTTGTGTTTATACAGGATGTACCGACCCCACCTACCGTCAACCAATCATGTCTATACAGAGCCCTCCGCGTTTTTACAACATTTTGGAGGCGCATGGCGATACGGTACGGAGCTTGATTTGGCCTCTGCATGCCTCTGGAGGCTCCGCAATTGCGTCACACCCTCCATATGGAGCACATTTTCGAATCAAGCATAGATTGGCTTTTAGTCTTCCAATGGATTAGTTCACTGAGATGGGCGCAAAGACATGTATTTATTTATTTGTTGCTGCTCGACTAAAACAATCTTGGTCGACCAACAGACTAAAAGCTAGAATCCTTAATTGAAACAATAACAAAGCAGTCACCACACCCCACCTCTGTTTTGGTAAAAAGCTGAGGGAAGGCCCTGGAGAAATGTAACCACTCTCAATTTCATAACCAGCGCTATGGATGCAAGGACTGATCATCGATGATATCAAAATTATAGTTTTAAAGGCCCAGTCCTGTCAAAAATGTGTGTTTTTATATATATTTCCACACTGAGGTTGGGAATAATACTGTGAAAATTATGATAATTCCCTTTTACTCTTAAGAGCTGTTTGAAAAGACCGCTGAAATTTCAGCCTGTTTTGGTGGGATGGAGTTTTGGCCTGCCTGGTGCCATACCAATAAGAAAGAAAGTTCCAAACCTCTCCGCCAATAACGGCTCATTTTCAGTTTTCTCCTCCCCACTCAGACCACTCTTACAGTCCTAGCACATTTCTTGAGAAATTCCTCTTTGCTAAGAAGCAATTTTTGTTTATTTTTTACAATTTTAATTGAAAATGATCACAGTAAGGTACTTAGTTGTTACCCAGAAATGATTTGATTTTTTAGATAAAAACAGCTGCATTGGACCTTTTTAACCATGTTTTGAGGCTATACAGTGTTTGTTTAGATTTACGTTTACAAACATTGGAGTAAAACAAGATTATATTTTTGGTTCTGATAGGGTGTGACAGTTTAACTAAGCTCATGAGGCATTTATAATTTATATTCTCCAAGAATCAATGGGTATATGTCATTAATTTATAAGTCCAGAAATGGATGTAACAACTAAGGATTCTAGCTTTAACTCTACGGGTGCGTTCGTAAATTCGGAGCGTTGTCAGATTGTCCGTTTGTAAATTCAGAGCGTTTCGCTCTCGGAGTGTTCAGAGCGCACACTGGATGCTCTGGCCGAGGCGTAGGGTTGATCGGAGCGTTCTAACCTCACAATAGCAGTCAAGCACCCAAGCTAACTGGCTAAAGTTAGCTAGCTTGCTAGCTACTTCCAGACATAAATGAGAGAACACCTCACTCTGACTTTTTTTTCTCGCCCTAGCAGAGCTGGTTAGGCTGTTTTCATGTTATCCAGAGTGTTGATGATTGTAACTGTGCTGCTGGCAACAATTTAATTATGTTTTTTTGCAGAGGTTTGCTGACACCGGCCATATTCAACGGGTGTTGAGCGTTCGTAAATTCATCAGTTATTCTGCGCTCTGGCACACTCAGACGAGAGTGCTCTGAAATCGAAGTAGATTGTCAGAGCGAATTTAGGAACGCGCCCTGCATTTGGCTCTGGGTAGAAGCAGGCTGTTATATTTGAATGTAAATACTCTGTGTGGATGTGTGTACATTTTGGTGTGGTTCCTAAGTAGTAGTTCTATTACGATGTGGAAAATGATGAACCCCTCATTGTTCAACATTCATCTTAAAACATGTTGTTTATTTCCCGGCCATGATTTTATTGCTCCTTCATAGTGAATGGTTCTTTCCAATTGATGCTGTCATATAGGACTATCATAAAGTTATCAAGAGCCCAATGGACATGGGAACAATAAAGAAGAGGCTAGAGAATAACTACTACTGGAGCGCCAGCGAATGCATGCAGGACTTCAACACGATGTTTACCAACTGTTACATCTACAACAAGGTAAATTCTCCTTTACCATTAATTCCAAATCTAGATAGAAACAAAGTTGTTCAAAGAGCATACTTCCTTTTTGCCATTTTTTTCACAGGATCACATACACAGACATTTACACACACATATGGTTTTCCAGTGACATTCATTTAAACTTTTGAACTTTATTTTGACTCATCAAGATGAGGATTGTGATTTGAATGTATTTACACTTGCTCTACTCTGTCTAGACGCGCCCCATCACCTTTCTAGGTATTGTTGATAGCTGTGATGATTTTGATCAGGCGATTTATCTGACCTTCACCTTCATCTTCACCCATAACTCATTCCCTCTTGTGTTCCCACAGCCTACAGATGACATTGTGCTGATGGCCCAAGCTCTGGAGAAAATCTTCTTACAGAAAGTGGCCCAAATGCCTCAGGAGGAGGTGGAGCTGCTACCACCGGCCCCCAAAGTCAAAGCTGCCCACAAACCAGGAGGGCATGTTAGTGCAGGTAACTCCAGCCTTTCACAGTTGGGAGGGACTCATGTGCTGAGGAAAAGTTGTGTCTGTCTTTTACAAATGTTTGCTTCCCGCATCTTTCTTACAGGGGGCCAAGCACAGGCTGAGTCAACAGATTCACCCCCATCCACTTATCCCAGCTCCCCTCCACCTGTTTGTCAGACTCCTGTCATAGCAGCTATGCCAGTGCCAACCATCATCTCTGTTACCCCTGTCCAAGCTGTGTCTCCCGCTGCCTCCATGATGGCTGTGGTTCCCACGGCACAGCCAGTCATCAAAGTAAGTCCAGAAAGTCTTGCAGGTATTGGAAACAACGTTGGGTGTGGATATGGTGGGAGCATTTGGGTCTGAGCAAGTGTGATGTCATTAGTGTTTGTGAAAATGTGTGTATGTAAATGTTTATTTGTTTGTTGTTTTTGTCTATGTATTTTTATTTTTTATAAAATAGATTTTAAAAAAAATGTAATGTAGAAATGTTAAGAAGTAAGTCCAGAAAGACGGGCCGCTCTAGGGGGTCTTTTTATTTAGTTCTACAGTCTAACGGGATTTCGTGTGGGGGGGCGTATTTTAAAATTTTACTCCTCAATGTTTTCTTAGGATGTAATCTATTAGAAATCAGAGAAAATATAGAGTATTCCATGTCTTGATAAAGAGAAGCAGGCCACTGATGTAATTGTTTGACCACCGTCATTTCCACAGAAAAAGGGGGTGAAAAGGAAAGCAGACACAACAACTCCCACCACCTCAGCAATCTCTGCCAGCAGAAGTGACTCCCCTACCCAGCTCCTGGAATCCAAACAGGGGAAAGTCTCATCCAGGCGGGAGAGCACGGTGCGGCCCGTCAAGCCCCCAAAGAAGGGCACAGAGGACGGAGAGGTGCCCCTGCTCGGTGGCAAGAAAGGCAAGCTCGGCGAGCAGCTCAAGCACTGCGATGATATCCTGAAGGAGATGCTCTCCAAGAAGCATGCAGCCTACGCTTGGCCTTTCTACAAGCCTGTAGATGCAGAGGCGCTAGAACTGCATGACTACCATGAGATCATCAAGCACCCCATGGACCTCAGCACTGTCAAAGTAGGTCCCCTATTCACTCCCTCGACTCACTCCTAACTCTTCTAAATTACCCTCCAAAGCCTGGCTGTTTACTTGGTGGAGGAAAATAATGTGGCCACTGTTTTTATTTGGTGGTTAAAACTGTCCCTCAACAACAGTCGACACCGTAACAGCTAAGGGGAGGACGATTACATCGGTTTTACTAGTAGATTTGTTTTTGAGTTTTGAAGAGATGGCTTTCTCAGTAATAAGGCTCGGACTGTTTGTGCTGTATCCACAGAAAAAAATTGACAGTCAAGATTACCAAGATGCCCAAAGCTTTGCGACAGACGTCCGGTTAATGTTTTCAAATTGCTACAAGTACAACCCCCCCGACCACGAGGTTGTAGCCATGGCCAGGAAGCTCCAGGTAGGATAAGATTAATCAGATATCCAAATCGCCTCATTGAAGCGCTGTCGGTTGAACTACCCCTTGTCTTCTTGTTTCTCAGGACGTGTTTGAGATGCGATTTGCCAAGATGCCGGACGAGCCCATCGAAGCCACCCAGCCCTCCACCACGCCGGTGGTAAGCAAGAGTACAGAGAGCAGTGAGAGCAGCGGCAACACCTCCAGCTCGGAGAGCTCGGACTCAGAGGAGGAGCGGGCCACGCGGCTCGCCGAATTGCAGGAACAGGTGGGTTCGGAACAGGTGGGTTCTCACAACCAAGGACCAAGATCCAAAACCCATGGATGGATGAACAGGGAGCTGCCTCCTTCATCCCCCACTTCAGATTTAGACCGCTAACACTTAGAAATCAAAGCCACTCCACGATGTTCAGAGATCCACAGTAAAAGTGACATAGTTAACCCTCTACCGCCACAAACTGTTAGAATATCTTGGTATCATGGCTTGCATGCTGTAACTGTAGAGCTCACATTTAGAGCAATGTTTTACATTTCATTCATACCAATGGTGACAGTATTTAGCTCTAATGAATAGTTTGTTGTGCTGCTAGGATGTTAACATGATCTTTGGAGTGTTCTATCTTTGTCCACTGATTTCCCCTTTGGCTTTCTTACCAGCAAATCACTGTGGAGCACCCCAATGGTAACAGGGCGGGGAAAAAAAACGGGTGTGCCAAACGTTTTCAGGTGATTTATCTCTTACTTCCCCGTCCCCACAAAACTATTTATATTTTTGTATTGCACCTTGTTGAAAGAGCGGTAGAGGGTTACAGGTGGGGATCAGAACTCTGAAACGGATTGTAAGTGTGCTTGGTAGATGGTAGGGATGGGGGTTTGAAATGAAATGTTGGATATCCGGATATTCAAAATACATGTGGTTTTTGAAATGTTTTTAACCTGAGCACTGCTGCGCGAGGGAGAGGCGCTGGCGCTCTATTGCTGCAGCTGCGGAGGGGCCGTTGTGTGTGAGATGGGAGCAAGCCGAGCAGACGGAGGGGGAGAGAGAGACGAAGTAACGTTAGCCAAGGCAACTCGGCCATAGCCAAGACTAGCTAACTTGTAGCAGCCCCAATGTTATTTATCATCCCATATAACACAGAGGAGGCTGGTGGGAGGAGATGTAGGAGGATGGGCTCATTGTAATGGCTGGAATGGAATAAATGGAATGGTACCAAACACATCAAACACACGGAAATGTATTTGACTCCATTCCAGCCATTACAATGAGCCTGTCCTTCTATAGTGCCTCCTATGATATAACAGTGCCTTTCTTGACTGGAGTAGCCCAGAGAAGCTAGCTAGCTAGGCTAATTGATTCTACAGTGCATTCGGAAAGTATTCAGACCCCTTGACTTTTTCCACATTTTGTTACGTTACAGCCTTATTCTAAAATTGATTAAATTGTTGTTTTTCATCAATCTCCACACAATACCCCATAATGGCAAAGCAAAAACTGGTTTTTAGAAACTGAAATCAAATTTACATAAGTATTCAGACCCTTTACTCAGTATGTTGAAGCACCTTTGGCAGCGATTACTGCCTCGAGTCTTCTTGGGTATGACGCTACAAGCTTGGCACACCTGTATTTGGGGAGTTTCTCCCGTTCTTCTCTGCAGATCCTCTCAAGCTCTGTCAGGTTGGATGGGGAGCGTCGCTGCACAGCTATTTTCAGGTCTCTCCAGAGATGTTCGATCGGGTTCAAGTCCGGGCTCTGGCTGGGCCACTCAAGGACATTCAGAAACTTGTCCCGAAGCCACTCCTGCGTTGTCTTGGCTGTGTGCTTAGGGTTGTTGCCCTGTTGGAAGGTGAACCTTCGCCCCAGTCTGATGTCCTGAGCGTTCAGGAGCAGGTTTTCATCAAGGATCTCACTGTACTTTGCTCCGTTCAACTTTCCCTCGATCCTGACTAGTCTCCAAGTCCCTGCCGCTGAAAAACATCCCCACAACATGATGCTGCCACCACCATGCTTCACCGTAGGGATGGTGCCAGATTTCCTCTAGATGTGACGCTTGGCATTCAGGCCAAAAATATAAATCTTGGTTTCATCAGACCAGAGAATCTTGTTTCTCATGGTCTGAGAGTCCTTTAGGTACCTTTTTAGCAAACTCCAAGCGGGGTGTCATGTGCCTTTTACTGAGGAGTGGCTTCCGTCTGGCCACTCTACCATAAAGGCCTGATTGGTGTAGTACTGCAGAGATGGTTGTCCTTCTGGAAGGTTCTCCCATCTCCACAGAGGAACTCTGGAGCTCTGTCAGAGTGACCATCGGGTTCTTGGTCACTTCCCTGACCAAGGCCCTTCTCCCACGATTGCTCAGTTTGCCAGCTCTAGGAAGAGTCTTGGTGGTTCCAAACCTCTTCTATTTAAGAATGAGGGAGGCCACTTCCTGGGGACCTTCAATGCTGCAGACTTTTTTTGGTATCCTTCCCCAGATCTGCGCCTCGACACAATCCTGTCTCGGAGCTCTACAGACAATTCCTTCGACCTCATGGCTTGGTTTTTGCTCTGACATGCACTGTCAACTGTGGGACCTAATATAGACAGGTGTGTGCCTTTCCAAATCATGTCCAATCAATTGAATTGACCACAGGTGGACTCCAATCAAGTTGTAGAAACATTTCAAGGATGATCAATGGAAACAGGATGCACATGAGCTCAATTTCGAGTATCATAGCAAAGGGTCTGAATACTTACGTAAATAAGGTATTTCAGTTTTTTTTTTTTTTTAAATGTGCAGAAATTTCTAACAAATAAAAAACAGATACCTTATTTACAAACCTGTTTTTGCGTTGTCACTATGGGGTATTGTGTGTAGATTGATGAGGAATTTGTTTTATTTAATCAATTTTAGAATAAGGATGTAACTTAACAAAATGTGGAAAAGAGGAAGGGGTCTGAATCCATTCTGAATCCATTGTACATGCTGCGCTTTCTCCCTAACCCCATTAAGATAAAACAACTGTTGGTTTCTTGTTGAAGCCTACTCCTTCTCATTTCGCTAACTTTTAATTACGTTTAGCCTATTTGCCACTTTGATTGGCCAGCATAAACAATAAGCTACACACTTGAATGCTACCGGTCTTTTTATGGGGCTCATGTCATAAAAACTACATAAAAAAGTTTGTTGTATTAAATTAATCATTTGAAATGTAATGGTATATATTTGTAGTATGTAACAATGTCACATTGATATTTCAATACAATTTAGAAAAAGCCTTTTCCGTGTTAAAGTATTCGAAAACTAATGTCCGTTCGGATATTCGAATAACTGCACATCCCTAGTAGATGGTCTTTCCCTTAGTAGTCAGCTTGCTCTTTGTCATGTAGGCCTAGATAGTCCTTTCTACGTTTTTTTGTAAGATGTTGATAGTTACTTTTTCCCTCCATTGTTGCATTATTTTAGTGTTTTAAAAATAGGACATTTTAGTTTTCATGGTAAGCATTTCGTTGGATGGTGTACACCACTAATAAAACTTGGTGACAGTGTTGGCTGGTGGCGAATGGTGATAGTGTTAGCAGTGGGAGTTTTTATGATTCTGGCAATGATTTCAAATGCTTTTGCTGTATTGTAGCTTCACTTTAAAATATTTCCTCCTTTTTTCAAGTGGAATAACTCAAAGACCAATGTTTTTGTGCTGAAGACAAGGAAGTGTCAGTGTGAGGGTATTCAATATTTTTGTTCTATATTACGTACCTGTTTCTTCAAAAAGCAATCAGTCAATGCGTCACTTGGGGAGTCAGCATGTGCTTCTTGTTTTCAAGTGTTAGGTAGATAGCTACAGTACAGGCTGGTGGCCCGGTGTGCTTTTCTGAAAGCTTTTTTCCCAGGCCAATGTGAAATTATTTAACAAGACCTCATTTGCATGCCAGTATAGTACTGTTTTTCTGAGATAAATCAATGTACATTATACACATCACACACACACACTTGATTGTTTCCTTTATGAATATTCTGAGCTTTCATTTGAGAAGATATGCAGAAACATGAGTGCTGTATAGTCCATTAATTAATGCACATAATAAACATGAATAAGATAACTTGAGGATGATTTAAGATGCAGCAAAAGCCAAGTCAATCAAACAAACGCATGAATTTGCTTGAAAATGAGACCCCTTCAAAGTCAATGGAAAAGAAAACATCCCTCCCAGGGCTAATATATAACTAATATCACTGTCATAATTGTGACATGAAATGGTCCAAGACAAAATGATGCAGATTCTCTGCAACAGGTTACACATGCCTACATCCCACATTAAGCTAGCCATCAATACCTGTATTTTGCCATCACTCCCAGTATCTTGCCTCAGTCCCTGCATCAGCTTCACCCTACATACACCAACATCTGGGCTCATAGGTGACTCTTGACTCTGCTTTTCTCCTCAGCTGAAGGCCGTTCACGAACAGCTGGCTGTTCTGTCACAGGCCCCAGTAAGTAAACCAAAGAAAAAGGAGAAAAGGGAAAAAGAGAAGAAGAAAGACAAAGAGAAGGACAAGGGGAAGGCTGATAAGGGGAAGGCTGATGACGAGAAGAAACCCAAGTCTGCACCACAAGCCAAGCCAGCAAATCAGAAGAAGGCTCCAGCCCGGAAACCAAACAGCACGGTGGTGGCTACCAGGTACTACTGCCCAGTGTTTTCTTATGTGTTTCGTAATTCATCACACTCTCCTGAGTATCACAAGTAATTTGCTCAATACTGCCGGTAACTTTTGCTTTTGGATAAATCATTGTTACTATGTCTCATGTTGCAACAGTGTTACGCAGTGCTGTGTTACACTTTGACTCGTATCCCCATGTAGCCTGATACAGACATGTCAGTCTGTCACAAATCATCTGTTCTTTGATCTTCTCTCAGTGCTAAGCTGAACATCCTGAGAGAGGCAAAAGCTGTAGGCCTAACAAAGATCTGACCAAAACTATTTCAGGCAACCGAAGAAAGGGTCCAAGGTGATGGTGGCGAACAACGAGTCTGAAGAGGAGCCGTCCCTTCCCATGTCGTACGACGAGAAGCGCCAGCTCAGCCTTGACATCAACCGTCTTCCGGGTGAGAAGTTGGGCAGGGTGGTCCACATCATCCAGTCCCGGGAGCCGTCGCTGCGTGACTCCAATCCGGACGAGATAGAGATAGACTTTGAGACACTCAAGCCGTCTACCCTCCGTGAGCTCGAACGATACGTCAAGTCCTGTTTGCAGAAAAAGCAGCGGAAACTTTTACGTAAGTTGTGAGCTATTACTTTTTCTTGGTGTTTTCACAGATGCCCTTTTCCAGTCACTAATGGTTACGGCTTCTTCAGGGATAAACCTCTCCTTTCTCTGTCTGTTGCCTAAATGCTTTAAAGCTCCCTTGCATTTGTTCCTCTAACCCCCCCTTTTGAACAGAGGTTACTCACCCTCCCACCCTTTGCACATCTGGCGTTGGTGGTTCATTGAAAATTGGCCTTCAGTTCAGATAAAATTGTCGCTCGTATGCAGTGCAGTTTGTGACAATTCACGTACAGTGCTTCTGTTGAATGCGATGACAGAAATATAGCCTAATTCAAGAGAGCAAAACTGACTTGAACTGGAACTATTGTTTTGGTCCAATTTCATTTTAAGTGGACTCGTTAGCACCACCAAAACACAGAAAAAAAACGATGTTAGAGGGGACAAAGACGTGCAGCTCTTGACACATCAGCAAGGCACCGAATGTGGGAACTTATTCCATGGCGCTGTGTGTCTCTCGCAGCGGGCATGAAGGAAAAGAGTGCCAAGTCTAAGGAAGAACTGGTTCAGGAAAAGAAGAAAGAGTTAGAAAAGAGACTACGGGACGTGAGTGGACAACTGAACCACAACAAGAAACCGCCTGAAAAAGGTACCTGTGTTTCAGAGCTCACACTGTGCAACAGGCTGCCAAATGAGCTTAGAATAGTTTAGGCAAGAGATGGGCAAGTGAAATCTAGGCCAGTGAAAACTTGAGGCCTTGATGGCTGTTTTGTTGTTGCTTTGTAGAATTAGGAGATGTTTCTCTAGTTTCAAGGATCAGTTACCCCCCCCCCTAGCGACGGTCTAGGCATGGAGCTCCTCATATCAGGAAGTGGCATAGATCTACTTGAGTCGTCACTGTCCTGTAGCTTTATGATGAGTGATTCCTCACAAAACTAGAACAGGACCATGATTTGGGGGATTTTCGTGAAATCGCATCCATAGAAGGGTCCTTTGGAGGAACGATTGTTGACATATATTTGACATTTGTGTCTTAAAGTGTAATTGAGACATAATTAAAGGAATAATCCACCCCCAGAAAGTAAACTCTTTAAACTCCTGTCAATTTTTAGAGTAGTCTGTGTTCAATGAGTGGGTAAAATAACTATTTTCACCATGTTTTAACTTTTTAAGTGGTCCGTCTGTGAAATCAGGAAATCGTGTAGGAACGCGTCATACGTATAAGGTACTCATCACTGGAGCTGTCGGATAACACACTATAACATCTCATAATGCTTTTAAAACAATTACTTGCACTCCAGATCACCAAATCAGCCAATAGATGGTATGGGCATACTTGTCTAAACATATCCATCCGTTTATATCGTCATGAAAAAGTATATATTTCACTTAGATGTGCTCAATCTAAACAGTGTACCAGATTATTCAACTCAGTTTTTTCTTCAAGTACCATCACACAATGCTCCCTGTGTGTCTGTGGGAAAGGGCCGTTGTTGTCATAGCTAGCAACGTCTGCACTCTGCACATTGAGGCAGACTGAGACGAACTGCAAGTTGAACATGGTGAGATTGTAGACTCCTAAATTGATAGTGCAGTTTGTTTAGGCGATTTTACAGCTAGCTAGCTACTTCACATGCTGATATTGACTGGTATTATTGTGTGTAGCTACGTTTGCTAGCTAGCTATCAACTAGCTAGCCAGCTCAGGGAGAGAGTATTTGAATTATGGGTTTTGTAGTCGACTTGTGCTGCAACAGATTTTCACATGCTGCTACGAACCTTGTCATAACCTTGTTCCCACAATGCTAAATAACACTGTAAATCTTACGAATTTGTGGTTTTGGGTGGAGTTTTCTTTTAATTGAAGTTGGAATATTTGTGACATTTTGGCCTTACCCAGGCCTCCTTTAAGATATAATATATAATAATATAATATGCCATTTAGCAGACTCTTTTATCCAAAGCGACTTAGTCATGTGTGCATTTTTACGTATGGGTGGTCCCGGGGATCGAACCCACTACCCTGGCGTTACAAGCGCCATGCTCTACCAATTGAGCTACAGAGGACCACCATAGACTCCATAATGTTTAATCCGTATGTGCTGCAAGTGAATTGGATCATACTTCTACAATTTTTATCATAACTATAAAACTAGGTGAGATCCCAATCTGGAACTTTGATATACAGTGGGGAAAAAAAGTATTTAGTCAGCCACCAATTGTGCAAGTTCTCCCACTTAAAAAGATGAGAGAGGCCTGTAATTTTCATCATAGGTACACGTCAACTATGACAGACAAATTGAGGAAAGAAAATCCAGAAAATCACATTGTAGGATTTTTAATGAAGTTATTTGCAAAAATATGGTGGAAAATAAGTATTTGGTCACCTACAAACAAGCAAGATTTCTGGCTCTCACAGACCTGTAACTTCTTCTTTAAGAGGCTCCTCTGTCCTCCACTCGTTACCTGTATTAATGGCACCTGTTTGAACTTGTTATCAGTATAAAAGACACCTGTCCACAACCTCAAATAGTCACACTCCAAACTCCACTATGGCCAAGACCAAAGAGCTGTCAAAGGACACCAGAAACAAAATTGTAGACCTGCACCAGGCTGGGAAGACTGAATCTGCAATAGGTAAGCAGCTTGGTTTGAAGAAATCAACTGTGGGAGCAATTATTAGGAAATGGAAGACATACAAGACCACTGATAATCTCCCTCTATCTGGGGCTCCACGCAAGATCTCACCCCGTGGGGTCAAAATGATCACAAGAACGGTGAGCAAAAATCCCAGAACCACACGGGGGGACCTAGTGAATGACCTGCAGAGAGCTGGGACCAAAGTAACAAAGCCTACCATCAGTAACACACTACGCCGCCAGGGACTCAAATCCTGCAGTGCCAGACGTGTCCCCCTGCTTAAGCCAGTACATGTCCAGGCCCGTCTGAAGTTTGCTAGAGTATATTTGGATGATCCAGAAGAGGATTGGGAGAATGTCATATGGTCAGATGAAACCAAAATATAACTTTTTGGTAAAAACTCAACTCGTCGTGATTGGAGGACAAAGAATGCTGAGTTGCATCCAAAGAACACCATACCTACTGTGAAGCATGGGGGTGGAAACATCATGCTTTGGGGCTGTTTTTCTGCAAAGGGACCAGGACGACTGATCCGTGTAAAGGAAAGAATGAATGGGGCCATGTATCGTGAGATTTTGAGTGAAAACCTTCTTCCATCAGCAAGGGCATTGAAGATGAAACGTGGCTGGGTCTTTCAGCATGACAATGATCCCAAACACACCGCCCGGGCAACGAAGGAGTGGCTTCGTAAGAAGCATTTCAAGGTCCTGGAGTGGCCTAGCCAGTCTCCAGATCTCAACCCCATAGAACATCTTTGGAGGGAGTTGAAAGTCCGTGTTGCCCAGCGACAGCCCCAAAACATCACTGCTCTAGAGGAGATCTGCATGGAGGAATGGGCCAAAATACCAGCAACAGTGTGTGAAAACCTTGTGAAGACTTACAGAAAACGTGTGACCTGTGTCATTGCCAACAAAGGGTATATAACAAAGTATTGAGAAACTTTTGTTATTGACCAAATACTTATTTTCCACCATAATTTGGAAATGAATTCATAAAAAATCCTACAATGTGATTTTCTGGATTCTTTTTTCTCATTTTGTCTGTCATAGTTGACGTGTACCTATGATGAAAATTACAGGCCTCTCTCATCTTTTTAAGTGGGAGAACTTGCACAATTGGTGGCTGACTAAATACTTTTTTCCCCCACTGTATACAGTGAGGGAAAAAAGTATTTGATCCCCTGCTGATTTTGTACGTTTGCCCACTGACAAAGACATGATCAGTCTATAATTTTAATGGTAGGTTTATTTGAACAGTGAGAGACAGAATAACAACAAAAAAATCCAGAAAAACACATGTCAAAAATGTTATAAATTGATTTGCATTTTAATGAGGGAAATAAGTATTTGACCCCTCTGCAAAACATGACTTAGTACTTGGTGGCAAAACTCTTGTTGGCAATCACAGAGGTCAGACGTTTCTTGTAGTTGGCCACCAGGTTTGCACACATCCCAGGAGGGATTTTGTTCCACTCCTCTTTGCAGATCTTCTCCAAGTCATTAAGGTTTTGAGGCTGACGTTTGGCAACTCAAACCTTCAGTTTACACAGATTTTCTATGGGATTAAGGTCTGGAGACTGGCTAGGCCACTCCAGGACCTTAATGTGCTTCTTCTTGAGCCACTCCTTTGTTGCCTTGGCCGTGTGTTTTGGGTCATTGTCATGCTGGAATACCCTTCCACGACCCATTTTCAATGCCCTGGCTGAGGGAAGGAGGTTCTCACCCAAGATTTGACGGTACATCGCCCCGTCCATCGTCCCTTTGATGCGGTGAAGTTGTCCTGTCCCCTTAACAGAAAAACACCCCCAAAGCATAATGTTTCCACCTCCATGTTTGACGGTAGGGATGGTGTTCTTGGGGTCATAGGCAGCATTCCTCCTCCTCCAAACACGGCGAGTTGAGTTGATGCCAAAGAGCTCGATTTTGGTCTCATCTGACCACAACACTTTCACCCAGTTCTCCTCTGAATCATTCAGATGTTCATTGGCAAACTTCAGACGGGCCAGTATATGTGCTTTCTTGAGCAGGGGGACCTTGCGGGCGCTGCAGGATTTCAGTCCTTCACGGCGTAGTATGTTACCAATTGTTTTCTTGGTGACTATGGTCCCAGCTGCCTTGAGATCATTGACAAGATCCTCCCGTGTAGTTCTGGGCTGATTCCTCACCGTTCTCATGATCATTGCAACTCCACGAGGTGAGATCTTGCATGGAGCCCCAGGCCGAGGGAGATTGACAGTTCTTTTGTGTTTCTTCCATTTGCGAATAATCGCACCAACTGTTGTCACCTTCTCACCAAGCTGCTTGGTGATGGTCTTGTAGCCCATTCCAGCCTTGTGTAGGTCTACAATCTTGTCCCTGACATCCTTGGAGAGCTCTTTGGTCTTGGCCATGGTGGAGAGTTTGGAATCTGATTGATTGATTGCTTCTGTGGACAGGTGTCCACAGAAGCAATCAAACTGAGATTAGGAGCACTCCCTTTAAGAGTGTGCTCCTAATCTCAGCTCGTTACCTGTATAAAAGACACCTGGGAGCCAGAAATCTTTCTGATTGAGAGGGAGTCAAATACTTATTTCCCTCATTAAAATGCAAATCAACTTATAACATTTTTGACATGCGTTTTTCTGGATTTTTTTGTTGTTATTCTGTCTCTCACTGTTCAAATAAACCTACCATTAAAATTATAGACTGATCATTTCTTTGTCAGTGGGCAAACGTACAAAATCAGCAGGGGATCAAATACTTTTTTCCCTCACTGTATGCCTGTGTATCAGGGTTTCTTTCTTAAACTATTGGTCAGGGTATGTGAGAGGTGGATCGCGAGTTATGAGAATACATCTATAATCACATCTATAATTAATTTAGGTCGCTTGGAGGACAATTTGGGTCACGGGAGGACGATTAATTTCTCATTTGGGTCTCGAGCTAAAAAAGTTTAAGAACCCCTGCCGTAGATTTACAGAATGAAATAACACATATGGAATCATGTAGTAACCAAAAAAAGTGTTAAACAAATAAAAATATATTTTAGAGTTTAGATTCTTCAAAGTTGCCACCCTTTGCCTTGATGACAGCTTTGCACAACCAGCTTCACCTGGAATCCTTTTCCAACAGTCTTGAAGGAGTTCCCACATATGCTGAGCATTTGTTAGCTGCTTTTCCTTCACTCTGCAGTCCAACTCATCCCAAACCATCTCAATTGGGTTGATTGTGGAGGCCAGGTCATCTGATGCAGCACTCCATCACTCTCCTTCTTGGTCAAATAGCCCTTACACAGCCTGGAGGTGTGTTTTGGGACATTGTCCTGTTGAAAAACAAATGATAGTCCCACTAAGCACAAACCAGATGGGATGGCGTATCGCTGCAGAATGCTGTGGTAGCCATGCTGGTTAAGTGTGCCTTGATTTCTAAATAAATCACTGATAGTGTCACCAGCAAAGCACCATCACACCACCTCCTCCATGCTTCACGGTGGGAACCACACATGCAGAGATCATCCGTTCACCTACTCTGCGTCTCACAAAGACACGGCGGTTGGAACCAAAAATCTCAAATTTGGACTCATCAGACCAAAGCACAGATTTCCACCGGTCTAATGTCCATTGCTTGTGTTTCTTGGCACAAGCAAGTCTCTTCTTCTTATTGGTGTCCTTTAGTAGTGGTTTCTTTGCAACAATCCGACCATGAAGGCCTGAATCACGCAGTCTCCTCTGAACAGTTGATGTTGAGATGTGTCTGTTACTTGAACTCTATGAAGCATTTATTTGGGCTGCAATTTCTGAGGCTGGTAACTCTAATGAACTTATCCTCTGCAGCAGAGGTAACTCTGGGTCTTCATTTCCTGTGGCAGTCCTCATGAGAGCCAGTTTTATCATAGCGCTTGATGGTTTTTGTGACTGCACTTGAAGAAACTTTCCAAGTTCTTGAAATGCTCCGTATTGACTGACCTTCATGTCTTAAAGTAATGATGGACTGTCGTTTCTCTTTGCCTATTTGAGCTGTTCTTGCCATAATATGGACTTGGTCTATTACCAAATAGGACTATCTTCTGTATACCACCCCTACCTTGTCACACCACAACTGATTGGCTCAAACGCATTAAGAAGGAAATAAATTCCACAATTTAACTTTTAAGAAGGCAACACCTGTTAATTGAAATGCATTCCAGGTGACTACCTCATGAAGCTGGTTGAGAGAATGCCAAGAGTGTGCACAGTTGTCATCAAGGCAAAGGGTGGCTACTTTGAAGAATTTGTTTAACAATGTTTTTGGTTACTACATGATTCCATATGTGTTATTTCATAGTTTTGATGTCTTCTATTATTCTACAATGTAGAAAATAGTAAAAATAAAGAAAAACTCTGGAATGAGTAGGTGTGTCAACTTTTGACTTGTATAGTATATTATGATCAACAACATATTGAAACATTTGCCAAATGAAACGGTTTTTTTCCTTCAATATTCATGTTTAGATTGATCTTTATTCATAAATGAATGCAAGAAATAGTTTTAAAAAATCAAAATACTACTCATATTACAGAGCAAGCGGTAAAGCTTAATATGGCAGATGAAACATTATAGTGTCAAAAGGAGGCCTGAGTAAGGCCAAAATGTCAAATGTTTGAACTTCAATTAATTATTTCTCAATTATGCTTTAAGATACAAATGTCAAATAAAGTAATCAATCTTCCTCCAAAGGACACTTCTATGGATTAAATTTAGTGAAAATCCCCCAAATCATGGTCCTCTTTTGTTCTAGTTTTGTGATCAATCACACTGATGGCACATAGTGATAGACAATCAATAGAAATAATACAAACATGGAATGGGACTAGGGCTTACCCCATTTAGCCGACTGGTCGATGTTTTGGTCGATAGGCTGTTGATCGAACAATATATCTTTAGTTGAGCAGTAGCAAAAAATTTTTTTTGACATATCATGGTGTACAAAACACCTGTCTGAGTGGACTGATCCATTCAGGAGGCCGTGGGGATGACACAGTCCATCAGTCTAAGACGTGCTACTGAAATTGTATATGGTTATATTACAAAAGAACAATGGTGCAACGCTAATAAAAATAATATTATTTTATGTAAAATGTGCTTTCTCCCACGTTGGATAGTGGCTGCTGTCCACGGTTCAGAAACACATCAGTGTGATGTTGAATTGGCGCCTTTTCCTAGACCATGTTGCTATGTGCATAATAGCAAATTTAACCAGCATATTGGTGTTGAGAACAATGCGGCAGAGGAAAACAGCCCTTGCATTATTGTCTAAGAAAAGTGAGGAAAGGAAACGCCAATTTAGTTAGGTCTATAATCAATAGCCTAACTGTTAAATGTGTCTGGCTTTATAAATCATCAATATATCTACAGGAATAAGACAGATCCTGCTTCTGTTGCCTGTTTGTTTAATAGCCTACTGATTCCGTGAGCACCAAGCCTCACGCAATGACATGTCAAGTAAACAATTTGGCTGTTTTTAATCTTTGCTTTGCTGTAATAAAGGCCTTACGTTTGTTTTTGTTAGAACAGCCTCTCTGGTATTATTTATAATTTATTTTGTGTTCCAAATTGTCCAAAAAATTATATTTATAATAATAATAACGCTCCTTTTTTCTTGATCTCCTTGTTGTTGTTGTTATTATGATCATAAGTAATGTCATTATCATTAGTAGGCTTAGTATAGCAGCCTTGTATAACCAACATTGAGCTGTAAGCCTAAGAGTGCATCCTGTTTAGTCTTAATACCGTAACTTACTTAGGCCTATATTTCAATACTTATATAGGCTACTGTATCAATCAATAATTCATTTGTTCATGTCATCACACAGCATACGTCATTCATGATTTGAAATGCAATCAAGCATTTTAGTTTTAAGATAAAATAAAGCGAGCCTTGAATAATTAACTTAAACAATAAATAAACCGTTCCATTTCGCAAATTGCATTCACAAATGAATGCGACTGTTTTTAGCTGTAATAAAGGTAACAACAGACTCTGGTACGCTTATCATTTATTTAGTGTTTACATTGTTCCAAACGGTCAGAAATAGTATATTGTAATCTATACAGCACCTGTTTGGCACACATAATATGCACGCAGCACTTTCTCCTTACCTTATTTTTCTTGATCTCCAGTATTTTCCACAACTAGTCAAATTTATTCCACACATCTGACTTTCCCTTTGCCTCCTGAGCAACCAGTAAACATTCCCCCGTTTCGAGTTTATTTGTCATGTCCTCTGCATCCATTTAGCTGTCACATGTGTTACGGTGTTCAGTTTGTTATAACCAATTTATTGATGTGATTATGATATGCTATAGGTCAGGCCCTATTGTGCCCTATTCGGACAGGATTAGTTTTACTGGGGGAGGTCGGGTAATGTAATTATGTGCACGAGCACAAAACACCACATCTGTAATTTTAGTCCCGTCCGAATCTGCCATGTCAGTAATTTTTACATGGCAGGAGAGTAACAATTCCAGCCAGAATAACCTACTCCAAGGTCCCCTGATAATACTAGTCCCGTGCGAATCGACATCCCTGTGTTTTGAGAGTCTGAGTTTGACAGGTGTTGCTCGCGGTTTGCGCAAGAAAACAATAACTGATTTGATAAATTGAACTGAGTGCTGCTTATAAGCTATAAATGAATGGCCTACGTGTAGCCTATCAACTTTCACAGTGAATGCTTTTGTTTATGTGTTTTGTGCGTGTTAATTGAATATTGCCAAATGCATCAGTAAAAAATATTGAGCCTATTTAATGGAACCCTTGCTGTTAATAGATCGCAAAGCCACATACAACTGACCTAAACGTTTGTAAATGATAAGTTAACTTTCTCATCCATAGCCTTAAAACGCATCTCAAGTGCAATTGCACTGTCCCAGGTAGCACAAACA
Source organism: Coregonus clupeaformis (assembly GCF_020615455.1). Taxonomy (NCBI): domain Eukaryota; kingdom Metazoa; phylum Chordata; class Actinopteri; order Salmoniformes; family Salmonidae; genus Coregonus; species Coregonus clupeaformis. The sequence goes on from NC_059207.1 coordinate 25,928,806, forward strand.
ACTGGCTCACATCTGGCCTGATTCCGTAATTCCAGATCTAAAACTGCTGGCAGACGGATCCGGCCCGAGTCCGAAATGAATGACAGTACAGACTAGGCCCGAGTCATTCGGCCCAGATCTGGCAGCCTGAACTGAGCCAAAGCTGCTATTTTAGGGCCAGAATCTGCCCAACAATGTCCCAAATCCACTTGATTCTACCCCTCCCCCACTATTTTGTATTTATTATTAAATGTAGGTAGTAATATTGCAGCTATCAACCGAAATATGAACAACAAATACATTACATTTTCTCATTTTGAAACTTTTATTTAAATAGATGAAATGTACTTTGTGTAGGTGTCATCCCTCAACAGGCACTACGTATGTACAGTAGCAAGGATGTACCCTAATAAATGTCATTCGAAAACAGCTTAAACAAACTTTAATGCAGCTACTTTGACGTTATTCTATCTGCAGAGTTGACACGACTGTGTTAGCCATAGTTGGCTAGCTAGCAAGCAAGGGATAAGAACATTTCTAGCCTGCATAGCAATCAAACAAATATAATGAACAACACGTCTGCTTCCCTAGCAACCTAACTGATAGAACTAACAACCAGATTTAGTGGAAGGGTGAAATAGTATGAATTTACTTATCAAAATCTCAATGAAAACATGTAATTTTTAACAGTAAATGTGTGCTTGTTTTCTTTGGCAACCGTGGTATAAGCGGGATAAATGCCGCCGCTCTGTACATTATCTGGAACTAATAAACTAATAAACTAAAAAGCAGTACCAAGTAATCCATTATTTCCAGATAATGTACAAAGCATCAGTGTTTATCCCTTACATGTATGTACAGTACCAGTCAAAAGTTTGGACACACCTACTCATTCAAGGGTTTTCCTTGATTTTTATTTACTATTTTTTACATTGTAGAATAATAGTGAAAACATCAAAACTATGAAATAACTCATATGGAATCATGTAGTAACCAAAAAAAGTGTTAAACAAATGAAAAATATATTTTATATTTCAGATTCTTCAAATTGCCACCCTTTGCCTTGATGACAGCTTTGCACAATGTAGAAAATAGTAAAAATAAAGAAAAACCCTTGAATGAGTAGGTGTGTCCAAACTTTTGACTGGGACTGTGTTTATGTAAATGTGTCTATGTCTCTCTGGGTCTATCCGCCCTTTCCTTGCTGTGTTCGGTCCTCTCCTTTCTGCCTCCGTCTCTGTCTGGTGCAAGCTGCAGCCACCTTATGACGAACTTCTCCGTCTCTCCATCTGTAGCTTTGGATGTGAAGGTTTCTCCTGACAGCACCTTAGAATAACAGAAAAAAAGAGCAAAAGAAGTAGTTACAACAATTAGTCCGATTTTGACACCACACAAAAGTCTATACAGTGTTTGTTTTCAGTTAAACAGGCCTATGTTTGGTTCTGATGGGGTAGAACAGTTCAACTAAGCTCAATAAGCATTTATAACTTATTTTCTTCAAGAATCAATGGGTATACAGTGCCTAGTGAAAGTCTACACACCCTTGAACAGTTTTCACATTTGAGATCGACTCCTTTTTCTGTACAGCCACACCAGCTCAGGCTCAGGGTGCCAGCCTTCAGATTCACATTTTGAGAATTTTGAGTATTTGTCGCACGGTGGTGGAAGGTGGAGACAGTCCATCAGAGGCTGAGGGTGGAGAGACTGAGTCTGCTGTTAGGGAGATAAACAAGATGACATGGGGTTCAAGTTCATCATTCAACCTATAGAATGTTTTTTTTACATTATACTTCCAGTTATTATTAGTGGAAAGTTAAAATGTATTGTTAACCAGAATGGGTGGACTGTAATTGTTGTTCAACAAATAATACGTTATTATGAGTGATAACTGGGGCAGCAGGTAGCTTAGTGGGTAAGAGCGTTGTGCCGGTAACCGAAAGGTCGCTCGTTCTAATCGAGCCGACTAGTTGAAAGATCTGTCGATGTGCCCTTAAGCAAGGCACTTAACCCTAATTGCTCCTGTAAGTCGCTCTGGATAAGAGCATCTGCTAAATGACAACAACAAAAAATGTTGTCACATACGTTTCTGGCTGTGAACAGTCAAGAGTATTTGGCGCATGGTGGTGGAAGATGGAGACAGTCCATCAGAGAGGCTGAGGGTAGAGAGACGGAGTCTGCTGGCTGGAAGACAAACAAGAAGCATGTTTTGTCGAGCACATCGCTTTACATGGGGTTCAAGTGAGGAATGGAATAACATGGAAACTAATCATTCAACCTATAGAATGTTGTTTTACATTATACTTACAGTTAATTTTCTTTTTTTATAGATTTGCTTTTCAATGAACGTAGACAGCAGCTGATTGACCCATTGACTGTATAGGGTCAACCATGAATAGTTTCGCAAAACGATTTATTGTTTTGTGGTCGACCACTACCTAGATCCAAATAATTCAGGTAGCTAACATTACACAGAACCACCGGGACCGTATGGAAAAAAAACTATATATTGTATGTGTTACTGTAATTCAGCGTTTAGCTGCAATAGTACACATGAAATGAAAACAACCATTATCATCATCATCATCACTGAATCTTGGAGCGCTCTTTGCCATCTCTGCTCGAGACAAGTTGGGGATCGCGCAAGTTCTTTGTGACTCACTGGACATAGCTACAGTAGCTAGCGTAGCTGACTGTTCGCTAGATAGCTATGTTAACCGGGTGCTTTCTTGCCTAGTCTAAGCTAGACTACCGATGTTTTACAAACAAAAATACGAGCTAGCTCAATTAACTACCTAATATCACATAGGCTAGACCCTAAACGTTTTGACATAACTAGCTACCTCTGCTCTAACAATTAGCTAAGATAGCTAGCTAACATTAACGTTAGTTGACGTTAATGGAGAAACTTTGACAACAACCATGACCAGTCCATAAATTAAGCTAGCTACAATGTCACAAACTAATTTGTGACTGCTACGAAATACACTACTACAAATACAATAGCTACAATTACCTATTATGAACCTTTTGGTACCTTCTCCGTCTGGCCTCGACTGTTAACCAGCTGACTGACTCTCACAATGACCGTTGGAAAGTCAGGCGCCGAGGCCTGCTCAAGCTGCTAGTTTAGTTTATTAATTCGACCATGTAAAAAAACAAGCACACATAAAACCTGAGGTAATGTTAGCTCCCTATTAAGGATACTTCAGCAAGCGTTGATGTTGGCAATTGACGATACATGTACAGTTGAAGTCAGAAGTTTACATACACTTAGGTTGGGGTCATTAAAACTAGTTTTTCAACCACTCCACAACTTTCTTGTTAACAAACTAAAGTTTTGGCAAGTCGGTCAGGACAACTACTTTGTGCATGACACAAGTAATTTTTCCAACAATTGTTTACAGACAGATTATTTCACTTATAATTTTCTGTATCACACTTCCAGTGGGTCAGACGTTTACATACACTAAGTTGACACTGCCTTTAAACAGCTTGGACATTTTCAGAAAATTATGTAATGGCTTTAGAAGCTTCTGATAGGCTAATTGACATAATTTGAGTCAATTGGAGGTGTACCTGTGGATGTATTTCAAGGCCTAACTTCAAATTCAGTGCCTCTTTGCTTGACATCATGGAAAAATCAAAAGAAATCAGCCAAGAAACCTCAGAAAAGAAATTGTAGACCTCCAAGTCTGGTTCATCCTTGGGAGCAATTTCCAAACGCCTGAAGGTACCACGTTCATCTGTACAAACAATAGTACGCAAGTATAAACACCATTGGACCACGCAGCCGTCATACCGGTAAGGAAGGAGACGTGTCCTGTCTCCTAGAAATTAACGTACTTTGGTGCGAAAAGTGCAAATCAATCCCAGAACAACAGCAAATGACCTTGTGAAGATGCTGGAGGAAACAGGTACAAAAGTATCTATATCCACAGTAAAAACAAGTCCTATATCGACATAACCTGAAAGGCCACTCAGCAAGGAAGAAGCCACTGCTCCAAAACTGCCATAAAAAAGCCAGACTACAGTTTGCAACTGCACATGGGGACAAAGATCGTACTTTTTGGAGAAATGTCCTCTGGTCTGATGAAACAAAAATAGAACTGTTTGGCCATAATGACCATTGTTGTGTTTGGAGGAAAAAGGGAGTCCTTGCAAGCCGAAAAACACCATCCCAACCGTGAAGCACAGGGATGGCAGCATCATGCTGTGGGGGTGCTTTGCTGCAGTAGGGATTGGTGCACTTCACAAAATAGATGGCATCATGAGGAAGGAAAATTATGTGGATATATTGAAGCAACATCTCAAGACATCAGTCAGGAAGTTAAAGCTTGGTCGCAAATGGGTCTTCCAAATGGACAATGACCCCAAGCATACTTCCAAAGTTGTGGCAAAATGGCTTAAGGACAACAAAGTCAAGGTATTGGAGTGGCCATCACAAAGCCCTGACCTCAATCCTATAGAAAATGTGTGGGCAGAACTGAAAAAGCGTGTGCGAGCAAGGAGGCCTACAAACCTGACTCAGTTACACCAGCTCTGTCAGGAGGAATGGGCCAAAATTCACCCAACTTATTGTGGGAAGCTTGTGGAAGGCTACCCGAAATGTTTAACCCAAGTTAAACAATTTAAAGGCAATGCTACCAAACACTAATTGAGTGTATGTAAACTTCTGACCCACTGGGAATGTGATGAAATAATTAAAAGCTGAAATAAATCATTCTCTACTATTATTCTGACATTTCACATTCTTAAAATAAAGACAGGGATTTTTTACTAGGATTAAATGTCAGGAATTGTGAAATACTGAGTTTAAATGTATTTGGCTAAGGTGTATGTAAACTTCCGACTTCAACTGTATGCTGCCATTTGATATATTGAAAATTACAATCACAGATTTGTAAAACAGACAGGAAATAGCAGCCTATTGTTGACTTGGTGGTTTCAATCATGAATTAAACTTTGTCTATGTTCAGGTTCAGGATAAATGTGGCATGCAACCTTGGGTTATGACAAAGAAACACTATGACTGAATTACACAGTTTTTAATTTACCCGGTTTAGATACGCTGTTTTATTTTCTTCTGTCTTCTCAGAATGCGCAGGCAGCCCATATAACGTTAGCTAACATTACTGTCAAAAGTTCCATGCAGGAAAATGTTCGCTGTCTCACAAATATGAGGTGTGCAAAAATAATACATGACATTAAGCAGATGCTTTTATCCAAAGTGACAGTATGCATGCATTCATTTTTTCTTTTTTCTTTTTTTCCGTTGACTGTCATGGTGGTTATTTATTTTTCTATTTTAATAAGCTATAGACTCAATTTGTAACAGTTTAATAAGCTATTGCAATAATTCAACATGCATGGTTGTAGGCTGCATCACTCCTTCGTCGGGCACGCTCCGCTCTTGATATCATTAGGCCTACGTTTTTATAAAATACAATTGTTTTACCGCCTAGGCTACAACAACACTTTTTTTTTGTTAGTACACATTTATTGTCTAGGCTGTAAACTGCTGTGATGTAGGCTAATTTGAATTACCGCTCAAACATCCTTTTGTGTTTCATGCTGAATTGTGTTTCACTGGATCAGTTATGGGTTTATTATAGACAGTTTACAAGGTCCTGAAAATTACATTAGGCCACTCAAATGACTTATTTTGTCAGGATGTATCAGCGTTTACAGATAGGCCAGAGCCTATTTTTCTACAGTAGGCCTATGACACTGAGATGTGCTGTCTGTCGTGGATCATGTTTCCCAAGTCGTCCTGATTTTGCCGAGCTTGACCCGTATGAAGCCCCCAGAGTCGATATAGAGTCCCCTGAGTCTCAAAAGGAATGGGCCCGAACCCACCGTGTTGACTGGGGTTTAGCTCGCATCTGAAGGCTGAGGGGCATTTGGGACGTACTGAGGATCGCTAAAATATCCTAACGATTATGATCACACTTCCTCAATTCAAATATTATGGCGACACTATACCAAATCACATTTTATTTGCCACATGCGCCAATTACAACAGGTGTAGACCTTACAGTGAAATGCTTACTTACAAGCCCTTAACCAACAATGCAGTTTTAAGAAAAATGTGTTAAGTAAAAAAATAAAGTAATTAAAGAGCAGCAGTAAAATAAAATAACAGTAGGGAGGCTATATACAAGAGGTATTGGTACAGAGTCAATGTGCGGGGGCACAGGTTAGTTGGTTTGGTATGGTTTAGAAACTTGAAAACCAAGCTTGAGTTATCAGTGTGGCCCTATCACCTGGACATTATGAAATACTGTATCTTCATGCCTAGAATAAAAACCTCCAGGATTCCGTCATAACTGTCAATTTATTGAAAAAAAGAATTACAGGGAGCAGTTTGGAAAAAAAACTAATCCCGTCCGAATCGTCCTCTGGAATAACGGACATTCTGGAGTAATAATTACATAACCAACATTCTCTAGTAATACTTGTCCCATGCTATAGGTCTTTGGTCACGTGCATGCGATGCATACATGTGTCACGTAAAGAGAGCAAGGGTTGAGGGAATAGGGAGTGTTTTTCCTAAACAAATGAGGGATTTCGGTAGCCTAGCTTTTCAGTCAGAAATGGCTGTAATTCTGTTACAACTTCAGCAACACGGACAGCGCGATAAAAACGTTGATCTGTGGTGGTCGCTGCAGCAGGGAGGGGAGAGAGACAAGTACTAGTCACACAGTCACTTGCTGTTTTTTTTTTTTAACACAGTGCAGCAAGTCTGGGCCCGGCACAATCAAATAAATTGCTGGTTGGACTCCCTCTAGTCATTTGTGTGTCTTAGTTATTTAAGCAAAAAGTGTGCTTAAAGCATCAGACAAGCTCAGTGAATATAGTTGATTTGATTAAAACACGTAGGATGTGTCAATATATGGAGAAATAAACGTTTTAAAATTTCGATTGGTCGAAAGAACAGATGACTCTTGGTCGACCAAGATTTTGTTGTTGTTGGGGACAGCCTTAAATGGGACAAATTTTTCGGTGTTTCTGCATTAGGCTTTAGCCATGGAGGGAAATAGAACAGATTCAGACATTTCTGTAGGAAACTCTTTCTCAGACTGCTTGGATGGCTACCTCTTTTTCTCCTCTAACCATGCACCTCGAAAGTGTTTGTCATTGAACAATGTCACCATAACTGCATCTTAAATGTAAGTAGTATTGAGTGGATGTGGCCTATTACTAATTATGCCACTTTGGGCTTTGTATAATATATTGTCCATTGACGCTCTCTGTGAAAAGGATGATTTGACTGTGTGCCTCAGTATTAACCCTCGCCTCCTTCCTTCTCTGCAGAGAAGTCAGGCTCGGCGCCAGCAGGGGGCGCCTCTCGGCTGAGCGGAAGCAGCAGCTCCTCTGACTCTGGCAGCAGCAGCTCCAGTGGCTCCAGCTCAGAAAGCAGTGACTCCGATTGATCAGAGAAAGACCCCCCATACCCTGAGTCCCTCTCTCACCTTAGGTAATTTACCCCCCTTTTTAGCTAGTAGAGTACTCTCTTTTTTTTCTTCCCCTGGATGACTTTTATAAGATAAAGAAGACTTTCGATGACTGAGGATATTGATAATGTTTTGTATTTAGAAATGTCTTTAGAGACAAAGTAGGAAACGTGTAAGAAGATATAGCTGACGGAACATAGTCAGGGTTTGTTTTTGCTGGCCCTCAAAGGGAAATGCCTGGTATCACCAGAACAACATGTTAGTTATTTTAATTGAAGAGAAAAAAGATTTCTGCTTTACATGGGTGCTCGTAGCTGAATCTACTTTGAAAGACTGTTATACAAGTAGGAAATCTTTAAGAAACACTAAGATTGATTTTGGTTTGGACAACATTGTCTCAAGGGACAAATACGGTCTTTCTCTTCCTGGGATGGCTGTTGCCTGTAGTTTGACCTTTGCCACCTCACAACATTCCATTCATTTTTTTGGACTGTATGGATACAGCTATATTGAAGAAATTAAGATAATTGTTATTTTTATGATCATACATCTAATTTCCATTGACAATGTCAAACAAATGGTTACTGGTCATCTATCGCAAAGAATTGGAAACTGTTTATTTTTGTTATCAATCTTCCATGCTCCAATCAGTGTTTAAATCTGTTATGTCTCAAGGGTCTGTTAAAATATAGTTGTGGGTTAACACTAGACTGTGGTTGAATAGTACATTGACTTAATCATGGCCCTATCTGTATTTCCTGAGGATATTTTATCTACACATTTGTGGCAAAGTAAAGTTGCTATTCGAACACCTTTTGCTGATTGTCTAATTATCTTTTTTGTGTCTCATATTTTCTTAGCAGTGTTTGCTTTGATATTCTGCATCACGTATGTGGAGCATATACAAATGAACTTTTTTGGTTTGATACCTCCCAAAGTAATGTATTACTAGATGTACTCATACCTTTAACATCTGCTTCTCAAAGAGTTCACCTGATGATTTGTCAGGTGATTTCTTTTATCAAGCAGTTGAGACTGGGTTTGGAGTTTCTATGTTTTTCTCAATTTTATTCGATAGTTCTTGACACTTCTATTGTCACTGTCCTTTACATGTATCTCTATGCAGCCAGTGTTTAATGTTAAATGATCCCCTCCTAAGATGTTTTAACACACATCACATACTCTTGTGGTTTGTTTCCTGACCTGTTTGTATATTTGGCATGTGCCATATCTGACAACTTTCATTATTGAATGAAATAACTATTTCCTTTGTCTGTGTATGGGCTAGTCTTTCATTTGAACATGATGGTTATATTCCAAATGTAGGTGAATTAACACTTACAGTATAGCCTGTTTCTTTTAAGAGTGGAGAGCAATGGGCTCTCCGTCTCATCTATGTAATCGACTAAACACCACATGTACAAAAACTCAATTGGTTTACTCAAGACAGAACATTTGAATCTAAAAGTAAGTCATCTTATAGATGATATTTTGTTAACATTTGAGCATTGCAAAGACCTCTGTAAACAAAGCTACACTGAACAAAAATATAAACACAACATTAGTTCATCTAAGGAAATCAGTCGATTTAAATAAATAAATGAGGCCCTAATCTATTGATTTCACATGAATGGGAATACAGATATGCATCTGTTGGTCACAGATACCTTAAAGGTAGAGGTGTAGATCAGAAAACCAGTCAGTATCTGGTATGACCACCATTTGCCTCGTGCAGCGCGACACATCTCCTTCGCATAAAGTTCATCAGGCTACTGATTTTGCCTGTGTATTGTTGTCCCATTACTCTTCAATGGCTGTGCGAAGTTGCTGGATATTGGCGGGAACTGGAGCACGCTGTCGTACACGTCGATTCAGAGCAACCCAAACATGCTCAATGGGTGACATGTCTGGTGAGTTTGCAGGCCATGGAAAAACTGGGACATTTTCAGCTTCGAAGGAATTGTGTACAGATCCTTGCAACATGGGGCCGTGCATTATCATGCTGAAACATGAGGTGATGGAGGCGGATGAACGGCTGCATGACAGTGGCCATCAAAGGTGAGCATTTGCCCACTGAAGTCGGTTACGACGCCAAACTGCAGTCAGGTCAAGACCCTGGTGAGGACGACGAGCACGCAGATGAGCTTCCCTGATACGGTTTCTGACAGTTTGTGCCGAAATTCTTCGGTTGTGCAAACCCACATTTTCATCAGGCGGGCTGGACTATCCCACAGGTAAAGACGCCTGATGTGGAGGTCCTGGGCTGGCGTGGTTCCTCGTGGTCTGAGGTTGAGGGCGGTTGGACGTAATGCCAAATTCTCTAAAATGACGTTGGTAGAGAAATTAACATTCCGTTTTCTGGCAACAGCTCTGGTGGACAGTCCTGCAGTCAGCATGCCAATTGTACGCTCCCTCAAAACTTGGGACATCTGTGGCGTTGTGTGACAAAACTTCACATTTTAGAGTGGCCTTTTATTGTCCCCAGCACAAGGTACACCTGTGTAAGGATCATGCTGTTTAATCAGCTTCTTGATATGCCACACCTGTCAGGTGGATGGATTATCTCGGCAAAGGAAAAATGCCTACTGACAGGGATGTAAACAAATGTGTGCACAAATATTGAGAGAAGTAAGCTTTTTGTGCCTATGGAAAATTTCTGGGATCTTTTATTTCAGCTCATGAAACATGGGACCAACACTTTACATGTTGCATTTATATTTTTGTTCAGTGTAGTTAAGTGTCCTAATAAACAATCTAGTCCAAATTCAGAATAATGTATTCAAACTGCTTGTTTACCCTGTACAAATACACCTGTTGTGACTGGATTTTTACTATTATGTATGTGAGGTGGTAAGTGTATTTTCGATCGATTTGAGATCATTTACAATGGCAGTTCATGAAGCTGAGATCATTCAGTTAGTTGCTAGTAGTGGTGATGTTTTAAACTTTTATCGGCTAAATTACCATTAACTCAGATTCAGACAACCTCGTACATTAAAAAATTTAAAAACAGCTTGGTGTGCCTGAGTGATGTCATACGAGTTGAGACAAGTATATACAGTGCCTTCAGAAATTATTCACACACCTTGACTTTTTCCACATTTTGTGTTACAGCCTGAATTAAAAATTAATTAAATTGAGATTGTGTCACTGGCCTACACACAATACCCCATAATGTCAATGTGGAATTATGTTTTTTGAAATTTTTACAAATGAATTAAATGAAAAACTGAAATGTCTTGAGTCAATAAGTATTCAACCCCTTTTGTTATGGCAAGCCTAAATAAGTTCAGGAGTATAAATGTGCTTAACAACATGATTTTTTAATGTCTACCTCATCGCTGTAGCCCACACATACACATCATTGTAAGGTCCCTCAGTAAAGCAGTGAATTTCAAACACAGATTCAACCACAATGCCTCGCAAAGAAGGGCACCTATTGGTAGATTTAAAAAAAAAAAAAAAAAAAAAAAATGATTTTCCCTTTTGAGCATGTGAAGTTATTAATTACACTGTATGGTGTATCAATACACCCAGTCACTACAAAGATACAGGCGTCCTTCCTAACTCAGTTGCCAGAGAGGAAGGAAACTGCTCAGGGATTTCACCATGAGGCCAGTTGTGACTTTAAAACTGTTACAGGCGAAAGGAGAAAACTAAGGATGGATACTCCACAATACTAACCTAAATGACAGTGAAAAGAAGGAAGCTTGTACAGAATACAAATATTCCAAAACATGTATCCTGTTTGCAATAAGGCACTAAAGTAAAACTGCAAAATAATGTGGCTAATAAATGAACTTTATGTCCTGAATACAAAGCGTTATGTTTGGGGCAAATTCAACAACCGGTCACTGAGTATCACTCATACACTGCTCAAAAAAATAAAGGGAACACTAAAATAACACATCCTAGATCTGAATGAATGAACTAATCTCATTAAATACTTTTTTCTTTACATAGTTGAATGTGCTGACAACAAAATCACACAAAAATGATCAATGGAAATCAAATGTATCAACCCATGGAGGTCTGGATTTGGAGTCAAATTAAAGTGGAAAACCACACTACAGGCTGATCCAACTTTGATGTAATGTCCTTAAAACAAGTCAAAATGAGGCTCAGTAGTGTGTGTGGCCTCCACGTGCCTGTATGACCTCCCTACAACGCCTGGGCATGCTCCTGATGAGGTGGCGGATGGTCTCCTGAGGGATCTCCTCCCAGACCTGGACTAAAGCATCTGCCAACTCCTGGACAGTCTGTGGTGCAACGTGGCGTTGGTGGATGGAGCGAGACATGATGTCCCAGATGTGCTCAATTGGATTCAGGTCTGGGGAACGGGCGGGCCAGTCCATAGCATCAATGCCTTCCTCTTGCAGGAACACACTCCAGCCACATGAGGTCTAGCATTGTCTTGCATTAGGAGGAACCCAGGGCCAACCGCACCAGCATATGGTCTCACAAGGGGTCTGAGGATCTCATCTTGGTACCTAATGGCAGTCAGGCTGCCTCTGGCGAGCACATGGAGGGCTGTGCGGACCCCCAAAGAAATGCCACCCCACACCATGACTGACCCACCGCCAAACCGGTCATGCTGGAGGATGTTGCAGGCAGCAGAACGTTCTCCACGGCGTCTCCAGACTCTGTCACGTCTGTCACATGTGCTCAGTGTGAACCTGCTTTCATCTGTGAAGAGCACAGGGCGCCAGTGGCGAATTTGCCAATCTTGGTGTTCTCTGGCAAATGCCAAATGTCCTGCACGGTGTTGGGCTGTAAGCACAACCCCCACCTGTGGACGTCGGGCCCTCATACCACCCTCATGGAGTCTGTTTCTGACCGTTTGAGCAGACACATGCACATTTGTGGCCTGCTGGAGGTAATTTTGCAGTGCTCCTCCTGCTCCTCCTTGCACAAAGGCGGAGGTAGCAGTCCTGCTGCTGGGTTGTTGCCCTCCTACGGCCTCCTCCACGTCTGCTGATGTACTGGCCTGTCTCCTGGTAGCGCCTCCATGCTCTGGACACTACGCTGACAGACACAGCAAACCTTCTTGCCACAGCTCGCATTGATGTGCCATCCTGGATGAGCTGCACTACCTGAGCCACTTGTGTGGGTTGTAGACTCCGTCTCATGCAACCACTAGAGTGAAAGCACCGTCAGCATTCAAAGTGACCAAAACATCAGCCAGGAAGCATAGGAACTGAGAAGTGGTCTGTGGTCAACACCTGCAAAACCAGTCCTTTATTGGGGGTGTCTTGCTAATTGCCTATAATTTCCTCCTGTTGTCTATTCCATTTGCACAACAGCATGTGAAATGTATTGTCAATCAGTGTTGCTTCCTAAGTGGACAGTTTGATTTCACAGAAGTGTGATTGACTTGGAGTTACATTGTGTTGTTTAAGTGTTCCCTTTACTTTTTTGAGCAGTGTATATTCAAGCATGGAGGTGGCTGCATCATGTTATGGGTATGCTTGTCATCGGCACGTTTTTTTAGGCAAAAAATAAACTGAATAGAGCTAAGCGCAGGCAAAATCCTAGAGGAAAACCTGGTTCAGTCTGCTTTCCAATAGACACACACTGTTCTGCAGGATAATAACCTAAAACACAAGTTGCTAACGAGTTGCCTACGAAGACATTGAATGTTCCTCAGTGCCTAGTTACAGTTTAGACTTAAATCGGCTTGAAAATATATGGCAAGACTTGAAAATGGCTGTCTAGCAATGATCAACAACTAACTTGACAGAGCTTGAAGAATTTTTAAAACAATGAGCAAATATTGTACAATCCATGTGTCCAAAGCTATTAGTCTTACCCAAAAAAACACAGCTGTAATCGCTGCCAAAGGTGATTCTACACTGAACAAAAATATAAATGCAACATGCAACAATTTCAAAGATTTGACTGAGTTAGTTCATATAAGGAAATCAGTCAATTGAAATAAATTCATTAGGCCCTAATCTATGGATTTCACATGACTGGGAATACAGATATGCATCTGTTGGTCACAGATACCTTTTTTTTTTTAAAGTAGGGGCGTGGATTAGAAAACCAGTTAGTATCTGGTGTGACCACCATTGGCCTCATGCAGCACAACACATCTCCTTCGCATAAAGTTGATCAGGCTGTTGATTGTGGCCTGTGGAATATTGTCCCACTCCTCTTCAATGGCTGTGCGAAGTTGCTGGATATTGGCGGGAACTGGAACATGCTGTCGTACACGTCGATCCAGAGCATCCCAAACATGCTCAATGGGTCACATTTCTGAGTATGCAGGCCATGGAAGAAAGCTTCCACTGGAAGAGTGGAATGGCGCCGGAGGAGATGGCTGCCGTTTTTATGGCCCCCTAACCAATTGTGCTATACAGTGGGGGAAAAAGTATTTAGTCAGCCACCAATTGTGCAAGTTCTCCCACTTAAAAAGATGGGAGAGGCCTGTAATTTTCATCATAGGTACACGTCAACTATGACAGACAAATTGAGAATTTTTTTTCCAGAAAATCACATTGTAGGATTTTTTATGAATTTATTTGCAAATTATGGTGGAAAATAAGTATTTGGTCACCTACAAACAAGCAAGATTTCTGGCTCTCACAGACCTGTAACTTCTTCTTTAAGTGGCTCCTCTGTCCTCCACTTGTTACCTGTATTAATGGCACCTGTTTGAACTTGTTATCAGTATAAAAGACACCTGTCCACAACCTCAAACAGTCACACTCCAAACTCCACTATGGCCAAGACCAAAGAGCTGTCAAAGGACACCAGAAACAAAATTGTAGACCTGCACCAGGCTGGGAAGACTGAATCTGCAATAGGTAAGCAGCTTGGTTTGAAGAAATCAACTGTGGGAGCAATTATTAGGAAATGGAAGACACACAAGACCACTGATAATCTCCCTCGATCTGGGGCTCCACGCAAGATCTCACCGCGTGGGGTCAAAATGATCACAAGAACGGTGAGCAAAAATCCCAGAACCACACGGGGGACCTAGTGAATGACCTGCAGAGAGCTGGGACCAAAGTAACAAAGCCTACCATCAGTAACACACTACGCCGCCAGGGACTCAAATCCTGCAGTGCCAGACGTGTCCCCCTGCTTAAGCCAGTACATGTCCAGGCCCGTCTGAAGTTTGCTAGAGTGCATTTGGATGATCCAGAAGAGGATTGGGAGAATGTCATATGGTCAGATGAAACCAAAATAGAACTTTTTGGTAAAAACTCAACTCGTCGTGTTTGGAGGACAAAGAATGCTGAGTTGCATCCAAAGAACACCATACCTACTGTGAAGCATGGGGGTGGAAACATCATGCTTTGGGGCTGTTTTTCTGCAAAGGGACCAGGACGACTGATCCGAGTAAAGGAAAGAATGAATGGGGCCAAGTATCGTGAGATTTTGAGTGAAAACCTCCTTCCATCAGCAAGGGCATTGAAGATGAAACGTGGCTGGGTCTTTCAGCATGACAATGATCCCAAACACACCGCCCGGGCAACGAAGGAGTGGCTTCGTAAGAAGCATTTCAAGGTCCTGGAGTGGCGTAGCCAGTCTCCAGATCTCAACCCCATAGAAAATCTTTGGAGGGAGTTGAAAGTCAGTGTTGCCCAGCGACAGCCCCAAAACATCACTGCTCTAGAGGAGATCTGCATGGAGGAATGGGCCAAAATACCAGCAACAGTGTGTTAAAACCTTGTGAAGACTTACAGAAAACATTTGACCTGTGTCATATACCCTTTGTTGGCAATAACAAAGTATTGAGAAACTTTTGTTATTGACCAAATACTTATTTTCCACCATAATTTGCAAATAAATTCATAAAAAATCCTACAATGTGATTTTCTGGAAAAAAAATTCTCATTTTGTCTGTCATAGTTGATGTGTACCTATGATGAAAATTACAGGCCTCTCTCATCTTTTTAAGTGGGAGAACTTGCACAATTGGTGGCTGACTAAATACTTTTTTCCCCACTGTATGTGTGTGTGTGTTCACGTTATTTGTAATTTATTCTGTACATAATGTTTCTGCCACCGTCTCTTATGACCAAAAAGAGCTTCTGGATATCAGGACAGCGATTACTCACCTCATATTGGACGAAGATTTTTTTCTTCAACGAGTTGGACGCGAAGGATATTCTACAGACACCCGACAAGGCCCAAAACCCTGTCATTCGCATGAGCAAGAGGCGGAGATATCGTGGGCGTAGGTCGGGGTGCCTTGTAAGGATCTGACGGTGAGCGAGTAATCTGCCTCTTCCATCAGTCCTATTAGCCAATCAATGGAAAACAAAATGGACGACCTAAGATCAAGGATATCCTACCAACGGGACATAAAAAACTGTAATATCTTATGTTTCACAGAGTCGTGGCTGAACGACAACATGGATAACATACAGCTGGCGGGATATACGCTACATCGGCAGGACAGAACGGCTGACTCCGGTAAGACAAGGGGTGGCGGTCTGTGTATATTTGTAAACAACAGCTGGTGCACGAAATCTAATACTAAGGTGGTCTTGAGGTTTTGCTCGCCTGAGGTAGAGTATCTAATGATAAGCTGTAGACCACACTATTTACCAAGAGAGTTTTCTTCTATATTTTTTGTAGCTGTCTATTTACCACCACAAACCCATGCTGGCACTAAGACCGCACTCAATGAGCTGTATAAGGCCATAAGCAAACAGGAAAACGCTCATCCAGAGGCAGCGCTCCTAGTGGCCGGACACTTAAATCCATTCTACCTAATTTCCACCAGCATGTGCAACCAGAGGAAAAAAAACTTACAAAGCTCTCCCTCGCCCTACATTTGGCAAATCTGACCATCATTTTATCCTGATTCCTGCTTATAAGCAAGAACTAAAGCAGGACGCACCAGTGACTCGGTTAATAAGGAAGCGGTCAGATGACGCAGATGCTAAGCTACAGGACTGTTTTGCTAGCACAGACTGGAATATGTTCCGGGATTCTTCCGATGGCATTGGTACACCACATCAGTCACTGGCTTCATCAATAAGTGCATCGATGGTGTCGTCCCCACAGTGACCGTTCGTACAGTGGCTTACGAAAGTATTCACCCCACCTTGGCATTTTTCCTATTTTGTTGCCTTACAACCTGGAATTCAAATAGTAGTTTGGGGGGTTTGTATCATTTGATTTACACAACATGCCTACCACTTTGAAGATGCAAAATATGTTTTATTGTGAAACAAACAGAACTTGAACGTGCATAACTATCCACCTTTTGCAGCAATTACAGCTGCAAGTCTCTTGGGGTATGTCTCTATAAGCTAAGCACATCTAGCCACTGGGATTTTTGCCCATTCTTCAAGGCAAAACTGCTCCAGCTCCTTCAAGTTGGATGGGTTCTGCTGGTGTACAGCAATCTTTAAGTCATACCACAGATTCTCAATTGGAGTGAGGTCTGGGCTTTGACTAGGCCATTCCAAGACATTTAAATGGTTCCCCTTAAACCACTCAAGTGTTGCTTTAGCAGTATGCTTAGGGTCATTGTCCTGCTGGAAGTTGAACCTCTGTCCCAGTCTCAAATCTCTGGTAGACTGAAACAGGTTTCCCTCAAGAGTTTCCCTGTATTTAGCGCCATCCATCATTCCTTAAATTCTGACCAGTTTCCCAGTCCCTGCCGATGGAAAAACATCCCCACAGCATGATGCTGCCACCACCATGCTTCACTGTGGGGATGGTGTTCTCGGGGTCATGAGAGGTGTTGGGTTTGCGCCAGACATGGCCAAAAAGCTCAATTTTAGTCTCATCTGACCAGAGTACCTTCTTCCATATGTTTGGGGAGTCTCCCACATGCCTTTTGGCGAACATCAAACGTGTTTGCTTATTTTTTTCTTTAAGCAATGTCTTTTTTCTGACCACTCTTCCGTGAAGCTCAGCTCTGTGGCGTGTACGGCTTAAAGTGGTCCTATGGACAGATAATTCAATCTCCGCTGTGGAGCTTTGCAACTCCTTCAGGGTTATCTTTGGTCTCTTTGTTGCCTCTCTGATTAATGCCCTCCATGTCATTGTCATTAATGCCTCACCTGGTCTGTGAGATTTGGTGGGTGGCTCTCGCTTGGCAGGTTTGTTGTGGTGCCATATTCTTTCAATTTTTTAATACTGGATTTAATGGTCAAAGTTTCTGATATTTTTTGATAACCCAACCCTGTCCTGTTTGGAGAGCTCCTTGGTCTTCATGGTGCTGCTTGCTTGGTGGTGCCCCTTGCTTAGTGGTGTTGCAGACTCTGGGGCCTTTCAGAACAGGTGTATATATACTGAGATCATGTGACAGATCATGTGACACTTAGATTGCACAAAGGTGGACTTTATTTAACAAATTATGTGACTTCTGAAGGTAATTGGTTGCACCAGATCTTAATTAGGGGCTTCATAGCAAAGGGGGTGAATACATATGCACGCACCACTTTTCTGTTGTTTATTTTACAGTGGGGGGGAAAAGTATTTAGTCAGCCACCAATTGTGCAAGTTCTCCCACTTAAAAAGATGAGAGAGGCCTGTAATTTTCATCATAGGTACATGTCAACTATGACAGACAAAATGAGAAGAAAAAAAAACAGAAAATCACATTGTAGGATTTGTTATGAATTTATTTGCAAATTATGGTGGAAAATAAGTATTTGGTAAATAACTAAAGTTTCTCAATACTTTGTTATATACCATTTGTCGGCAATGACACAGGTCAAACGTTTTCTGTAAGTCTTCACAAGGTTTTCACACACTGTTGCTGGTATTTTGGCCCATTCCTCCATGCAGATCTCCTCTAGAGCAGTGATGTTTTGGGGCTGTCGCTGGGCAACATGGACTTTCAACTCCCTCCAAAGATTTTTCTATGGGGTTGAGATCTGGAGACTGGCTAGGCCACTCCAGGACCTTGAAATGCTTCTTACGAAGCCACTCCTTCGTTGCCCGGGCAGTGTGTTTGGGATCATTGTCATGCTGAAAGACCCAGCCACGTTTCATCTTCAATGCCCTTGCTGATGGAAGGAGGTTTTCACTCAAAATCTCACGATACATGGCCCCATTCATTCTTTCCTTTACACGGATCAGTCGTCCTGGTTCCTTTGCAGAAAAACAGCCCCAAAGCATGATGTTTCCACCCCCATGCTTCACAATAGGTATGGTGTTCTTTGGATGCAACTCAGCATTCTTTGTCCTCCAAACACGACGAGTTGAGTTTTTACCAAAAAGTTATATTTTGGTTTCATCTGACCATATGACATTCTCCCAATCCTCTTCTGGATCATCCAAACTTCAGACGGGCCTGTACATGTACTGGCTTAAGCAGGGGAACACGTCTGGCACTGCAGGATTTGAGTCCCTGGCAGCATAGTGTGTTACTGATGGTAGGCTTTGTTACTTTGGTCCCAGCTCTCTGCAGGTCATTCACTAGGTCCCCCCGTGTGGTTCTGGGATTTTTGCTCACTTTTCTTGTGATCATTTTGACCCCACGGGGTGAGATCTTGCGTGGAGCCCCAGATCGAGGGAGATTATCAGGGGTCTTGTATGTCTTCCATTTCCTAATAATTGCTCCCACAGTTGATTTCTTCAAACCAAGCTGCTTACCTATTGCAGATTCAGTCTTCCCAGCCTGGTGCAGGTCTACAATTTTGTTTCTGGTGTCTTTTGACAGCTCTTTGGTCTTGGCCATAGTGGAGTTTGGAGTGTGACTGTTTGAGGTTGTGGACAGGTGTCTTTTATACTGATAACAAGTTCAAACAGGTTCCGAGTAATTAATACAGGTAACGAGTGGAGGACAGAGGAGCCTCTTAAAGAAGAAGTTACAGGTCTGTGAGAGCCAGAAATCTTGCTTGTTTGTAGGTGACCAAATACTTATTTTCCACCATAATTTGCAAATAAATTCATAAAAAATCCTACAATGTGATTTTCTGGATTTTTTTTTCTCAATTTGTCTGTCATAGTTGACGTGTACCTATGATGAAGATTACAGGCCTCTCTCATCTTTTTAAGTGGGAGAACTTGCACAATTGGTGGCTGACTAAATAATTTTTTCCCCCACTGTAGCTTGAGAGGAATGGGAGAAACTCCCCAAATACAGGTGTGCCAAGCTTGTAGCGTCATACCCAAGAAGACTCAAGGCTGTAATCGCTGCCAAAGGTGCTTCAACAAAGTACTGTGTAAAGGGTCTGAATACATATGTAAATTAGATATTATTTTGTACCCATTTTTGCTTTGTCATTATGGGGTATTGTGTGTAGATTGATGAGGGGAAAAATCAATTTCATTAATTTTAGAATAAGGCCCCATTCTTTCCTTTACACAAAATGTGGAAAAAGTCAAGGGGTCTGAATACGTTCTGAATCCTTACTGTGTTCTTCATGTCTTGTTTCTTGTGTTTTTTCTAGTCTTACATTGTTATTGATTATTGCATTGTTGGGTTTTAAGTTTGCAAGAAAAGCATTTCACTGTACTTGTGCATGTGACATTAAAAACGTGTAACTTGACAGTTTGTGCAGAAATTATTTGGTTGTTTCATCAGCTGTCCGGATGGCTGGCCTCAGACGATACCGCAGGTGAAGAAGCTGGATGTGGAGGTCCTGGGCTGGCATGGTTACACGTGGTGTGCGGTTGTGAGGCCGGTTGGACGTACTGCCTAATTCTCTAAAACTATGTTTATGGTAGAGAAATTAACATTCAATTCTCTGGCAACAGCTTCTGTGGACATTCCTGCAGTCAGCATGCCATTTGCACGCTCCCTCAAAACTTAAGACATCTGTGGCATTGTGTAGTGACAAAAATGCACATTTTAGTGGACTTTTATTGTCCCCAGCACAAGGTGCACATATGTAATAATCATGCTGTTTAATCAGCTTATTGATATGCCACACCTGTCAGGTGGATGGATTATCTTGGCAAAGTATAAAATGCTCACTAATGGGGATGTAAACAAATTTGTGCACAAAATTTGACAAATCAGCTTTTTGTGCATCTGGAAAATGTCTGGGATCTTTTATTTCAGCTCATGAAACATGGGACCAACACTACATGTTGTGTTTATAGTTTTGTTCAGTATAACATGTATTTACTCAGGGGGTTGAATATTTATCTAATCAAGAGTGTTTTATTTTTTTTGTCTTACAAATGTTAGAATTTTTTCCCACTTTGACATGTGTAGATCATTGACAGACAAATCAATTTGAATACCCCTTTGTTACAACAAAATGTGGAAAAAGTCTAGGGGTGTGAATACTTTCAGAAGGCACTTTAAGGACGTGTTTTCACTATATTCACTGATTTGTTCATTTTAGTTATTGGTCATAGGTAAATTTTATTTAAATAAAACAATTGTATGTATTTGCATACTGCTGTAACTTTCTTAAATATTTTGTAGCACAGTATAGTAACTTCTGTAGATGTGTCTTTTGAGAAATGTAAGATTCATTGAAGGGTGAAATTACATGGGGATGCAGGGCAAACAATAAGTTTATATTTTATGTAATTATTTACATGGGATCCCTTATTTTCTGAGTTCCTTTGTTTTCATAAATAAACCACCAACATACAATTGTGAGCTCTTTGGTTCTTTGTATCCTATCCACATCACAGCTGTTACAGCCAATAGAAGGCAGGGACATAGCTATGTTAAAGGTTTGTGGTAAGTAACAGACAGAAATTGAATTGAAAGTGCAGACTTCTATTTCACATGACAATACACATAATTAACCTACACTTGCTGTTGCAACAATTGTTTTGTTACAAGTGTTGTGATACAAGCGCATATATTGACAATACCGCAGTTCGTCAGTTTACAATAATACTGCATTGAAATGCAAAAATGCTATATAAATGATACTGCCATACCCCAATGTAAATGCACAGGCTTACTTTGCTTTGACCAGCACATTAGTCGGCCAGTGAATGGTCATAACATATTTCTGGCAGACGTCTTTCAGCACACAAATAATCAACTTCAGTCTGCACCATATATTTTTGTACAAGCCGTTTACAAATATAGAAGCATAGGGCATATGAATACATGTGTGTCACTATAACTGTCACATTATCAAACATATTCTGGAACTTCCAGTGTCAGCAGTTGGATCCACTGTGACAGTTCGTTTGTCCCGTACTACGACTGCCTGGTTTCCATTCTGACTGTACCACGTACTTTGACTCCTACTGAGGTAGTTACTCGGTGGGCCCTGTTCCAGCTCCATTTGCTGCTGTTGCCAAATGAGCAGCGACGTGTCCTTGAACCTAAATCGCGCATAGCCCTCCGAGAGGCCTTTCTCGGCTAAAGGATATCTCTCAGACATGATGTTGCCGTCATCTCTCCGATCTCTTGTTTTGTTGCCACTGACTGCCTGGGTGGGCAGGGATGGGGTAGCGTTGACGTAGTTTTGGAGTTATCAAAGAAAACGGTTCGGGTTGCGCGACAGATTAAGCAGCTAGCTAACGTTAGCTAACTGAGATAATCTGGTTGGCAGTAGCTTGTAAATGACACCGTCCCCGACCATACTGTTGTGCCACCCAACCGTGTGAAACGTTGACCACCACACGTACATGTGGATATAGATAACGTTAGCTAGCTTGTTGCTAACGTAACATCGTTAGCGATCCAGCTTCCTTAAAAAAAAAAGTATGTATATCAACTGGATTTGTTTTCTGTGAGGTTTGTTCAATGCGATTCCGTAGTGATTTGCAATCTTGACGCAGGTTTTACAACATAAATCAATCAGACATTGCTGAGCCGAGGTGTATTTGTTGGTGCTGCCACAGAGTTAAGTCAAAGCTTCTTTTCCACCAGATGCGTTAAAACACTGCGTTCCGGCGGAAGCCATTCATTGTCAATGGACTTGCGGCGGAAGTCATTCATTGGCAATGGAGCAGTCCGCAACGCTTTTATTATTATTATTTTTTTTTTTTCATCTTTATTTAACCAGGTAAGCCAGTTGAGAACAAGTTCTCATTTACAACTGCGACCTGGCCAAGATAAAGCAAAGCAGTGCGATAAAAACAACAACACAGAGTTACATATGGGGTAAAACAAAACATAAAGTCAAAAATACAACAGAAAATATATATACAGTGTGTGCAAATGTAGCAAGTTGTGGAGGTAAGGCAATAAATAGGCTATAGTGCAAAATAATTACAATTAGTATTAACACTGGAATGATAGATGTGCAAGAGATGATGTGCAAATAGAGATACTGGGGTGCAAATGAGCAAAATAAATAACAATATAGGGATGAGGTAGTTGGGCAGGCTAATTTCAGATGGGCTGTGTACAGGTGCAGTAGTAAGGTGCTCTGACAACTGATGCTTAAAGTTAGTGAGGGAGATAAGTGTCTCCAGCTTCAGAGATTTTTGCAATTTGTTCCAGTCATTGGCAGCAGAGAACTGGAAGGAATGGCGGCCAAAGTAGGTGTTGGCTTTGGGGATGACCAGTGAGATATACCTGCTGGAGCGCATACTACGGGTGGGTGTTGCTATGGTGACCAATGAGATAAGATAAGGCGGGGATTTGCCTAGAAGTGATTTATAGATGGCCTGGAGCCAGTGGGTTTGGCGACGAATATGTAGTGAGGACCAGCCAACAAGAGCGTACAGGTCACAGTGGTGGGTAGTATATGGGGCTTTGGAGACAAAACTGATGGCACTGTGATAGACTACATCCAATTTGCTGAGCAGAGTGTTGGAGGCTATTTTGTAAATGACATCGCCGAAGTCAAGGATCGGTAGGATAGTCCGTTTTACGAGGGCATGTTTGGCAGCATGAGTGAAGGAGGCTTTGTTGCGAAATAGGAAACCGATTCTAGATTTAACTTTGGATTGGAGATTCTTAATGTGAGTCTGGAAGGAGGGTTTACAGTCTAACCAGACACCTAGGTATTTGTAGTTGTCCACATACTCTAGGTCAGACCCATCGAGAGTAGTGATTCTAGTCGGGTGGGCGGGTGCCAGCAGCGTTCGATTGAAGAGCATGCATTTAGTTTTACTAGTGTTTAAGAGCAGTTGGAGGCTACTGAAGGAGTGTTGTATGGCATTGAAGCTCGTTTGGAGGTTTGTTAACACAGTGTCCAATGAAGGGCCAGATGTATACAAAATGGTGTCGTCTACGTAGAGGTGGATCTGAGAGTCACCAGCAGCAAGAGCGAAATCATTGATATACACGGAGAAAAGAGTCGGCCCAAGAATTGAACCCTGTGGCACCCCCATAGAGACTGCCATAGGTCCAGACAACAGGCCCTCCGATTTGACACATTGAACTCTATCTGAGAAGTAGTTGGTGAACCAGGTGAGGCAGTCATTTGAGAAACCAAGGCTATTTAGTCTGCCAATAAGAATGCGGTGGTTGACAGAGTCGAAAGCCTTGGCCAGGTCGATGAAGACGGCTGCACAGTACTGTCTATTATCGATCGCGGTTATAATATCGTTTAGGACCTTGAGCGTGGCTGAAGTGCACCCATTACCAGCTCGGAAACCGGATTGCATAGCGGAGAAGGTACGGTGGGATTCGAAATGGTCGGTGATCTGTTTGTTAACTTGGCTTTCAAAAACTTTCGAAAGGCAGGGCAGGATGTATATAGGTCTGTAACAGTTTGGATCTAGAGTGTCACCCCCTTTGAAGAGGGGGATGACCGCGGCAGCTTTCCAATCTCTGGGGATCTCAGACGTTACGAAAGAGAGGTTGAACAGGCTAGTAAGTTTGGGATGCAGCACGGCTGCGGTGCGTTCTGTGTACCACATGCGTTCAATATTAATGCGTTGCATTACCGTGCGGTGGTACAAACAGAAGTTCATAAATGTTCCCCATGGGGAAGAGTGGCACCATAGAGGCCAAAATGATACTGACTATTGTGTTATTAGAGACAAGAAGATACCGGCTGAAGGACTTGTCTCCGGGTAAGGAGGACACTGGGAGAATTCATCATTACTACACTTGGGTAGTGCAAACCAGCCAACAGAATGGCTTGTGTAATTTAGCATCCCATCATGCAGGTGAAGCTAGTGATTTCAAATCAGTACTCTATATGACAACCAGTTAAATGTATTGATGTTGCTTGAGATTGAGACAGAAGGCTAGAAACAAACTATACTGAACACAAATATAAAGTGTTGGTCCCATGTTTCATGAGCTGAAATAAAATATATCAGAAATGTTCCAATACACAAAACAATAGTATTGTTGTGCACAAATTTGTTTACATCCCTGTTACAGATAACTCAAGTTTTGATGGAGCGTGATTTTAGAGTTTAGCAGTACATCCAACCGGCCTCACACCTGCAGACCACCTGTATGGCGTCATGTGAGCAGGCGAGCGGTTTGCTGATGTCAACGTTGTGAACAGAGTGCCGCATGGTGGCGGTGGGGTTATGGTATGAGCAGGCATAAGCTATGGACAACGAACACTATTGCATTTTATTGATGGCAATTGAATGCACATAGATACCCTGATGAGATCCTGAGGCTCATTGTTGTGCCATTCATCCGCCGCCATCGCCTCATGTTTCAGCATTATAATGCATGGCCCCATGTAGCAAGGATCTGTACACAAATGGCACAAATGGCAAAACACATGTGTATCTGGTGGACATATGGCTTAAGTCTTTGGTACTGCATATGGCAACAGTGTGTCCGAGAATCAATCCGAGACACAATGGTTTCATATTCCAGATTTTATTATTTAGTTTAACTTTTTGGTCCCTTGAGATTTAATAAATCACTTTTTCGGGAGAGACCAGCCCATGAAAGCAGCATTCTTGCATAAATGTTAGAAAAGCATACGCTACAATAAAACCCTTTAGCCAAAATGCCAAACTTATTCATGTCTAGTTGAAAGGGAATGACCACAGAACATGGAGACAGACCTCAGCGAGTATAGAAGATAGTATTGTAGACATTAAAACCATTCAGTAAAAATCAATTTTCTCTTCTTGTAGTTTGCTGAAAGCCAGATGCAAAACAAAACCACAGTATATTTGAATCTAGTAATGCAATGTTGATGTTTAAATCAGGTCCTGCAAGCTTGACATTCATTACTGGAATCAGGGCAGTAAAAGAAAGTAGCAGCCCAAGTTAAATAAACTGGTTAAGGTGTGCTAGCTCTCTGGAGAATTTGCAAGGCTGTCAGCTGTGGTGGTAATATTGTAGGCTAAGCTGCTTCGAGGCTTTGCCTTCACTTTTTCTTTGGGACTGCCTCCAAGGGTTTCCCAATGTCCTTCCCACGCAACTTCAGTCCTATGGACAACAAGGAGGAAAAACGCTCAGATTTTTGTTGACACCATCTCGAAACACCTGGGCTTTATTGTTCCATTAGTGATACTGATATAATCATATATTATTGTAATCAGACTAGTTAGTACAAAAATAACCCAATAATGGTGTCAAACAGGCCTATGCTGTGAGAAGGATGATTTGACAACCACAAATCCATATGAAGCTATGCTAGAAAATGTAGAATGTCAGTGTCAGAAAAAAGACCTGTAAATAAAAACTCACCAATTGCTCTTTCAATCTTTCCCATGACTTGGTTATTGGGGATAGCCTTTCCAGATTCGTAATCTCCAATTATCTGTGGTTTTTCATTGATTTTCTAAAAAAAATTGACCAACAACATATCCATGACTGGTATAGAAAATTAATTTGATCCAAGCCCTGCTAAGCAAAGGTAAATACACTTCAATAAACAACCCTCAGTGAAAATGAACAGTTCCTATATTTTAATCTCTTCATCCACATTTGGGAGAGTGTACTTACAGTGGCCAGGTCTTTCTGTGTCAGGCCCTGATTTTGCCGGCCTTGCTGGATGACCTTGCCCACCTCCAGAGATACTCTTTGGTGTTGAAGCTCTTCAGTCTCTCTGTCAAGCTTGGCTGTATTCTTGGTGATCACGTGCTGTTTGTTTTGTCCTGCAGCCCCTGAGAGAGGGAGAGAAGAAGAGAGGGGTAATATAGGCTAACACAAATTCAACAACAATATCTAATTATTGGGACTATCAGGCAAATGCTGTACAATATTAAATGTATTCTAAGATACAAGACTCAAACAAAAAGGGCCACCCTTTGTTCTTCATTCCTGATCCTGGGGACCCACATGGTTTTCAGGTTTTTGTTCCAGCCCAGTAGACACACTTGACTCAACTAATCATAAAGCACTTGAGTTTAATCAACTACTGTATGTTACTGGGCTGGAAAAAGTACACCCTGTGGATCCCAAGAATCAAGATTGACGTTGACTGACATTGTCTTATGTCAGAGTTTGACAGCAGTCTGCTTTGATGGCCGATGTAGCCTAGTTGTCGAAAGACAATGGGTGGCCCCTTTAGTTACATATCATACAAAATGGCTCTAACAACCTGTATTGGCAGATTTAAATAACTATATTTCTAGACTTACGTCACAGACAAATGTGTGTTTGTGCTTTTGTGTTTAAATATGAATACGTTTACTCCCCTTCAGTACACTTCCCCTGGGAATTCAAACACTTGCTCAATACTGCCATGATTCCATCATTGTAGATAATGAAATTCGAATTGGCAGTAAAGAACAAAAATTGTAATTGAGTAAAAACTAAAGGCCTTGATGACATTATTGAGATGGTGTGTGTAGCAAGCAATCCATCTGTTATCTCAACATTATTAATAAATAACCACAGACATGGCACAACATCCTTCAAAACCAAAAGATAACACAAGGACAGGAACAAATTGATGGGAGTTCTTACATTTCTTAGTGGTATCAAGTTCTTCCCCACGTCTTTGAGCTGCTGCAACAGCCTAAAAGACAGTAACGTATCACATTGTTGTGTCAATGTGTTCTGGCTGTGTAGCAAGTTCATAAATTATAACTAGTTAAACGTTACTACTTAGCCACATTACAGGACACACACCAAAGTTTAAAGGGAAAGTCAATAATAACAACACCACCATCTTTGGTTAACATAACTAGACTGTAGTCTTTAGCTAACTACTAGCTAGCTAGGTACATTTGGAACCATTTCTGGCAAACGTCGGCCAACTAATTACAAGTTCGAATGCAAATAAGCTAGCAGGGTAGACAGCTAGTAAGAAAAAGTAAATAGGTTTTAAGCCAAAGATAGCCAAACCAGCTAGGTCCCAGTTCACTGACAAGCGTGTTCAGACGCTGGCTAACCAGACTACGCTAGTTATCAGCTAACGTTCGCTAACGCATTAGCCCAAGCTTGCTAGCTACCTAACTAACGTTAGCTACCTGTTTCGACTTCGACTGTGCGACAGATGGTCCCTTCTTTCTCAGTACGGTCACGGTATCCCAGTCACTTTCTGCCATGTTCTTGAGTGTACCTTGATGGCAACAATGTATAAACAGGTTGGTTTAGATACAAAATGTAAAGTCAGTATGGTATGCGATAACTTTAGCGTTCGCTAATATAACGTGGTAACTATGAAAGTACCGTATTGACCGAATAGTCGACCCCAGCGTCACAGCAGTTTTATAATGACGTCACATACCGTACTTTCACGCGTTGAGCTATAATAATGACGCGTTCACAATAACTGGGAACTCTGAAAAATACGAGGTCAAATCAAGACGTCAGTGATCTTCAGGTCGGAGCTCTAGAAAGATGCCCGAGTATCTCGTTTTTTTTCTCCGAATTCCCAGTTGATTGAAGGCTCGGAAGTCGGAGAGTGCGAGCTCCCAGTATTTTTGAACGCGGCATATGAACTGGCGATCGCCTCCAAGATGGCCGACCGTTGTGTTCGATGTAGAGTGCGTTCGTAAATTAACTCTGGCTATCTATTCCGATTTCCAGAGCGCTCTCGTCTGAGTGTGCAGAATAACTGATGAATTTACGAACGCGCAACACCCGTTAAATATGACCAGTGTCAGTAAACGTCGGCAAAAAACGTAATTAAATTGTTGCCAGCAGCATAGTTAGTCACCAACGCTCTAGATAACATTGAAACAGCCTAACCAGCTCTGCTAGGGCGAGAAAAATGGTCAGAGTGAGGTGTTCTCTAATTAATGTCTGGAAGTAGCTACGCTAGCTAACTTTAGCCAGTTAGCTTGGGTGTTTGACTGCAGTTGTGAGGTCAAACCTACTCTCCTGCCAGAGCGTCCAGTTTGCGCTCCGAGAGCGAAATGCTCTGAATTTACGAACGGACAATCTGACAACGCTCTGAATTTACGAACGCCCTCTGGTACTGCAGAGTGAATTTACGAACACACCCGTAATTTCGCAGCTAGAACAAGGATACCGATTTCACCGGATGTATAAATATGAAGCATCCGGTTGGCGTTTCCACTTACTACCAAATATGGTGATGTGAGGAAGCCCAGTGGCCGCAGTGGGAGAAGATGGAGCGAGATGGATTTTGGCCGACATTCTGCTAATTTTCTCATCAATGAAACATTTGATCTACATACCGTTTTCTGTTTCCAAAACCAGAACCTGTAATACACAGAGTGCACTAAGTTTGGTAGGCTTGACTTACCTAATTGAAATAGAGATTACTTTGTTTAGGACGAGTGCACTAGGTAGTTGCCGTTTCCTAATGAACAACGTCATGCATATTCAGTAGCACACAAATGGTCCCTGTCCTCTTCTTGGCGGTAGATAGCTTGCTTGTCCCCATAGATATTGAGCTAGCTAGCTAATTCTCAACTCACAAATAACAAAACAAAAAACGTACTTGGCGTAAATAGCTAGAAATCAATGTCCTTGCAAGTTTTTCCACTACTAGTCCTAAGTCTCAGAATAATTTAAAAAATCACGATAAGACACATACGACGTCAATAAATACCTTGTTTACTGTAAAATGTTCTCTTTGTTTTTGTTTAGGGGGAGGGGAAGCAATATGAAAAACAAATCATTACCCAAAGCTAATTTCCAGCATGATTATGAAAATGTTGAGCTGGAACCTCATGTGTTTGTCAAAGATCCTGATACCTACTGAAGCAAAGATGAGGCTATGTGCAGCAATTGACTGCAATACTGTCCAGAGAAAGGTATATGTCCAACAGACTTTGAAAGGTATTTAATAAATAAACAGAAGATGCATTTGGAGTAATTATGGTAAGGCACATGTTGTTGGCTGTAATCAATAGTGTGCTGTATCCATGACTATCCATCTAATCAAACATTTAAGCAATGATCACTCGTGATCACAGATAGATAAAACATGCTACCAGTAATGAAACAAAACTATAGCTGAGTGTAACACAACTAGCATGATGAGGCAGCATGGCTAGCTAACGTTAGTTGACCAATGTGTCCAGCTACATTACATCCAAGGGTATCCCAGGGTATGCTGCACAATCAATAGGAGCCATCATTTGTGACACTGGGTCATTACAAAGCAATTTATCCAGCAGTAGAACACCATTAAGGACCTCTTAAGTTATGGTTGATGTCTGTAAAACATTGTATAGGCAACTACTTATGTTCTGTTTCCCTATGATCAGATTAGGTCAGTATACCATAAAATATAGCCTACTATAATTATATGCATCTTCAGAAAATTGACAAAACACAAAAGGTTGTACATTTTACAAACATTTAGTAAAGGCCCGTTAACATGGTGAAAAATATAGAACATATAGAAACCATGAAAATAACGAGCATTTGATCACAACCTGGAAGAACAACTTGAGCGTGCATCCCCTCTCAATAGGAAAACGATACAAAAAAGAAAGACATACACCATGTGTAGAACTAGAGCATCGCTTTAAAAGAGCAATCAGGAGGTTCAAGAAGGTAGCAACTGAAAATGTTTCATAGGATGAGCTAAAGTGTGGATCTTCTTTCTAGAATCTGTTCTAAATCAGGCAATGGTTGTTGTGGTGGTATCTCACAGAGAGGAATGTGTCAGTTTTGATTGAAGATAAGGAGTGTGAGGTAGACCCCCAGAAGTCAGAAGACTACAGGGATGGAGTCCATATACAGTGCATTCGGAAAGTATTCAGACATTACATTTTTACATTTTAGTCATTTAGCAGACGCTCTTATCCAGAGCGACTTACAGTTAGTGAGTGCATACATTGTTTTTACTTTTTCATACTGGCCCCCGTGGGAATCGAACCCACAACCCTGGCGTTGCAAACGCCATGCTCTACCAACTGAGCTACATCCCTGAGACCCATTCCCCTTTTCCACATTATGTTACGTTACAGCATTATTCTAAAATGTATAGTACATGTTTTTTGCCTCATCAATCTACACACAATACCACCTAATGACGAAGCGAAAACAGGTTTTTACATATTTTTGAAAATTTCTTTAAAATAAAAACAGAAATACCTTATTTACAGAAGTATTCAGACCCTTTGCTATGAGACTACAAATTGAGCTCAGGTGCATCCTGTTTCCATTGATCATCCTTGTGATGTTTCTACAACTTGATTGGACATGATTTGGAAAGGCACAAACCTGTCTATATAAGGTCCCACAGTTGACAGTGCATGTCAAATAAAAAATGAAGCCATGAGGTCGAAGGAATTGTCCGTAGAGCTCCGAGACAGGATTGTGTCGAGGCACAGATCTGGGGAAGGGTACCAAAAAATGTCTGCAGCATTGAAGGTCCCCAAAAACACAGTGGCCTCCATCATTCTTAAATTGAAGAAGTTTGGAACCACCAAGACTCTTCCTAGAGCTGGCCACCCGGCCAAACTGAGCAATCGGGGGAGAAGGGCCTTGGGTAGAACCCAATGGTCACTCTGACAGAGCTCCAGAGTTCCTCTGTGGAGATGGGAGAACCTTCCAGAAGGACAACGATCTCTGCAGCACTCCACCAATCAGGCCTTTATGGTAGAGTGGCCAGACGGAAGCCACTTCTCAATAAAAGGCACATGACAGCCCGCTTGGAGTTTGCCAAAAGGCACTTAAAGGACTCTCAGACCATGAGAAACAAGATTCTCTGGTCTGATGAAACCAAGATTGAACTCTTTGGCCTGAATGCCAAGCGTCACGTCTGGAGGAAACCTGGCACCATCCCTATGGTGAAGCATGATGGTGGCAGCATCATGCTGTGGGGATGTTTTTCAGCGGCAGAGACTAGTCAGGATCGAGGGAAAAATGAACGGAGCAAAGTACAGAGAGATCCTTGATAAAAACCTGCTACAGAGCGCTCAGGACCTCAGACTGGGGCGAAGGTTCACCTTCCAACAGGACAACGACCCTAAGCACACAGCCAAGACAATGCAGGACTAGCTTCGGGACAAGTCTCTGAATGTCCTTGAGTGGCCCAGCCAGAGCCCGGACTTGAAACCGATCGAACATCTCTGGAGAGACCTGAAAATAGCTGTGCAGCGACGCTCCCCATTCAACCTGACAGAGTTTGAGAGGATCTGCAGAGAAGAATGGGAGAAACTCCCAAAATACAGGTGTGCCAAGCTTGTAGCGTCAGACCCAAGAAGACTCGAGGCTGTAATCACTGCCAAAGGTGCTTCAACAAAGTACTGAGTGAAGGGTCTGAATACTTATGTAAATGTAATATTTCAGTTTTTTATTTTATTTATAAATTAGCAAACATTTCTAAAAACCTGTTTTGATTTGTCATTATGGGGTATTGTGAGTAGATTGATTAGGGGGAAAAAACAATGTAATCAATTTTAGAATAAGGCTGTAATGTAACAAAATGTGGAAAAAGTCAAGAGGTCTGAATACCTTCCAAATGCACTGTACACTACTAACTGTAGCACACGATCAGTAATACTGTAAGGTTCTCATTTGGTTGCGGGTCACAAGAGTAGCAAGGAAGAATGCCCTTTTGCTGACTTCTGGGGACTACGTCACACTCCTTCTCTTAAACATACAGAGAGAAAAACGACATGGCTGCTGTTTAAATGAACTGTAGTGTACTATTTTATTAAATCAGGGTGTATAACAGGGATAGAGGACATAAACATAAACTAAACTCAGCAAAAAAAGAAACGTCCTCTCACTGTCAACTGCGTTTATTTTCAGCAAACTTAACATGTGTAAATATTTGTATTTGTATGAACATAACAAGATTCAACATCTGAGACATAAACTGACATGTGACTAACAGAAATGGAAAATATGCACCTGAACAAAGGGGGGGGGTAAAAATCAAAAGTAACAGTCAGTGTCTGGTGGGGCCACCAGCTGCATTAAGTACTGCAGTGCATCTCCTCCTCATGGACTGCACCAGATTTGCCAGTTCTTGCTGTGAGATGTTACCCCACTCTTCCACCAAGGCACCTGCAAGTTCCCAGACATTTCTGGGGGGAATGGCCCTAGCCCTCACCCTCCGATCCAACAGGTCCCAGACATGCTCAATGGGATTGAGATCCGGGCTCTTCGCTGGCCTTGGCAGAACACTGACATTCCTGTCTTGCAGGAAATCACGCACAGAACAAGCAGTATGGCTGGTGGCATTGTCATGCTGGAGGGTCATATCAGGATGAGCCTGCAGGAAGGGTACCACATGAGGGAGGAGGATGTCTTCCCTGTAATGCGCAGCGTTGAGATTGCCTACAATGACAACAAGCTCAGTCCGATGATGCTGTGACACACCGCCTCAGACCATGATGGACCCTCCACCTCCAAATCGATCCCGCTCCAGAGTACAGGCCTCGGTGTAACACTCATTCCTTCGACGATAAACGTGAATCCAACCATCACCCCTGGTGAGATAATACCGCGACAAGTCAGTGAAGAGCACTTTTTGCAAGTCCTGTCTGGTCCAGCGACGGTGGGTTTGTGCCCATAGGCAACGTTGTTGCCGGTGATGTCTGGTGAGGACCTGCCTTACAACAGGCCTACAAGCACTCAGTCCAGCCTCTCTCAGCCTATTGCGGACAGTCTGAGCACTGATGGAGGGATTGTGCGTTCCTGGTGTAACTCAGGCAGTTGTTGTTGTCATCCTGTACCTGTCCCGCAGGTGTGATGTTCAGATTTACCGATCCTGTGCAGGTGTTGTTACACGTGGTCTGCCACTGCGAGGACAATCAGCTCTCCGTCCTTAGGTTGGAGTCATTAAAACTTGTTTTTCAACCACTCCACACATTTCTTCTTAACAAACTATAGTTTTGGCAAGTCGGTTAGGACATCTACTTTGTGCATGACACAAGTAATTTTTCCAACAATTGTTTACAGACAGATTATTTCACTTATAATTCACTGTATCACAATTCCAGTGGGTCAGAAGTTTACATACACTAAATTCACTGTGCCTTTAAACAGTTTAGAAAATTCCAGAAAATGATGTCATGGCTTTAGAAGCTTCTGATAGGCTAATTGACATCATTTGAGTCAATTGGAGGATTTACCTGTGGATGTATTTCAAGGCCTACCTTCAAACTCAGTGCCTCTTTGCTTGACATCATGGGAAAATCAAAAGATATCAGCCAAGACCTCAGAAAAAAAATTGTAGACCTCCACAAGTCTGGTTCATCCTTGGGAGCAATTTCCAAACGCCTGAAGGTACCACATTCATCTGTACAAACAATAGTGTGCAAGTATAAACACCATGGGACCACGTAGCCATCATACCGCTCAGGAAGGAGACGCGTTCTGTATCCTAGAGATTAACGTACATTGGCGCGAAAAGTGCAAATCAATCCCAGAACAACAGTAAAGGACCTTGTGAAGATGCTGGAGGAAACAGGTACAAAAGTATCTATATCCACAGCAAAACGAGTCCTATATCGACATAACCTGAAAGGCCGCTCAGCAAGGAAGAAGCCACTGCTCCAAAACCGCCATAAAAAAGTCAGACTACGGTTTGCAACTGCACATGGGGACAAAGATCGTACTTTTTGGAGAAATGTCCTCTGGTCTGATGAAACAAAAATATAACTGTTTGGCCTGTGGCGTACAGCAGGTCAGCCACCAGGGGGAGACTCGTCAAGGCCTGGTAACAGATGGAGTATACATCATGAGGCGGTGGCTACATCTGCTGGACGTGCCTGGTGTCGACGGGCTCTCCGGACAGGACTAATTAGGGCTGATTGGGAGCTGGTGAGTAATTAAGGGCGGATTGCTCACCAGCTGTGCAAGGTCCATAAAGCTGCCAGAAGGGCAGCACATGGGAGAGGACTGGGGGAAGTAAGGTAACTTCTGTGTAGTTGGAGACGGTATCCCGGAGAGGGTCTCATGGGGGAGACCTATCCTTTTTTTTGGATTATTTTATTAATAAACACTCTTGAAACCGAGCTAATCATACTCTGTCCGTGTCTGATCTGTGTAAACGTCTTGACCCAACACCCTGATCTGCCACAAGTGGTGGAGAATACGGGCACCTTGACAACGTGGTCAGATCATGGTTGCCGTTTACACAGCATCAGCATGGATGAGTTGATAGCTCAGTTCGTCCGGGCCCAACAAGCACAACAGGCGGTTCAGGAACGAACGCTGGAGGAACAGCGACTACAAAACGTCCGCCTCGTGGAGGAAGTCAGGAAGCTGCAAGGAGGAGCGTCTCCTGAATCCCATCCCAACCAGTTTTTAATCAAGCTAACGGAAGATGATGACATTGAAACATACCTCTGTACGTTTGAACGGACAGCGTTACGGGAAGGATGGCCAAGGCCAAAGTGGGCAAGTCTGCTGGCCCCGTTCCTCTCTGGGAATGCCCAAAAGGCGTTTTGGGACCTGAACGACGAACAGGCATCTAACTACGACGGACTCAAACGGGAGATACTCAGCCGCTACGGGTACAGCCTGGCCCATCGGGCTCAACGGTTCCACGACTGGAGGTTTGTACCCGACGCATCCCCCCAAACCCAGATGAGCGACCTTCTGCAAGTCACCAGGGCATGGCTCCTAACCGACGTATCCAACCTCTCCCTCCTCGACAAAGTGGTCCTGGATCGCTTCGTATGGGCGCTACCCCACGACATGAAGACGGCAGCAAGCCTATGCGCGCCCCAGACCATGGAGGGCCTCCTGGAAGCAGTGGAGACTAATCAGAACACTCAGGCCCTACTGAGGGGGAGCCGGGACGAGTCGGCGACCTGTGCGAGGGGACGGAAGGACAACCCCACCGCGGGGTACCCCGAACCGACAGTCAGCAGGGCCAAGGGACCACAAACCCATGGAGAGACGGCTGGGGAAGGGCCGACCCGCCACCGATGACCCCAGGTAGATGGAGACCAACGGAGGTGTTTTGAGTGTGGCGCCCGGGGGCACATTGCCTGGAATTGCCCTGCTCGAGAGGAGTCAATGCCATCAGCTAGCACCGGAGGCCAGGTGGGTCACGCCGTGAATTATGTCACCTCCTGTTGGGTGCACCGTGAATCAACGGCACCCATGGTCCCTGTGAATGTTGATGGACACGACACAGAAGCCCTATTAGACTCCGGAAGCATGGTTACGCTCGTAACCACGAGCTTGCTGAACCAGGAGACCGAACGGGGTAGGGAGATATCAATTTCCTGTGTGCACGGTGACACAAAGTGGTGTCCCGCCGTTAGGACCAACATCATGACACCACAAGGGAGCTGCCAGATGATGGTGGGTGCAGTACCAGAGCTACCGGTACCTATCCTAGTGGGATGGGATTGTCCTCTGTTCGCGGCCCTATGGGGGCACGAGTTGAAAAAAAAGATACGAGCCGGCCGAAGAAGGGAGCAGGGACGACCCCTCGCCTGTGCGGCCAGGCAGCCACCGGTTAACCCACCTGACTCTACGGATCCGGAGTCGGAGGGGGAGCCGGAACCCGAACCCCCGAGGAACCACTGGAGGAGGAGCCCAGCCTCCCCTTCTCGATTTCGAGGGGCCAGTCGAGACCCCCGT
The DNA here is from genome assembly GCF_020615455.1 of Coregonus clupeaformis. Lineage (NCBI taxonomy): Eukaryota > Metazoa > Chordata > Actinopteri > Salmoniformes > Salmonidae > Coregonus > Coregonus clupeaformis. The sequence goes on from NC_059207.1 coordinate 25,964,947, forward strand.
TGGGGGCCAACTGAGGGGACAATTCGGGACAGCCCAGTAGGAGGATCCGAATTTGAAAGCTGCCGCAGCCCAAGTGATAGCGGTGGATGGACAGCTACTTCCGGGGGTGAGTGACTGGCGATACCCCCCATTTCCAAATTAAGAATAACCTTTTGTTTAAGGTGTCGTGCCAACAGGGGGAACTTCGAGAGGTATTGATGCTGCCCCGACGGTACGTAGGAACCGTTCATCAGCTGGCCCACACCCACCTGTTGGGGGCGCACCTGGGAATGGAGAAGACCCGGAAACGGGTCGCCGCCCGGTTCCACTGGCCCGGGATGAGGAGGGCCGTGGAAGACTACTGTAGCAGCTGCCCGGAGTGTCAACTCACTGCCCTAAAAGCACACTTCCGAAAACCCTCTGGTCCCCCTGCCAATCATCGGGGTGCCCTTTGAACGCATCGCCATGGACATAGTGAGACCCCTGGTAAAGACTGCACGAGGACACAGGTACATCTTGGTAATAGTAGACTATGCAACCTGGTATCCCGAGGCCATTTCCCTAAGGGCGGCGGTATCCAAGGGAATCGCCCGGGAGCTGTTCCACCTCTGTAGCCGGGTGGGCATCCTGAACGAGATCCTGACAGACCAAGGTACAGAGTTTATGTCCCGCCTCATGAAAGAGTTATGTGCCCTCCTGCAGATCAAGCAGATCCGGACCTCCATTTTTCACCAGCAGACGGATGAGCTCGTCGAGCGCATTAACAAAACGCTCAAACAGATACTGCGGAAGGTCATCGAGCAGGATGGGAAGAACTGGGACCAGCTACTACCCCACCTAATGTTCTCAATCCGAGAAGTACTCCAATCCTCCACTGGGTTTTCCCCGTTTGAACTCCTCTACGGGAGGAGGCCACGTGGCCTACTGGACCTCGCCAAAGAGGTGTGGGAAGCCCAACCGACCCCCTTACGCAGCGTGGTAGAGCACGTGGAGACGATGCAGGAGCGGGGATGACAGCCATATGGCCAGTCGTGAGGTAACATATGGAGAAGGCCCAACACGCCCAAGCCCAGGTCTACAATCGGGGAGCCCAGCCCCGAGAATTCCAGGTGGGAGACAGGGTGTTGGTGTTGATCCCCATGGCCGAAAGTAAGTTCCTGGCCACATGGCACAGACCATACGAGGTGGTCGAGAAACTGGGACATGTCAACTACCGCGTACGGCAACCGGGGAGACGGAAACCTCAACAGATTTACCACGTGAACCTGTTGAAGAAGTGGCACGAGAGGACAGCCTTGGCCGTGTTATGGTCGGGACCCAGGACGCCAACGGTACCAGTGGTGGTCCCGAGCAGTGAGGACCTCGACCCGGCCCAGAAGCAAGAGCTCCGGGAGCTTGTCGATCGGAACACGGCAGTGTTCTCCGAGAAGCCGGGGAAACGGTAAGAAAGAGGCCGTATCGAATTCCGGAGGCCTGACAGAAAGCCGTGAAACAAGAAGTGGAGGCTATGCTGAGGATGGGGGTCATTGAAGAGTCCCACAGTGCATGGTGCAGCCCCATCGTGCTGGTGCCCAAACCGGACAGTAGCCTCCGCTTATGTAATGATTTCCCGGGTGTGAACAACATAAGCGTATTCGACGCCTACCCCATGCCGAGGGTAGACGAGCTAATCGACCGATTGGGAAAGGCCCGATACATCAGCACCCTTGACCTGACCAAAGGATATTGGCAGGTACCATTGGCAGCCTCCTCCCGGGAGAAGACGACATTCTCGACACCAGACGGTCTGTACCAGTACCGGGTGCTCCCGTTCGGTCTCCAAGGAGCCCCGCCCACATTCCAGCGACTGATGAACAGAGTGCTTCGAACCCACCAGCAATACGCAGCGGCCTATCTGGATGATATCATCATCCACAGCCAAGGTTGGGAGGAGCACCTGACGCGCCTCCAGGCAGCGCTGGACACTCTCAGACAAGCCGGGTTGACCGCAAACCCCAAGAAATGCAAGCTAGTGTTCGAGGAGGTGGAGTACCTGGGGTATTTGATCGGTACGTGACTGGCCCGTTCCACGCACCAAGACACAGGTCAAGTCCTTCCTGGGACTGGCAGGATACTATAGCCGGTTTATTCCCAACTTTGCGGCTATAGCTTCCCCCCTCACGATCTAACCAGCGCCCGCCTCCCGAAAACAGTGAAATGGACGGACGAGACAGAAGCGGCGTTCAGCCGTCTGAAAGAAGCGCTGTACTCCCATCCGATTCTCGTAACGCCCAATTTCCAGGTGCTGATGGTGGTCCAGACAGATGGATGTGATACGGGACTAGGGGCCGTTCTGTCCCAGATACACGATGGGGAGGAGCACCCCATCATGTACATCAGCCGAAAGCTGATACCGAGATAAAAAAAAAAACTATATTGTTGAGAAAGAGTGTCTGGCAGAGAAGTGGGCGCTAGACACTCAAGTATTACCTGTTAGGTACCCACTTCACCCTGGTCATGGACCATGCTCACCTGGTCTGGATGGCCAGGGGAAAAGACACAAACGATTGTGTCACCAGGTGGTTCTTGTCCCTTCAACGCTTCTCTTTTTCTGTTGTGCACAGGTCAGGGGCGAAGCATGGAAACACAGATGCCCTATTGAGAAGGGAGACAGACGTTGCACTGATGACCGTTCCCTCCCCGACAGAACTGGGGGTAGGGGTAGGGGGGGGGGGGCATACAGCAGGACAGCCAACAGGGGGAGACTCGTTGAGGCCTGGTAACAGATGGAGTATACATCACCAGGCGGTGGCTCCATCTGCTGGACGTGCCAGGTCTCAACGGGCTCTCCGGACAGGACTAATTGGGGCTGATTGGGAGCTGGTGAGTAATTAAGGGCGGATTGCTCACCAGCTGTGCAAGGCCCATAAAGCTGCCAGAAGGGCAGCACATGGGAGAGGACTGGGTGAAGTAAGGTAACTTCTGTGTAGTTGGAGACGGTATCCTGGAGAGGGTCTCATGGGGGAGACCTATCCTTTTCTTTTGATTATTTTATTAATAAACACCCTTGAAACCGAGCTAATAATAATCTGTCCGTGTCTGATCTGTGTAAACGTCTTGACCCAACACCCTGATCTGCCACAGGCCATAATGACCATTGTTATGTTTGGAGGAAAAAGGGGAAGGCTTGCAAGCCGAAGAACACCATCCCAACCGTGAAGCACGGGGGTGGCAGCATCATGCTGTGGGGTTGCTTTGCTGCAGGAGGGACTGGTGCACTTCACAAAATAGATGGCATCATGAGGTAGGAATACTATGTGGATATATTGAAGCAACATCTCAAGACATCAGTCAGGAAGTTAAAGCTTGGTCGCAAATGGGTCTTCCAAATAGACAATGACCCCAAGCATACTTCTAAAGTTGTGGCAAAATGGCTTAAGGACAACAAAGTGAAGTTGTTGGAGTGGCCATCACAAAGCCCTGACCTCAATCCTATAGAAAATGTTTGGGCAGAACTGAAAAGCGTGTGCGAGCAGGGAGTCCTACAAACCAGACTCAGTTACACCAGCTCTGTCAGGAGGAATGGGCCAAAATTCACCCAACTTATTGTGGGAAGCTTGTGGAAGGCTGCCCGAAACGTTTGACCCAAGTTAAACAATTTAAAGGCAACGCTACCAAATACTAATTGAATGTATGTAAACTTCTGACCCACTGGGAATGTGATGAAAGAAATAAAAGCAAAATAAATCATTCTCTCTACTATTATTCTGACATTTCACATTCTTCAAATAAAGTGGTGATCCTACCTGACCTAAAACAGGGAATTTTTTACTAGGATTAAATGTCAGGAATTGTGTAAAACTGAGTTTAAATGTATTTGGCTAAGATGTAAACTTCCGACTTCAAATGTATCTACCTATTACCTACTAGATAACATGACATACAATTCAAACCCCTGGACAGAATATCAGTAAGCTCCCCCGGAATGTGGTCGATAAGTCCCCTACAGAGCTCCAAAAGTCAAGAAGTCAATATCTGATATTGGGATAGCATATCTCGTTACATGGGATAGCATATTTGGTTTGAATGTGTTGAAAGGACATTAACACTTTTTCATGGAATAGTTAATGCATCAGAATAGTTAATTTGCTGCCTGCCTACCAGCCATGCCATCAGAGGAGTAGATAATGAAAAGTTTATAAGTTATTGCCACACTTTCACATAGAGGACTAGTTCAAACCACAAAATGTAAACCACAAAAAAGACAAACAAAAAAGACAAATGGTAGCAGATAAATAGTTAGCTGGTTAAAGCTGCAATTTTTAACTTTTTGGGCATCCTGACAAAATTCACATAGAAATGTGAGTTATAGATCTGTAATTCTCATTGAAAGCAAGTCTAAGTGGTAGATCTGTTCAATGTGTGCTATTTCTTTGCTTCCCGTTCTTAAGTTTCGTTTTTGCGTCTTTTACTTTCCGATTTCTACACCAGCTTCAAAATTGGGCAGTGCATCATCTGTTTCCTCTTGTCATGTCAGTCATTGCATACCTTAGAGAGCTTTTATAACTTGTCAGAAATGTCCAGATCAACTAGCCAATGCCAGCTAATGTTTTTTAGATAGGTTTTTTAGCCCATAGATTTTGTTGTAATGTTTGAGTCACTCAAATATCACATGAATACATACACATTAGGCACGGAAAAGGTTATAGAATTGCAAGAAAATGAGCTTTAAAACAGCACCATTTTCTCTGCACCCCATGACAAAATGTGTAGAATTGCAGGAAATAAGCTTTAAACCTTCAAAATGTTATCTTGGCCAACAAGAGGGGTGAAACAGTTTGTGTCATGAACAGTGCTTGTGCCCATAGAAATAGATGTGGTGCGCGTGTGAGCAGGATGAGCGCGGGATGTTCCCCAATGCTGGAAGCCCGACTGAAAAAGTTTGCGAACCCCTGCTCTACACTATACTTGCTTGTTTTGTCACATAAACTGAAATTAGACAAACTATTAGGATTTTACCAAACAGGAAATGGCTGAGCGATTTCTGCGTAGTGCATCTTTAAATAAAAGGCTGCTCTTAGAATTTTGAGACTGCCATGGTTTTGGGGAAATAGGGAAATCTATTTCGGCAAATATCTCAAAATGTGTATATTTAAATTTTTGTCAAGAAAATGTGTAGACACCATTTTAGTCAGGAGAATCTCGTCTTTGTAATGATGTAAGGCTGTGCAGCGAGCTCTGCTGGTATCGATCGCTGGACCAGAAATAGTCAGAAGTTGCCATTTTTTTCCTAATTCCTCGTTACGCAGACAAGCACACTTGACACCATCGAGGTGCGGATGTTTACTTTTTACACAAGTTGTTATTTTTCAGTTTCGTCCTAAGAACAGATTGTAGTGGTAAAATAAAAAGGGATAATTTGATTGTGCAATTTAGGGAAAATGGAACTCTAAGCATCACTCCTGTCAGAAGATGCTCAGCAAAGGTTTGTTTAAATTCATTTGCTATGACCTTGCGCTAGTATTCCAGCTCAACCAACATTCTTTTGACTTTTTTCAGCCTTGGGTGAATGTTTACTTGTTCTATTGTCCAGACTAATATTGGACAAGCGATGGTAGTCCATCGATGTAACACAAGTCTCTCCACACTTAGCTAGCTACGTGGGCTAGCTAGCTACTTGCTAACATAAGCTAGCAAATAGCTTGAAAATACTTCCAGCAGTGTCAACAATCTTCAGTCACGGTTGCAAGATAAAAATATTGCTTTTGCAGAGCAATGTCAGTCTGTTGATGTACTCTTTCCACATGTTGCTTACTTGATATCTAGCAAACTCATTAAAAACGTATTCTACTTTATGAAGTGTTTTCAACTGACATACTTGACACACTTTGAAATACATGGTTACATCGTGCATGTTCTACAGTAATTATTATTCAACATGTCCTCACCTGGGATTTAAACTCACAACCTCTTGGTTCACAGTACACTAATCTTATTACAACACTATGCCACCTCGTCAGGTGTCAGTTAATCTGACAATTCTCTCATCAAAGATTTTATATAGTTATTTCAGCAATTAAAGGGCTTTCTGTATAGTTGTCTAATGTTGGTGGGGCATATTAATATTTTTTATGATACTCCTGAATCACCATTATTATCAATCAAATATTTTATTGAGTATACTTTTAACAGAGCTGAGATTTACTTCAAAGTGCATTCACCCTATTGCTTACACTTATAAAGTTGTTTCAGATCTACACAAGTGCCTAGGGAGGAGGATTTAGGGTTTCTTCTGGACACGGCCTAACTATACTGGCCCAATTAGCACATTCCATAGAGTTATCCCTAATTAGGACAGTGGTTAGGCTATTTGGTGCTGGTGGGCTGGGTTCGAGACCCACAAGGGGAGTCACACATTCTTAGCAATGTTATTATTGCAGTTTTGAATTGCTTTTATCAGACATTTCTATTGTTTATTATGACATTTCGTTAGAAATGTATTATCATAATGTTTATAGATTTCTCCTTTATCACATATTTCTGGAACTTTGGCTACCAGCTTTGTACCTTTGTACATGACCGCCAGAGGCTTTTTCAGTTGATATGTGGTGTTTCTGGATGAAGAGATCAATGCTGCCTTTGCAGAGTTTGCAATTGACTAAATTTTGTTTTCTTTCTCCTCGATTAACTCAAAATATTGGGAGCATTTCCACAAGGAAAAGGTAAACACAGCTGCCATCTTTGTTTGATTTTCAGCTTTACTGTAAACGAGTTAGCCTACAGCATGAATTCTGTTAGCAGTTGGTAGAGCATGGCACTTGCAACGCCAGGGTTGTGGGTTCGATTCCCACGGGGGCCCAGTATGAAAAATGTATGCACTCACTAACTGTAAGTCGCTCTGGATAAGAGTGTCTGCTAAATGACAAAAAATAAATAAAGCAGGAGACAAGGCTTAAAAAATATATATATATATATATACACACGCCGGTAGAGATGTGCTTCTGAAAGTAATATATACGGGTTATTTGGAAAAGTAACTGGAATAATATTACAATATTTGAAGACAGTAACACATTATAATACTCTGTTTCTCATAAAAGTTATATATTACTGTAAGTAATGTACAGTGCATTCGGAAAGTATTCAGACCCTGATATAACTTTTTTTATACAGTATTTGTTAATGTCTTTAAACTCATGAGCGGTATTGAATTGAGAGGAGGAGGACACGCCATGTAATTATTTCTGTCACGGGTGGGTGCCAGAAGGTCTGCGTGGCAAGATAGCTTGGGGACCACTTGTGCTAATCTTAGAAGGAGTATGTGATGGAATATCCTGGCTAGGGTGCAACACGATACCATGTAGGGGGATCCTATTGTAGGTGATGAGTGACACTCAATACTGGTGGGCAACTGTTGGATGGAATTAGCTCGGAAAACATGATATAAACAGAGGTTTTCTATGTAAGTCATTCGGATGACAGTAGGCTACGCCGTACCGCTTGTCATGCAAATCCAGTACTGTAATATAAAATAACTCTAAATCAACTCTCCATCTAAGTGTTTAACTATTCTCTTACATCCTGAAGTCCTCAATACCAGAGAAACTCGTCATAACAGATTGGAGTCTAAACGAACAGGATGCAGTTTACAGCTGAACTAACAGGTAAGCAGACTTTCATTTGTTGATTAGGTTAGATTCTGCTTATCTGTGGTAAAGCTGAGCTGTGACGAATGTTTAAAATGCAAAAAAAAAATGTTGGGGGGGACAGATGAGTGGTATTCAAGTACGTAAACAGATGTAAGGAGAAATATCAAATTAGACAATGACATGGTGCTATGATTCTAAACAGGGTTTGTTCATATTAATGTGTAGAAAACAACAGAGGAGAAGGAGAGTGGGTTTAACAAGATTGGGTGTAGGGTCTTTTAATGTGTAAAGATAGAGGTTTGAGTCCTGTAATGTAAAAAAAAAACATTATAAAGTTGTTCAGAGGTTCAAGTCCTCAACATGACGACATCATGAAGTGTGATAAAGTGAGGTTTAAGTCCTGTGGTGTGAAAGAATCATCATAAAGTGTGACAAATAGGTTTAAGTCATGTGGTGTTGAATAATCATAAAGTGTGCTAAATAGGTTTGAGTCCTGTGGTGTGAAAGAATCATGATAAAGTGTTAGATGTGAAGAGGTTCAAGGCCTCAACCATATTGTAAAAGCCCTATGAGAAAATGAGTCCTTTATGAAATGACTCAAAACAGTCAAGAGAGAGAGAACAATAACTCATACTGCATAAAGAATCAGAGCAGATTCAATTAAGCATGTTGAATCATGGCACCAATGACAAAATAGGCAAACACATTTTTTATAAAGATCAAGTTGGGGATTTCAAGTATTTGATTACTAATATTGCATGAACTAATAAAAGTAATGGATAGCCAACTTAGTAGACCGGTATCTGGAAAGACAGTCACCATTAAGAGTAAATCAGAGCTTCTTTTACCTCTAAGAGAGAGAAAGGAAATGACGAAATTATTACAGACAAATCCGCATTTAAAACAAGTCTCTTTTAAAAGTAGTGAAAATCAGACAATGTGCGAATGGATGTTAAGTAAATTAGGATTTTTCTATGGGGAACCATATATCAGGGATTTATCAGCATGGACAGATAATGAGGATCCTCAAGAAGGTATTTTTAAAAGGGATAGATTAAAGATAGAGCGAAAAGTCAGCTAACAAACTTAAATAATTGAATGGAACAACATAGGCTATTTTAGGAACAAAGAGCAGAATGTAATTTTAATCTGAAGGGTTGTTAGAAATTGCGTAATTCAGATCTGGTATTGGAATAAGAATCAAGAGATATTCAATCCAAGCTAAATTTATTATATGCAAAATGTATGAATGATAAGTATGTTGGTTCGTATACGGGCTCACTGAAACACCACGCAGGGCAGACAGAGAAAAACTAATCCATTGTTACAGATTCTTCTTCAAATACTCTGACAGTTCTCAGTTCCCGCTCTCTGCTGGGCCTATCAGAGTAGACACTGAGCGTGGTTTAGACTTACTCAGCCAATCCGTTGGCGCACCGGTTGGTCCCAGGCCCTTGGCGCATCCCTGTTGCCAGGCATAAGTTCTTATCATAACAACCTGTCATGGTGAGAAGAGCCAGCTCCCCTAGACACCATTCCTACGTCCAAGGATGGTTCACAGATCACAAAGAAGCAATATAGTCTAGTATTTGGAGACACAAATTATTATCTTATCTTACCCCCTAAAACAGCTCTTCACATCAATCACAGCTTGCCAAGTGAAACAAGACCCTCCATGCCTTAATCATTAATGCATTCCTTCCAAGCTAGTCATATTATTCATGAGAATAATAAATCCCTACAGGGTGCACAATCAATTATATGAATGTGTATGATCATTTGATATAAGTTGGGATAAGAAGTTCCGATTTATAACAGAATTAGGTCATAGAATATCAAGGAGTGGTATGGAGAGCGTGAGGTTATTTTAGAGAGTAGTGGAAAAGTCTATGTTTTAATGAAAGGCTTGACTTTGATGGGGTTTCTTGAAGGTTAGAGAACCGTGACAGGAAGGTCAGTGTCCTGGAAACTACAGTCTGTTTTTTTGGTTCTGCTTGGAGTATGTTTGAAGAAGTTGATTTGTGTCGATTGAGAATCGTTAAAAAACACGAAGGGATTGTTGGATGTGAGTACCTAGGAGTTTCTAACGTTCTAAATGGATTATGTGAAGATATGAAAATAGGAATAATTTTCTGTGTGTAATCGATTACTAGAGACGTGATAAAGTAATAATTAAAATAATATTTAGATATTAACTTGCTCACCCAAACGTAGACATACATCAGGGGTGGGAAATAATGAATAAAGGTTTTCTGAGTTGGTGCCATTAATGGATCATTTGATAGAGATAAGGTTTAAGAAATGAACTGCCCATAAGGAGTGGAATTTCTAGACGTAACTTATAACATAGTACAAAGCCAATTTAGGGTTTCCATTAAACTAATTATCATTGCGGAGCTAAGGCGATGAAGTGAAGGAACTTCATTTTGTATCAGATGGTAAGACGATAAACCAGTGTAATTGGGCTATTTGCAGGATTTCTTTATCATTTCAATGGCATAGACTGAAATCTGGGTTTCTGAGTGTAATTCAACTGTTGGTATGTGTTGCTTAGACAGATACTACAAAGTATTTGGTTTGGTGATGTAGAATGGAAGATTTAGCAGCGTGCTTGGTTCAAATTGAAAGACTCACTTATTTAACAGGAATAGCGAGATGATTTCGAGGTAGTCATTTTTTTGTGTTGCCTAATGGTTTGCTAGATTAAACGATTGAGAATGGTGGCTTAATGTCAATGAATAGATTGAATATGAATACTATGGATACAAATTCAATATATGCTTGTCAACTACAGCCAGTGTTTGGTTTATTACTTGTAGCCTACTTAGAAAGGACAGTTACCTAGATCTGCTGACTTCTAATAATGGCGGATTGGTGGTTTCATAAGAGCTGTGGCTATTATCTTAGTTGATAACAGGGGACAATAATAGTATAGTGACGAACCACAGGGAAGCAAGTGTCTTATCTTAATGGGTAGTGAAGCAAGGGGACAAAGATAATAAAAATAGTATTAAAAAACACCAGGGATAATGAAGCAGTGTTGGAAGGAAGCAGAGTATGAAAGATAACATTAACTGAGGAATATAGAACCTTTTAGCTGAGATCACTACATAAATATTACTGACCCAATATCGTAACAGAGAAACTGAACCAAACATGAAGCTACAACAGCAATCTAGGATTGGGAAAGTTGTCAAGTTAGTTTTTAACCCTACGATAGAGGTAAATGCAGAACGTTCTTTGAGAATGGTTTCTATTTGTTGTCTGGAGAGTTTCCAGGTGTTGGTCTGCGTGTGTTAGCAACTGGGGCTCGCTGAATGTGAGAGAGCTGTAAGTGTCATAATGGGTTAAGTTTGGTGTATTTGGATCGCTGGTTGCTGCGGAAAAGGAGGAAGTAAAAAGGGGGATGAGTGTTATTGGTGTGAAATGGCTAGCTAGTTAGCGGTGCGAACTAGTAGCGTTTCGATTGGTGACGTAACTCACTCTGAGACCTTGAAGTAATTGTTTGCCTTGCTCTGCAAGGGTCACAGGTTTTGTGGAACGATGGGTAACGGTGCATCGAGGGTGACTGTTGTTGATGTGTGCAGAGGGTCCCTGGTTCAAGCCCATGTAGGGAAGGAAGGAAACTGTTACATTGATGCTGTTGACCCAGATCACTGGTTGAATTGGTAAGATTATACGAAAGGGATTGTCCCACCAACCCATGGCAGCTAGGATAACATAGTAATTAAAGTGGCATCCCTGTGAATATATGTTTTATTTGTTTTGACTATAACTTAACAATAATTTGTCACCTGCTAAAGTACCGTTAGATGGAAAGACAGCGGTAGAGGATAATAGAGATTGTAGAGGGTTTTCTGTGTTAAAAGGAAAGTAGGTTAATTGGGAGATGAGAAATGTCGAAATGGATTGTTTGAGTAAACTGGTATTAAAATAATACTTTCTAGTAATGTGAATGAAAATATGTTATTAGGTAGTAGTGGTTTGTGGATAGAATTTACTAATGCCATGAATTTACTAATGCCATGTGGTCCTCTGTAGCTCAATTGGTAGAGCATGGCGCTTGTAACGCTAGGGTAGTGGGTTCGATCCCCAGGACCACCCATACGTAAAAATGTATGCACACATGTCTGTAAGTCTCTTTGGATAAAAGTGTCTGCTAAATGGCATATTAATTTAATAAGCGGGTGAAAGAGAGTCGTGCTCGCTGGGATGTAAAGGACGCAGAGAGTAATGTGAAGAAGAGGTCTGAATAGTTGAATAGTTAATTAATGCTAGAAACCATAATCTGTTTCTGGTACGTTGAACAATGGAAGGTAGTTTTTACTATTACGCTGATGGGGAAGTATTTTTATTTGTTTTGTAAGTTCTGGATTTAATAAATAATAGGTTTATATTTGAATACATCAATGCAACAAGTTGCGATGATTGCATTACCGGAAAGGGGTTATAGGTTTATATTACAAGGTGTAGTCAACTTAATGAAACTTGGTATTATCTGATGTGTTTTGAGTAGGATAATTTCTTATAGGATTGGTGGAAGTACCCTACAGTAGGTATGTTAAGGAAGATGTAGGAGATCACATCTCAAACAACTTTTTAGTAGACGCTTGGGATCAAATATCACTGATTCTTTACGCGTAGTAATTGATTATATTTGCGAATGTCTAAACTATTACATTTAGAGGGATGACTGGAACAATCTAAGGGGAAACAGATATGTACTATGTCGGTGGAAAGTCATCCAGTAACGATACCATGATGATTTGATATGAGATCAAATGAAGCCGATTTTGGGGTTTAATAATCATTGTGAGAATTACAGAGAATGAGGTCTAAAGGGTAATCAATTAAAAATACTCATTGTAAACTCAGAGAACCTTGAGAGCTTTTCATCTTTTGAGAGATTTTATGTATCTTCTTCTGGAGTAGTTATGAGGAATTAAATTGAAACAAACGATTATTGATGTGGGGTAGGACAGGGTATATCTGCATCATGTTTTGTGTGTAATTAATATTTTTGGATTGATGATTGTAATTGAATGTTAACGAAATGTATACTTTCTCTTCCAGGAAAATGGGGATTTCCTTATCTCTCATTGGAATGTTTCCAAAGTCTGTGGGCTAGGGGGAGCAGTTTGTAAAATTTGGCAGTCTTATAATTAGGTCGTAAAAGGGTGCTACCAAATTAAATAAGGCCTGGCTATTTTTGTTTGTTGTTTTCCAATATGGTTTTTCAAATAACCACACAGAACCCACCTATTATAATGGTTATATAGGGTTTTTATTTTTATTTTAGGGGGTTTTAACGGGTTAGAGATGATAAGCCTTAAAGGGGCACACACAGGGAATTTTCTGAAGTTTTTGTTTTATGAGTGAGTTTTGGTTAAACACGTGATTTCTTTTGAGAAGAAATGTAATGTACACTTGGGATAAAAAATTTATGAAATGTTTTGACTTGTTAATGATTAGTCTATACTATATAATTAAACACTTCTTTGAAGGGTTTGAATGACCTCTGAACTCCGTCCTGACTTTCTAGTGTGAATTGATCACCCACACTGGAAAGCCAAGAGCCATAGGATGAGGAATGTAAGGTAATTTATTATACAGAGTTGAGTGTAATTTATAATACTGATACTTATGAAGAAGTTTATAATTTGGCAATAGTCCTATATATGATTCAGACCATAATAAGGTCAGAGTGAGAGAGCTAGTCCTGAATGAGGAACACCTGTCGCTAGTCAATTTTAATATTCCTTGAATGACTTTATTGGATACAATTAAGTTAAGGTATTATCAAAAGTTGTCATTTTAATTTAATTTATTATTTTGGTTTAATGTCATCGTTTTGTTTTTTGAACGCATGAATCACAATGTGAGTCATGTTTCCAAAGGGGGGAAGTACTGGTCGCATGGGGCTTTTTGGTAAAGAATATGAGCAGTAGTAATTAATGTGTTATGGGTTAGATTAAATGTTTTAGGTGCAAGTGTATGTGTGGTAGGAGGCAGGGTGTAGAGGAGGCCTGTCTCTGAAACTAGTGACCTATAACAAGCTGCAAGAATGAGCACTCCCTAATTTCAAGGCTTCTCCTGACTGATAAGAAGACAGGGTATAGTAGCATACGGTGTCTCACCTAACAATGTTCTTAAGACTTTCTTCCCACGGGTGAAGGCTTCTCTGCCCAACCTAACAGGAGAATCTGGGCATTGTCTGCGGCCTGGAGACTGGCGGTAAAGGATTACAGAAGTAAGAGATCGAGAAAACCTAGGTTGGGAGATCAGTACTAGGTGTTGCTGGCTACATCGATGGAGGGGAAAGTAGCAGAGAGAGATACCTGCATCCATGTGTCCCACTGTAGAAGTGTTCCAACCCAGAGGAGGAAGATGTGTCTGTGTGTCTTTGCAGCAGGGACTCTCAACTTCCCTATTGGTATGCTGCCAGAAGGACACACTCCACATAACGATGTTGATAAATGGAGAAGGACTCTGCATGATCCGAGACCCTAGTGACAGAAGGTTCAGAGCTAAAGGGACCATACATTATCACCCAGGCTACACCAACGGATGTACGGATAGAGGGGAGATCGACATGGTATCATCTAAACCACTGCAACAGAGTACTACCAGGAAAGCAACGACCTAGAGATGAGGGAGCTGAGGACGCTGGAGCTGACAAGAATCAGGTGATGGGAGACGATGGCCATGGAAATGCTACTGATGAGCTACATGCTCTGGCTGATTCCCTCGGCGGAGGGACAGACCTCCAAGAACATCCAAGAACTTCAAGATCTTCCAGAATTTCAAGAATCACCTGACTTTCAGACCATTGATTTCTCTGTCTGTGGAGGGTTTCCCTAACAGCAATTGGGGAGTATATTAGAAATTGGTATTAAGAATAATTGGTAAAACATAATAATTTGTCATATAGTCAATGCTTGTTTGGATTTCTTGGATTAGAAAAATGAACTCAAACTAAACTGTTATGTTCTGTCTTCTCTTGAGGTAAATACAGATGGTGTCTTGATGCATAGCAGGGATAATTTGGCCTAGAAAGTTGTAAACCCGGCTGAAGATGAACATCAGAGGCGTTGAAGACGTTCCTGTACAGCACCACTTCTACCTGCAACCGGTGTACAACATCCAATCGAAGCTATCAACTGTCTTTTATCTCATGCTTTTCTCGCGGGAGTGGGACAGGAGTCCACCATGAGTGAGAATGGAGAGATATCTGTTCAAATACAACATTTCTCATGTTGTTGGTGTACTAGTTTGCAAATGGATAAGACAGAATGGGGGGTAGAAATGGTGGTGACTCGGATGAGACATTGAAGTTGGGACATTGTCATGGTCAATTCATTTTGAACTATGAAGCTGTCTGAAGAACATAATGAAGAGACACCAGAAGATTTAAGTGCCGGGGAAGGAAGGGGTTGGTTAGCTGTGTCGATAATACATTTGGATTTATCTAAATTTGCTAATTTCGTAGGAGGTATATACACTGCTAAATTAATAGTACTAAGAATGCATTGAGATAATAATCTGTAGTTATTCTCAGGATGAGGAAGGTCATAATAGAATTATGAATATTTATACTGTATGTTAATATAAATGTATACTCTGACAGTTGTAATGGGTGCTACAGTTGAGGGTTTTAATTTTGAGTGATAGGACCAATGTGAATCACTAAGAATTGTCATTTAAAATTTGGTTGAGATGAGTAATTTGGTTTTGTTTATGATTTATAAGATGACTGAGTGATTTAAGTAAATCATTAGTATATATTAGTAACTAAAGATGTTGAAACTATTTTCAGCATGAAGGGTATTGCTTGTACAATTGCGAGTTAACTGTCTTAAATAGATATTATGGTTAAAACCATTTGTCTCCTGAGTGGCGCAGTGGTCTAAGGCACTGCATCGCAGTGCTAACTGTGCCACTAGAGATCCTGGTTCGAATCCAGGCTCTGTCGCAGCCGGCCGCGACCGGGAGACTCATGGGTGGCGCACAATTGGCCCAGCGTCGTCCAGGGTAGGGGAGGGAATGGCCGGCAGGGATGTAGCTCAGTTGATAGAGCATGGCGTTTGCAACGCCAGTGTTGTGGGTTTGCTTCCCACGGGGGGCCAGTATAAAATAAATTATATATATATGTATTCACTAACTGTAAGTAGCTCTGGATAAGAGCGTCTGCTAAATGACGTAAATGTAAAACAGCAATACCTTATTGTAATATCTTAGGATACACTTATATGATTTATTTAGAGTAGAAACTTTTGAATCTTACTGTTTCAAACATGTAAATTAATGTAAGGATTGTGACTGATATCATGAACATGTTGATTATTAGGTTAACGGTTGTGACGTCACGAGAGGCTACACAGCTTTCAGCGGGATTGCTCAAGTAGTGCAAGGAGACAAGGTTCAAACAAAACAAGGATTTTATTATAGGTCTTGGGAAATTAACGAAAATATAACAAAATTCTGTTCTCTTGTGGCTCTTTAAGGGTTAACAGTTCAGGGATGTCTCTTCCACATCCAAAATCATAATTCTCACTCGCTCAGATAACTTTTCCCCAGCCTTACTGTAGTCCACGTTGCAGCTAGTGGCCAACCCAGCAAAAAGTCCTTCCAAATGTCTCTCACGTATTTCCACAGGTGCATATATCCAAAGGTGAGTATTTCCCAAAGGTAAGTATCTCCAAATCCTTATATTCCTCATGGAAGTGGACGTGCAGCACTCTTGTCCTCCAGAGAGCCCAGGTTGGAGACTGTGTCTCTTCACCCCACACACACTCCCTCAGTGTCTCTTCCCTTCCCAAACCATCAGCTCCTCATTTGTTTCAGCTGCGTGGGAAGATTGGCCATAGAGGGGTGGAGTTCCCGACCATACCAGCAGATGGAGCCATAGCTGTCTGGGTTTGCAGCCATCTCAGGGGGATGTAACGTCCCTCCAGGACACAGCCTCTCGTGACATCACACATCCCCCTCCTCGGGACCGACGTCCTCGTCGGGGTAAAGGCAGCGAAGAAGGCATCACGCCGGGAGAGGGCGTCCGCATTGCCGTGGTGCTTGCCAGACTGCTCTCTCTTCAACTCCTCCAACTCTAGGACCAGGGACTCAGCCTCCTGTTGTCTCTCCTTGAGTTTCTTACTGAACGCATCAGCCTTGGTTTTAGCAGAGTTTAGCTTCTGTTGAGCAGCTTTCAGTTCCCTCTCTCTCTCTGCCTCCGCATTCTTCATCTTGTTCTCCAACAGCTTGTACTTCTCCTCTGCCTTCTTCTGGACCTCCTTACTACTGCGCAGGGTCTCCTCACACTCCTCGATGGTCCTGCGCAGCCTCTCCAGCTCCTCCTGTTGCTTAGGGAAGGAGCTCTGTTGGAGTTTAGCCTGGAGGATATCTAACTCTTCTGTCTTCATGTCTAACTGTTGCTTTAACAAACGATACCTCTCAGCGGTCCCCTTCAGACCAGACAGTTCTTTGTCCAGATTCTGTAGCTCCGTCTCTGTGTCGGTCTGGGCACCTGCCATCCCTATCAGAGCCCGGGCGGGAGTGAGTAACTCGGAGGATTGCACCGGAGCCTTCCCAGGATGAGTCTTGCCTCTCCGTTTCCGAGGTACTCGGGTTATCCTCTCCTGAGACTCTCTCCAGAGTGGGTAAAAGGCTGGGCAGTCTCGTCCAATTAGGACAGGGACGGGGAGGGAATCAACCACCCCCGCCGTCGTGTGTATGGTTCCCCGTGTGCTGGTCATTGTAAGTTCAGTAATGGGGTATTCTCTGGTGTCCCCATGGACACAGGAAACTGGGAGGACTTTCCCCGGGGTCAGACACGTTGGGCCCACCAAATCCTTACGCACCAGGGTGGCCCGGCTACCAGAATCCAGTAAGGCCTCCACATCATGGTGATTCACAGTTACCGGGCAGGTGGGGGTCGATCTGGGCCGCCATCTACGACTCCCAAGAGCGAGGCAAACGGTGTGTGGGTGCTGAGCTGGAGGACTCCGCAGTGGGCATAGGTTCATCGGCTGGTTTCCCACACTGCCAGGAGATATGTCCCATCTCCCCCACACCGGTAACACTGTCGAGTTTCCCCCTCCTGGTGTACTCTTCTTGGACCCGCCTGGTTTCTGGCTCCCCCTGGAGCCGGGATAAGTCCTGACGTGGCTGGGTTCGAGACCTTGGGGTCCTTTGGACGGGTTCTTCCCATTTGTGGTGGGGCCGCACTCCTGGGGTCTTTTCGGGAAGCATTCAGCATCTCCGCTGTGGCCTGGTACTTTTCCACAGCTTCCACGGTCAGGTCAGCCGTGGTCAAGGCCTGTTGACTGATGAACCGTTTTGCCTCATAAGGCAGGGGCGCGTAGGTAACGATCCACCACAACGGCCTCCACCACCGCCGCTGCTGTATTCCTCTGCGGATCCAGCCATTTCCTTGCGATTCGGACAAGTTCATGCATCTGCGCCCGAGGAGGTTGGTCTGGTTGGAAGGTCCAGCCGTGAAAGCGCTGGGCCATACCAAACTTTGTGAGTCCATATCTGCTGAGGATCTCAGACTTCAGGGCATCATAGTCAGTAACCTGGTCAGGGCCCAGGTCCCGGACAGCATTCAGCGATTCCCCGGTTAGAAAGGGGGCTAACAGACCAACCCACTGTTGCTTGGGCCAGGCTTCCCTAGTGGCCGTGGCCTCAAATGCATGCAGGTATGCCTCAATGTCATCGGTAGCTCCCATCTTAGATATAAAGTCACTTGCCTTTATTGGGCGGGTATTTTGGACCACCCTCTGTCTCTGCAACTGCAATTCCTCTGCCTTCAGAAGGTTGGCTTTCTTTTGCTCCTCCAAGAGAGCCACGTTTGCTTGCATCTGGGCTTGCTGGCCAGCAACAAGGGCTTTCAATATGTCCTCCATTTCAGTCGGGCGGGGAGCCTACGGCCAACTTGGAAAACTGGGTGATCAAACCTTCGGTATCCTCCTCTGACATGCACTATTAACGCTTGAGCGTGCCCGTATTCTCCACCATCTGTGACGTCACGAGAGGCTACACAGCTTTCAGCGGGATTGCTCAAGTAGTGCAAGGAGACAAGGTTCAAACAAAACAAGGATTTTATTATAGGTCTTGGGAAATTAACGAAAATATAACAAAATTCTGTTCTCTTGTGGCTCTTTAAGGGTTAACAGTTCAGGGATGTCTCTTCCACATCCAAAATCATAATTCTCACTCGCTCAGATAACTTTTCCCCAGCCTTACTGTAGTCCACGTTGCAGCTAGTGGCCAACCCAGCAAAAAGTCCTTCCAAATGTCTCTCACGTATTTCCACAGGTGCATATATCCAAAGGTGAGTATTTCCCAAAGGTAAGTATCTCCAAATCCTTATATTCCTCATGGAAGTGGACGTGCAGCACTCTTGTCCTCCAGAGAGCCCAGGTTGGAGACTGTGTCTCTTCACCCCACACACACTCCCTCAGTGTCTCTTCCCTTCCCAAACCTTCAGCTCATCAGCTCCTCATTTGTTTCAGCTGCGTGGGAAGATTGGCCATAGAGGGGTGGAGTTCCCGACCATACCAGCAGATGGAGCCATAGCTGTCTGGGTTTGCAGCCATCTCAGGGGGATGTAACGTCCCTCCAGGACACAGCCTCTCGTGACATCACACGGTATTCACATATTAGTCAATATATACATTTGAAGTATTTGGAGGTATTGATATGGGACTATGTATTCCCAAAGAGGGGGGATTGATATGGATTTTTAGAGTGGTACATACAGTGGGGAAAAAAAGTATTTAGTCAGCCACCAATTGTGCAAGTTCTCCCACTTAAAAAGATGAGAGAGGCCTGTAATTTTCATCATAGGTACACGTCAACTATGACAGACAAAATGAGAAAAAAGAATCCAGAAAATCACATTGTAGGATTTTTAATGAATTTATTTGCAAATTATGGTGGAAAATAAGTATTTGGTCACCTACAAACAAGCAAGATTTCTGGCTCTCACAGACCTGTAACTTCTTCTTTAAGAGGATCCTCTGTCCTCCACTCATTACCTGTATTAATGGCACCTGTTTGAACTTGTTATCAGTATAAAAGACACCTGTCCACAACCTCAAACAGTCACACTCCAAACTCCACTATGGCCAAGACCAAAGAGCTGTCAAAGGACACCAGAAACAAAATTGTAGACCTGCACCAGGTTGGGAAAACTGAATCTGCAATAGGTAAGCAGCTTGGTTTGAAGAAATCAACAGTGGGAGCAATTATTATGAAATGGAAGACATACAAGACCACTGATAATCTCCCTCGATCTGGGGCTCCACGCAAGATCTCACCCCGTGGGGTCAAAATGATCACAAGAACAGTGAGCAAAAATCCCAGAACCACACGGGGGGGACCTAGTGAATGACCTGCAGAGAGCTGGGACCAAAGTAACAAAGCCTACCATCAGTAACACACTACGCCGCCAGGGACTCAAATCCTGCAGTGCGCCCTGCTTAAGCCAGTACATGTCCAGGCCCGTCTGAAGTTTGCTAGAGTGCATTTGGATGATCCAGAAGAGGATTGGGAGAATGTCATATGGTCAGATGAAACCAAAATAGAACTTTTTGGTAAAAACTCAACTCAGTCGTGTTTGGAGGACAAAGAATGCTGAGTTGCATCCAAAGAACACCATACCTACTGTGAAGCATAGGGGGTGGAAACATCATGCTTTGGGGCTGTTTTTCTGCAAAGGGACCAGGACGACTGATCCGTGTAAAGGAAAGAATGAATGGGGCCATGTATTGTGAGATTTTGAGTGAAAACCTCCGTCCATCAGCAAGGGCATTGAAGATGAAACGTGGCTGGGTCTTTCAGCATGACAATGATCCCAAACACACCGCCCGGGCAACGAAGGAGTGGCTTCGTAAGAAGCATTTCAAGGTCCTGGAGTGGCCTAGCCAGTCTCCAGATCTCAACCCCATAGAAAGTCTTTGGAGGGAGTTGAAAGTCTGTGTTGCCCAGCGACAGCCCCAAAACATCACTGCTCTAGAGGAGATCTGCATGGAGGAATGGGCCAAAATACCAGCAACCGTGTGTGAAAACCTTGTGAAGACTTACAGAAAAAGTTTGACCTGTGCCATTGCCAATAAAGGGTATATAACAAAGTATTGAGAAACTTTTGTTATTGACCAAATACTTATTTTCCACCATAATTTGCAAATAAATTCATTAAAAATCCTACAATGTGATTTTCAGGATTTTTTTTTCTCATTTTGTCTGTCATAGTTGACGTGTACCTATGATGAAAATTACAGGCCTCTCTCATCTTTTTAAGTGGGAGAACTTGCACAATTGGTGGCTGACTAAATACTTTTTTTCCCCACTGTATCTATATTACTAGGCAAGAACTTAATTGCTTCCTATCTTGAGGTTTGGTGTGTGTGACATAGGAATGTTTATGCTATTTACATCTGATCTGACCTTTGGTCGAATTCCTCAATCCTAACTAGTCCAAGGCTGTCCTGATTTATCAGGGACTGAAACCAGAGTGTCATCCTTTGTATCTCTCCTCAGGCATATTATGGGAACAGAGTCAGGGTGGAACAGAGTTTAACATGGTACCTATTAACAGTCTTGGATTTTCAAGCAATTGGGTCTGAAATGTCATTCTTTGAACAATATGCAATTGATAATCGCATAGCATTGGATGCTATTACAGTAGATAAAGGGTGAATGTATGCGATTATAAGGGGAGATGCATGTTGTACATACTTGCCATCAGAATAGGAAGGTTTTGGGAAATTAACTAAAGCTATGGGAAACATATTAGAGAAAGACAGGATTGAAAATGTGGAAACAAGACTACCTCAGTCGATCAGGTAGCGCCCCAAGTGAACAGAGAAAAGCTTGGGGTTCCTCTGAATGAATATGGAGAATGGAGACTGAAGTTATTTTTATTGGGATATATTCATCTGACTATATTGTAGTCTACATGTAACTTACAAATTGTCATGAATCAATGTATTTTCGGGGATGATGTCATGAGATTAGGAATTCATTTGTATGTTTGGTTTGTTTGGTTCAAGTAATGTTATATTGGTGGAATTCTACTTGCAACAACAAAAAGAAAGAAAATGAGGGATTGATATAACGTACAGTGCATTCGGAAAGTATTCAGACCCTGATATAACGTTTTTTATACAGTATTTGTTAATGTCTTTAAACTCATGAGCGGTATGGAATTGAGAGGAGGAGGACACGCCATGTAATTATTTCTGTCACTGGTGGGTGCCAGAAGGTCTGCGTGCCAAGACAGCTTGGGGGCCACTTGTGCTAATCTGAGAAGGAGTATGTGGTGGAATATCCTGGCTAGGGTGCAACACGATACCATGTAGGGGGATCCTATTGTAGGTGATGAGTGACACTCAATAATGGTGGGCAACTGTTGGATGGAATTAGCTTGGAAAGCATTATATAAACTGAGAGGTTTTCTATGTAAGTAATTCGGATGACAATAGGCTAGGCCCGTACCGCTTGTCATGCGAATCCAGTACTGTAATAGTAAATAACTCTGAATCAACCCTCCATCTAAGTGTTTAACTAGTCTCCTACATCCTGAAGTACTCGATACAAGAGCAAGGGAGGGTCGGTGCAGTGGTCAGCTGAGGCGGACAGGGCTTTTAGGCATCTGAAGGACCTGTTTACTTCGGCTCCGGTGCTGGCACATCCGGATCCTTCCTTGGCATTCCAGGTTGAGGTGGATGCGTCCGAGGCTGGGATAGGAGCTGTACTGTCTCAGCACTCGGGTACGCCACCAAAACTCCGCCCCTGTGCTTTCTTTTCTAAGAAGCTCAGTCCGGCGGAGCGCAATTATGATGTGGGGGACCGGGAGCTGTTAGCTGTGGTTCAAGCCCTGAAGGTGTGGAGGCATTGGCTTGAGGGGGCTAAACACCCTTTTCTCATTTTGACTGACCATCGTAACCTGGAGTACATCCGGGCGGCGAGGAGGTTGAACCCTCGTCAGGCAAGATGGGCCATGTTCTTCACTCGATTTGTGTTTACTCTCACTTACAGACCAGGTTCCCAGAACGCTAAGGCAGACGCCCTGTCCCGACTGTATGACACAGAGGAGAGGTCCATTGAGCCCACTCCCATACTCCCGGCGTCGTGTCTGGTGGCACCGGTGGTGTGGGAGGTTGATGCGGACATCGAGCGGGCGTTACGTACCGAGCCTACTCCCCCCCAGTGTCCGGAGGGTCGGATGTACGTGCCGCTCGAGGTTCGTGATCGATTAATCTATTGGGCTCACACGTCACCCTCCTCTGGTCATCCTGGCATCGGTCGGACAGTGCACTGTCTTAGTGGGAAGTACTGGTGGCCCACTCTAGCCAAGGACGTGAGGGTTTATGTTTCCTCCTGCTCGGTGTGCGCCCAGTGTAAGGCACCTAGACACCTGCCCAGAGGGAAATTACAACCCCTACCCATTCCACAACAGCCGTGGTCCCACCTATCGGTGGACTTTGTGAATGACCTTCCCCCCTCGCAGGGGAACACCACGATCCTGGTCGTTGTGGATCGGTTTTCGAAGGCCTGCCGTCTCATTCCTATGCCAGGTCTCCCTACAGCCCTACAAACTGCTGACGCCCTGTTTACACACGTCTTCCAGCAATACGGGGTACCTGAGGATATTGTGTCAGATCGGGGTCCCCAGTTCACCTCTAGAGTCTGGAGGGCGTTCATGGAACGTCTCGGGGTCTCGATTAGCCTTACCTCAGGTTTTCACCCCGAGAGTAATGGGCAGGTGGAGAGAGTTAACCAGGATGTGGGTAGGTTTCTGAGGTCCTATTGCCAGGACCAGCAGGGGGAGTGGTCGGGTTATATCTCCTGGGCAGAGATAGCCCAAAACTCACTCCGCCACTCCTCTACTAACCTTACGCCTTTCCAGTGTGTGTTAGGTTATCAGCCGGTTCTGGCACCTTGGCATCAGAGCCAGATCGAAGCTCCTGCGGTGGATGAGTGGTTTCGGCGCTCGGAAGAGACCTGGAACGCTGCTCATGTACACCTGCAGCGGGCTATCAGGTGACAAAAGGCGAGCGCCGATCGCCACCGCAGTGAGGCTCCGGTGTATGCACCGGGGGATCGGGTCTGGCTCACGACCCGAAACCTGCCCCTTCGCCTGCCCTGCCGGAAGCTGGGTCGGCGGTTTGTGGGGCCATTGAAAGTCCTGAGGAGATTGAACAAGGTTTGTTATAGGTTACAACTTCCTATTAATTACCGTATTAACCCCACGTTCCATGTGTCTCTCCTCAGGCCGGTAGTAGCTGGTCCACTCCAGGAGTCTGAGGTACGGGAGGTTCCTCCGCCCCCACTGGACATCGAGGGGTCTCCGGCGTACTCGGTCCGTTCCATCTTGGATTCGAGGCGTCGGGTGGGGGGCCTGCAGTATCTCGTGGAGTGGGAGGGGTACGGTCCGGAGGAACGGTGCTGGGTCCCTAGGAGGGACATCCTAGATCCCTCCATGTTGAGGGATTTCCACCCGGGATCCGACCCGGGTGGATCCGACCCGCCCTGCTCCGCGTCATCACCTGGCTGGAGCCGCGCGTCAAGGGAGGTGGGGGGGGGGTACTGTCACGGATTCAGCCGAGGCTGCCCCTCCTCCTTGCTCGGGCAGGCTTCGGCGTTCGTCGTCACCGGAGTACTAGCTGCTACCGATCCATGTTTCTATGTTCGACTTGTTCTGTCTTTATTGGTTACACCTGTTTCCCATTATGTAGTGATGTCTTCCCTATTTAACCCTCTGTCTTACATTGTGTGTTGTGTGTGATTGTTTCATGTTTCGGCAGTCGTTAGTGTGCGGGTTTGTTCCCTCCCTGTGTGGAGGTTGTTGTTATTTATTTTACCTTCGAGTAAAGTACGTCTTCTGATCAGCTCTGTGTCCTGCGCTTGACTTCGCCTACCGCATTTCACTGACGCCCTGACAGAAACTCGTCATAACAGACCCCTTCACTTTTTCCAAATTTTGTTACGTTACAGCATTATTCCAAAATTGATTAAATTGTTTTTTTCCCCCCTCATCATTCTACACACAATGACCGATAATGACAAAGCAAAAACAGGTTTGTAGAAATTTTAGCAAACAGACCATTTTTGAATATTCAGAGTGTTAAATAGCCTTCACTAGCACATTAGAGGCTGCTGCCTAAATACATAGATTAGAAATCACTGGCCACTTTAATAAATGGAACACTAGTCACTTTAATAATGTTTACATATCTTGCATTACTCATCTCATATGTATATACTGTATTCTATACTATTCTACTGTATCTTAGTCTATGCTGCTCAGACGTTGCTCGTCCATATATTTATTTATATATTCCTAATTCCATTGCTTTACTTAGATTTGTGTATTGGGTATATGTTGTGAAATTGTTAAATATTACTTGTTAGATATTACTGCACTGTTGGAGCTAGAAACACAAGCATTTCGCTACACCTGCAATAACATCTGCTAAACACGTGTATGTGACCAATACATTTTTATTTTTATTAAATTTTATTTTATTTGAATTGGGCCAGTATAGTTAGGCCCTGTCCAGAAGAAACCCCAACCCCTGCTCCCTAGGCACTTGTGTAGATCTGAAACAACTTGATAGGTGTAAGCAATAGGGTGAATGCACTTTGAAGTAAATCTCAGCTCTGTTAAAAGTACATTCAAGAAAAACTTTTATTGATCATAGTGATTCAGGAGTGTCATTAAAACAGGTTAATTTGCCTCACCAACATTAGAGAACGATACAGAAAGCCCTTAAAGGTCTCGAAAATGTTATTATATTTGGATGAAACCAGTTCAAAATAGGGTGACCCAAGTAGGAAAATTACTGTAATTGGTACATTGATAAAATGTTATCATAAAGTTACTGGTCCCGTCCACACATGTCAAACACTTGGATTCAGGAGGCAGGCATTACCAAGGATTTACTTCCGGCTTTATGCAACTTCACATAAAGTCATAAATATAATACACCAATGGTAGCGTCTTATCATCTTAACTCATTTAAATATGTAGCCCCTTAAAACCTTCATCACATGTGCGCCTACCCTACGCCTTGCTTTGGCTTTGTTTACCAACCGTAAGGCTCAAGCAGAACGTACGCTAGCAAGCTACTTACCAGCATGCTGGTAAAAGCACACTTTGTTGTGACTGGATGCCATTATGTACATTTTACATTACACTATTTTCCGAAGAATGAAGACATCTGACAGCAGTGGTTGCTTTTCATTTCGGGTGGACAGGCTGCACCGAAAATTACATCATTATTTCACTTTCCATCTCCTTTTGTCTTTCCACTATCATCAAGCTGTAATGATAGACATTTTAGAAAATTCAACATCTACTATTTCTGTGCAGCGCCCCCAGGCAGCAAAAGTTATTCCGCTACCCAAGAATATTAAACCCCCCGTTTACTGGCTCAAATAGCCGACCAATCAGCCTGTCACGAGCCCTTATTAAACTTCTGGGAAAAATTGTGTTTGACCAGATACAATGCTATTTTACAGTAAACAAATTGACAACAGACTCTCATCATGCTTATGGGGAAGGACATTCAACAAGCACAGCACTTACACAAATGACTGATGATTGGCTGAGAGAAATTGATGATAAAAAGATTGTGGGGGCTTTTTGGTTAGACTTCAGTGCGGCTTTTGACATTATCGATCATAGTCTGCTGCTGGAAAAACGTATGTGTTACACCCCCTGCTATATTGTGGATAAAGAGTTACCTGTCTAACAGAACACAGAGGGTGTTCTTTAATGGAAGCCTCTCCAACATAATCCAGGTAAATTCAGCAATTCCCAAGGGAAGCTGTTTAGGCCCCTTACATTTTTCAATCTTTACTAACGACATGCCACTGGCTTTGAATAAAGCCTGTGTGTCTATGTATGTGGATGACTCAACACTATACACGTCAGCTACCACAGAGACTGAAATGACAGCAACACTTAACAAAGAGCAGCAGTTCGTTTTAGAATGGGTGGCAAGGAATAAGTTACTCCTAAATATTTCCAAAACTAAAAGCATTGTATTTGGGACAAATCATTCACTAAACCCTAAACCTCAACTAAATCTTGTAATGTATAATGTGGAAATTGAGAAAGTTGAGGTGACTAAACTGCTTGGAGTAACCCTGGATTGTAAACTGTCACGGTCAAAACATATTGATACAACAGTAGCTAAGATGGGGAGAAGTCCATAATAAAGACTTGCTCTGCCTTCTTAACAACACTATCAACAAGGCAGATCCTACAGGCCCTAGTTATGTCGCACCTGGACTACTGTTCAGTTGTGTGGTCAGGTGCCACAAAGAGGAATTTAGGAAAATTACAATTGGCTGAAAACAGGGCAGCACGGCTGGCCCTTAAAAGTACACGGAGAGCTAACATTAATGATATGCATGTCAATCTCTCATGGCTCAAGGTGGAAGAGAGATTGACTTCATCACTTCTTGTTTTTGAAATAAGTGTTGACAAGCTGAATGTACCGAGCTGTCTGTTTAAACTACTAGCACACAGCTCAGACACCCATGCATACCCCACAAGATGCAGCCAGAGCTGTCTTCACAATCCCCAAGTCCAGAACAGACTATGGGAGGCACACAGTACTACATAGAGCCATGACTACATGGAACTCTATTCCATATCAGGTAACTGACGCAAAATACACCTTATGGAACAGAGGGGACTGTGAAGAGACACAAACAAAGGTACAGGCACACGCACTCTACACACATGTACATTGTAATATTGTTGTATGGTGGTATTATACATTTTGTATTGTAGATATGTAGTGGTGTAATAATGTACTGATGTACTGTTTTATCTTTTGTTTTATATGCAATGTAAGTGCTTTAATGTGTTTGGACCCCAAGAAGAGTAGCTGCTGCCTTGGCAGGAACTAATGGGGATCCCTAATAAATACAAATACAAGTATAGTTTGAAATGACCCTGCTGGTGGTGCCTCAGATGCTCATTTATCTTTAGCCTGAAACAATCAAGTTATTCACTAAACATTATTCTCTCCAGATACACAAGGTGACATCGCTTTAAGACTTCTGCCAGTGGTCCTCCCAACACCAGTCTACAAGATAGTCAGGAAGACATTCTGACCCAGCTTCAATGAGACCCGAAAGTCCTTCATTTACTTGCAGCCTGTACGTTTAGCTAAATAGTGGATAGGCATAAGGAGATTGATTGGGAAATTAGATGATTGCATTTTGTAAACCTTGAATGAAAGGAACAGCATTCCAAAATCTGTTACGCATAATTGCACACTTCAAGACATTAGGAAGGTTTCCATCCAATTTGCGACAGATTTTCATGTGAATATTAGAACATTTGCATAAAACAATATGCGCATTTTCCCACCAGAGATGTTTCCAACAAACTGTGCGTGATGACGTAGTGCACATAAAAATTACTTTTGCTATTAAATTCCAATGTACTGTTAAAAAATATATAAGTTAAATGGTTTTGTCACAAACTGTTGCGTTTATATAGCAAATGTGCCCACTCTAGCCAACAGCTCACACATACAGTGGGGGTAGGCTATCTACATTATGAATTTAATATGGATAAGAACAATGTTATTTGTATTTGTCAAACGGCAGTCAGGCATTGATCATCATGTCACCAGAATAAAACCCTCAATATTTATTGGAAAGGAGCCTCAAGCTCATCACCTTGCACATTCACCATCCTGTGAAGTTCATCTTAATTTATTTAATCTGTAGCCTAATAAACTGCATGCTTTCACGAGTCGTAGTGGGAGCACCACACAAAATATCATCGTGTGACTCTAAGTTTACTTAGATTAGATGGTTAGGTTATTATATCAATATTTGCGCATTAAGGAGTTTCCAACGCCATTTCTCGTGCAATTTCAATGACACAAAAAGATCCCACCATGTCGAATGAACATATTATCTGTAGGCATTTATAAAATTGTACCGGCATTTCATGTTTCCATCAGCCCATCGTGACTTTATTTAATGCTTCAGGTAATTCATCCGCATGAAATAGTTGGATGGAAACGTGGTTAGTGTTGTGTAAATGAACCTATAAGCCCCAGCCCCAAATTAATGGAAGATGTAGACATCAAACAGGAATTGGGTGTTGATTGATGTAAATGGCTATACAATATACAAAATAAATTGTGTGTATGATGGCATTGTCAGTGTGCCTCCATGCTTTGCACAAGTCCTCATATTCTAAAATCAAATGATTTCTCTAACAGATTGGGACTAACATGGTTGAGTACCTGACCAGGCGGAGGTGACCAGACCCTACCCATTTGTGTTGGCACTTGGGGACAGGTGTTTACAGTCATTAGTGGACCGGCATTGGAGCAAGCTACACTGCTTGGGGCACGGGATGTGTGCTTCAAGTCCTATTATGTGTTTGATATCAACTTTCCCACTGTGCCCCAGCATGGGAATTCCTACATACCACGGTGTACCAGCTGCCAGGAACAGAATTCCCCGCAGTAAGACTGTTGCGAGAATGTCTTTTTTCCACTGAACAATAGTGGATAAGTATCTGCTCTTGTATGTAGTGTGAGAAGTGACAGGAGGATGATAATAATATGTCACGCCCCCTGACCTGGAGAGACTGTTATTCTCTAGGTAGTTTGGTCAGGGTGTGAAACTCTATGTTTTGTATATCTATGTTTGGCCGAGTGTGGTTCCCAATCAGAGGCAGCTGTCGCTCGTTGTCTCTTTTTGGGGATCATACTTAGGCAGCCAGTTTTCCTGCCTCGGTTGTGGGATCTTGTTTGTGTTCCTGTTTGGCTTGTTTCGTGTATAGCCCATAGGACTTCACGTTTTCGTTGCTTTTGTTGTTTTGTCAAGTGTTTATTCTATTTAATAAACATGTATGCATACCACGCTGCACCTTGGTGTCATGAATCCCGCTTCCTGAGTCGGTTTCTGCCTGAGTTGCCTGTTTTCTGTCCTGGAGTTGTTTTTCCTGAGTTTCCTGAACGCACCCTGTCTGGTTGCCGGGCGACAAAGCAAGGCGGGAGAGCTCTCCATTACCCGCACCTGCATCTCATCAGCTATCTGCACACCTGGTTCTGATCATCACCTCTCCACTTCATAAGCTCTGACCTGACATCCATTCCCTGCCGGATGGTTAGCCATGAACAGTATGTTGTGCCTGCGTATCAGCCTCAGATTACTAAGAGTTAGTTTTGCTGTTCTGTACTTTTTGCTTGCTGTGAACTCACCTTCGTTTCCTCTGTCTACAGTTACTCTCCCGGAATATTCACTCCACCGCTGCCTGGTCGTCTGTGGCTTCAGAGACATCATTGGATCTGCCCATTCACTCCCACCAACTCACCTCCACTGCCAGCTCCGTCACCTGGATTCTCCTGTTTCCACATTTAAGTCTTTAAATAAATACTCACCTTCATTCAACTCACCTTGTCCTGGTCTGCTTCTGGGTTCTGCTTTAGAGAATCGTGACACTTGGTCTGACCCGTCTCTCAACGATCGTGACATAATAATAGATCAATGGATGAATGAGCCATGAGTTTCTAATTTCAATGCTAATATGCTCTTAAGGCACTATTTACAGCTCTGTTAAATTGACTTTTAGTTTGTTTTTTTAATGCATTTGTGCCTGCTTTTTGCCTACAGTATGGTATGTGGCTTGTTTCCTTTAGTTCAACTACTGAAGCACGTTCTAATAATTAATAATAGGTCATTTAGCAGACGCTCTTATCCAGAGTGACTTACAGGAGCAATTAGGGTTAAGTGCCTTGCTCAAGGGCACATCGACACATTTTTCACCTAGTGGGCTCGGGGATTAGAACCAGCGACCTTTCGGTTACTGGCACAACGCTCTTAACCACTAAGCTACCTGCCTCCGTGGAGAACGTTCTGCTGCCTGCAACATCCTCCAGCATGACCGGTTTGGCGGTGGGTCAGTCATGGTGTGGGGTGGCATTTCTTTGGGGGGCCGCACAGCCCTCCATGTGCTCGCCAGAGGTAGCCTGACTGCCATTAGGTACCGAGATGAGATCCTCAGACCCCTTGTGAGACCATATGCTGGTGCGGTTGGCCCTGGGTTCCTCCTAATGCAAGACAATGCTAGACCTCATGTGGCTGGAGTGTGTCAGCAGTTCCTGCAAGAGGAAGGCATTGATGCTATGGACTGGCCCGCCCGTTCCCCAGACCTGAATCCAATTGAGCACATCTGGGACATCATGTCTCGCTCCATCCACCAACGCCACGTTGCACCACAGACTGTCCAGGAGTTGGCGGATGCTTTAGTCCAGGTCTGGGAGGAGATCCCTCAGGAGACCATCCGCCACCTCATCAGGAGCATGCCCAGGCGTTGTAGGGAGATCATACAGGCACGTGGAGGCCACACACACTACTGAGCCTCTTTTTGACTTGTTTTAAGGACATTATATCAAAGTTGGATCAGCCTGTAGTGTGGTTTTCCACTTTTAATTTTGAGGGTGACTCCAAATCCAGACCTCCATGGGTTGATACATTTGATTTCCATTGATAATTTTTGTGTGATTTTGTTGTCAGCACATTCAACTATGTAAAGAAAAAAGTATTTCATAAGATTATTTCATTCATTCAGATCTAGGATGTGTTATTTTAGTGTTCCCTTTATTTTTTTGAGCAGTGTATATTTAGACAACAGGGCTTTGTTTCAATGTGCTATTTTAAATGTAGATATTCTTGTACATTCTCTGATATGATGTATGTTCTGAAATGCAGGCAATAGAAAATCATTATTTGAAATTCAACATTGTATGTTTATTATGTGTGTAGGAAATGGAGGGGGTGGGATGTAGAGAAGGCAAAAATATGCAATTAAAATAGAAATTAGGATGACACTGAAACTAACCCAAGGATTACATAAATTACCCAGCTGCTGGGTCAATCCCCCAACCCAAGGTGCTGGGTTAGAAGCGCAACCCAAGGTGCTGGGTTAGAAGCACAACCCAAACCCATTGGGTTGAATTAACCCAATGCTGTGTTTGTCTGATATTGACCCAGCAGTGGGTTGTCGAAATTACCAAAATCTGGTTATTTTTAACCCAGCATTTTTTTTGGAATAACAATAATTCATTTAGGAAAAATAATATGAATTGCCATATTAGGCATAACTCAATTTCTACCTTTTAAGATGCCAAAATATAAATTATTAGTAATTGTTTTCAGTATCCTAATTTTGTTTTGTTTTCTGATTGTTTCAGTGCATGCATTCAACAAACTTTGGATGAAGGACTTTCTACAGGGCCACCATCTCCAAAGTTCACTCAAAAAGGCAATAGTTCTGAACTGCATTTAATTTTGTTTTTGTTTTAATTATTACAATTTTGTTAATTATCTTTTAAACTTCCATTGGTTAATCTATTGCTCAGTTAATACCTGGCTCATGTAAATAATTATGTAGTGGTCCCTTTAAACATCCCAAGGTCAACATCCCCATAGTGTTCACATTTCTCTCATGTAAATGGTGTAGCTACATAAAAATATTAAATAAACAATTTATTAGGGAAATATCCAGTCTTTACTATTTTCTTCATTACCATGCTGAGGATTTCAAGTTGTATTGGATTTATTTTTATCTGTTAAAGACATTAAATACATGTTGTTTAGTATATTTACTACATTTAACATTTTTTTCACTGTGAAGTAAATTCATTTAAAGTTATGGGATTTGGTTTATGTAGATACATTTCAATGTTTAACACACAGTAACAAAAAAACTGATTTAATTAGCATATTCATACTGAGTTTGTAGCAAACAATGTTCGCCACAAGTTTCCTAGAATTGTTTGCCAGAAACACGTTGCTGCAAATTTACCGCAACAGTTTGCCACAAAACTAAGTTTCATGTGAAAATATGAGCTTGCCGCAAATTTGCAGAAAACAGTAGAATGTTCACCACAAGTTTCCCAGAATTGTTTGCCAGAAGTTCACAAGTTGCTGCAAATTTACCGCAACAGTTTGCCACAAAACTAATTTGCAAATTTTTAGGCAAATTGGCCAAAGATTACCACAACTTTTTGCCAGAAGTCTGTTTTTTCGTTAAGGGTTCTTCTTCCTTCAGACGGTGTATTTGGAACCTATGTCGGCTGGAGAATGAGCACTTCAAACAGAACAACCGGTTCCACGCTGTCTGGAAGTTTCCGGTATCTCCTCTTCACATTCACGGACACATCCTCCTGGAGAATCTCATTTACCAGGAGGACCTCACAAAAGACCCTCACAAAACAACAAATACACATGAACATTCACCCTCATCATTCTTCCCGCTCCAATGTCCAAGTTGTCCAAGGTACTGTTGTGTTGTAGTATGTGGTGGGTAGTATAAGTATTGACATGTATTTCTATAAACAAGACTCAATTATTTCCTTATAGCAAAAGTGTAATAAAGAGACCATGTGTGCCTTCACTCATAAAAAACAGCCAGTCATTATGTTTTGAAAATCTGCCAATAGCCAGACCAAACTTTGTGTAACACAAACCCGTCTGGATGTATTGATTGTGGGAGAGTGGGTTTAAAGCATGACATTAATTGTCAACCAAGTAACAGTAATTGTGAACCAAGTCAACAAACCTAACATACAATATATGCACAAATTTCTCCCAGCTTAACCATCCTCTATTTGTAGCTCTGTTGCCTTTCACATGACATCAAAACAAAGAGGATTTTGACAAATGTTTCAGTTTATTGCATCTGTATCGTCGTAAGCCATGACTGCTGCGCTCAAGCTTGTTTCAGAACATGAGTGTGAGAAACTATGTTATAGATGGAGGGACTGGACGGAGAGCCTTAAGCATCTAGTTTCAAGTTTTATTAGTCGTATGTACAGGATAAACATGGTATACACCGTCCAACGAAACGCTTACTTGCAGGTTCCTTCTCGACAATGCAAAAGCAATAAGAAATTATATAAAAGATACGAATACGAACATAAAGGAAATGGCTCAGTAGAATAGAATAAACATTTTAGCATAAGTATAATACAGGAAGGCACAATTTATAGTCCAATATTTACACGTGTTTTGGGGAAGGGGGGTTTGGTGGGCACGTGTTTAAATTGTGCATTATTTAGCAATAATAATAAGGCTGGTAGCAGCAGTTGTGATGTGTGTGTAGCATGTGTGCGCATGTGTGTGTGCGCGTATATCTGTGTGGGTGTGTATGTGAGTGAGTGCATGTGTGCTAAGGTGCAGAGAGTCAGTGCAGATGGTCAGTCCAGTTCAAGTGTTCAGCAGTCTGATGCCTTGTAGATAGAAACTGTCTCTGAGTCTGTTGATATCAGACCTCATGCTCCGATACCATCTGCCAGACATTAAGGGAGTGAACAGCTCTTGGCTGGGGTGTGTGGGGTCCTTGATGATGCTGCGGGCCATCCTCAGGCACCGTTTCAAGTAGATGACCTGGATGGGTGGGAGCACGGTCCCAGTGATATACTGGGCCGTCTTCACCACACGCTGGAGGGTCTTGCTGTCGTGGATGGAGCAATTCCCTTACCAGGCCGTGATGCAACCATTCAGGACTCTCTCGATGGTGCAGCGTAAGTATTTGGAGAGGAGCCGGGGTGGCATGCGGAATATCGTCAGCCGCCTTAGGAAGTAGAGACACTGTTGCGCCCTCTTGACAAGAGTGGTGGTGCTGTTGGTCCATGTCAAGTCCTCGGTGATGTGGACACTGAGGAACTTAAAACTGCTGACTCTTTCTACTGCAGCCCCATTGAGGTGGATCGGGGCATGTGTCCCTCCTCTGCTTCCTTTTTTATTTATTTTTACAAACTTTTGATTAAGTTTGTCATTTTATCAGAAGGGGGTTACAGGTACAGGTATAACATTCAAAGTCAAATCAATTCAGATATATTCATATATTCAGTTATCATATTTGCATTTCATATTTCCACATACATATTTTTTCGTACCTGTGGGATGCCACTCGAAAGAAGGAAAAAAAACTATCAGAGAAATGCATACAAACATAAAGAACAGTATCAACAGTTTTGTAATACTTTGTATGCAAAGAAAATAAACAAAAAAGGCTCCCTCTCACCAAACCATTCCCCCAACCCCCTCAGTCCCTATCCACACGCCTGCATCCTCCCTACCCACCCGGAAACCATGTTTCCCACCCCTTCCCACCCTACCAAGCACTCCTCCTCCCGCATCTTTACTGAGCGTTCTGTTGAAGGTTTTGACAATGGTTTTGTCTAAAGAAGGAAATATATCTATTCCTAAATATTTTAAATGGGAAATGATTGGGATTCCATAAGTAGAGATGGGGTCCTCTGTCAGGTTCTTGAGGGGGAGCAGGGCAGATTTGGTTAGATTTATTTTATAACTTGAGCTGGAGCGGAATTTGTCTATCATCTTCAAAGTATTTGGGAGGGATTGAGATACATTGTCTATATAAAATAAGATATCATCAGCATATAAATGAGATGATTTGATCCGTAGAATTGAGGCATATTGGTGTAACTTATTTTGATTGTTGAATTGTCTGGGCCAGGGATGACCAATTTTTTGTTTGTTTTACTTTTACCCTTTTTTTCTTCCCAATTTCGTGGTATCCCATTGGTAGTTTGTCTTGTCTCATCGCTGCAACTCCCCTACGGACTCGGGAGAGGCGAAGGTCGAGAGCCATGCGTCCTCCAAAACACGACCCTGTTTGATGACCAATTGTATTTGGCCTTACAAATGCATTGAATAACAGAAAAAAAAATCTAAATGAAGTTTGCTCTGAAGTGTCTTTCCTATATCTGAGAGATGTAAGAAAGGTCAGGAAACATTTTTATATTTTTATTTAATGTATTTAACCCCTTATTTTTGGCACGAGACAGTCTCCATATACAGTGCATTCGAAAAGTATTCAGACCCCTTGACTCTTTCTACATTTTGTTACGTTACAGCCTTATTCTAAAATTGATTAAATTAATTGTTTTCCTCATCAATCTACACACAATACCCAATAATGACAAAGTGAAAACAGGTTTTTAGAAATGTTTGCTAATTTCTTAAAAATACAAAACAAAAATACCTTATTTAAATAAGTATTCAGACCCTTTGCTATGAGACTCGAAATTGAGCTCAGGTGCATCCTGTTTCCATTGATCATCCTTGAGATGTTTCTACAACTTGATTGGAGCCCACCTGTGGTAAATTCAATTGATTGGACATGATTTGGAAAGGCACACACCTGTCTATACAAGGTCCCACAGTTGACAGTGCATGTCAAAGCATAAACCAAGCCATGAGGTCAAAGGACTTGTCCGTAGAGCTCCGAGAAAGGATTGTGAAGAGGCACAGATCTGGGGAAGGGTACCAAAAAATGCCTGCAGCATTGAAGGTCCCCAGAAACACAGTGGCCTCCATCATTCTTAAATGAAAGAAGTTTGGAACCACCAAGACTCTTCCTAGAGCTGGCCACGCGGCCAAACTGAGCAATCGGTGGAGAAGGGCCTTGGTCAGGGAAGTGACCAAGAACCCGATGGTCACTCTGACAGAGATCAATAATTTCTCCTTGGAGATGAGAGAACCTTCCAGAAGGACAACGATCTCTGCAGCACTCCAGCAATCAGGCCTTTATGGTAGGGTGGTCAGACGGAAGCCACTCCTCTGTAAAAGGCACATAACAGCCCGCTTGGAGTTTGCCAAAAGGCACCTAAAGGACTCTCAGACCATTTACATTTTAGTCATTTAGCAGACGCTCTTATCCAAAGCATACATTTTCATACTTTATTTTTTTTCATACTGAGACCATGAGAAACAAGATTCTCTGGTCTGATGAAACCAAGATTGAACTCTTTGGCCTGAATGCCAAGCGTTACGTCTGGAGGAAACCTGGCACCATCCCTACAGTGACGCATGGTGGTGGCAGCATCATGCTGTGGGGATGTTTTTCAGCGGCAGGGACTGGGAGACTAGTCAGGATTGAGGGAAAGATGAACAGAGTAAAGTACAGAGAGATCCTTGATGAAAACATGCTCCAGAGCGCTCAGGACCTCAGACAGGGGCGAAGGGTCACCTTCCAACAGGACAACGACCCTAAGCACACAGGCAAGACAACGCAGGAGTAGCTTTGGGACAAGTCTCAATGTCCTTGAGTGGCCCAGCCAGAGCCCAGACTTGAACCCGATCGAACATCTCTGGAGAGACCTGAAAATAGCTGTGCAGCGACGCTCCCCATCCAAACTGACAGAGCTTGAGAGAATGGGAGAAACTCCCCAAATACAGGTGTTCCAAGCTTGCAGGGTCATACCAAAGAAGACTCAAGGCTGTAATCGCTGCCAAAGGTGCTTCAACAAAATACTGAGTAAAGGGTTTGAATACTTATGTAAATGTCATATTTAAGTTTTTTATTTTTAATACATTTGCAAAAATGTCTAAAAACCTGTTTTTTCTTTGTCATTATGGGGTATTGTGTTCAGATTGATGAGGGGAAAAAAACATTTTAATCCATTTTAGAATAAGGCTGTAACATAACAAAATGTGGAAAAGTCAAGGGGTCTGAATGCTTTCCGAATGCACTGTGTGTTGTAGAGCCTTACTTGCCTGTGGATTGTTGTTGGTCTTATTAGATTTGTCCCGCATGTCCAAAATGGCATTCGTGTCTGTCCCAATAACCAGTTGGAATTCAGTTAATTCTAACAATATGCTGTTCAGAGAATCCAAAAAACTTAGGATAATATGAATTTGGAGCATACACATTGATAAAGGCAATTTCATTTCCTTCTTGGTCTTTGCCTTTAACAGGGATACTGTGATTTTGAGTTTCTTATGCGTCATTATGATAACACCCTTAGCTTTGTTTGGGGCTGATGAAAAAGCAGCCAGTTTGTACAAATTGTTCTCTATTCTATGTGCAGCCTTTTGGAGCAGGTGGGTTTCTTGGAACATTGCTATATCAATATGGTTTCATGCTTGAATATCAAGACAGCTGGAATGTTAGATAGGATCATTAAGGCCTTTCAGATTCCACAAGAAAATAGCTAGTGTTGCCATTGTATTTCTAAAATGTAATTGTTATCTTTAGTGTTGATAAGCCCATGGATATAAAATAAAAAGCACAACCCACAGGGAAACCAACCCATTGGTCGCTCCCCACCCATTAGACCCTCTCTATAAACCATTTCCCTTTCCCTGCCCCCCCTTTCTCAGCCCCCCTCCTTCCTAGCTCCCAGCCCTCCTTCCGCTGTTCCCCCCGCCCTGCACTATAATTACAGGGTTGTAGCATAACTGCGAGTGACGGCCTATTGTTAAGTAAAACATAAAATAAGTAACCAATTCAGACCTGTGCAGTTAAGTTAGCAGACTTGATGAGTAAGGATGGGTAAAAGATATGACAGATATGCAAGCCTAATGCCTAAACAGTCAAAAATAGGATAGCTGTAGGAGCAATAGCACTTAATCCATTATATTAATTTATTATTAGCAATATGCTTTGAATGACCTTAAACATATATTTTCCCTCCTTTAAGTGCTCTATACTATGTGCAAAAAAATAAGAGGGTATGTGTAAAAATGTAAGTCTATACTCTAGATGTTACTGTATATAATAATTCATCATTGCCTGTAGGCAAGTCCTCCCTGGGAGATACATTCAGTAGCCTAAATACATTTACATTTAAGTCGTTTAGCAGACGCTCTTATCCAGAGCGACATACAAATTGTATTAAATAGAGGGGGAAAGGAATCAACAAGAAGAAAAACAAGCAAAAGCAAAAAAGCTAATGTGTAGTAGTAGCCCATATGGGACTGGCCATCTCTCCTTGCCAGTAGCAAAAAATCTATACAAAATTAAAGAAAAGATAGTAGAGCAATAGCCACTAACTTACACTACATGACCAAAAGTATGTGGACACCTGCTCGTTGAACATCTCATTCCAAAATCATGGGCATTAATATGGAGTTGGTCCCCCCTTTGCTGCTATAACAACCTCCACTCTTCTGGGAAGGCTTTCCACCAGATGTTGGAACATTGCTGTGGGGACTTGCTTCCATTCAGCAACAAGAGCATTTGTGAGGTCGGGCACTGATGTTGGGCGATTAGGCCTGGCTCACAGCGGCATTCCAATTCATCCCAAAGGTGTTCGATGGGGTTGAGGTCAGGGCTCTTTGCAAGCCAGTCGAGTTCTTCCACACCGATCAACAAAAATGTCTGTATGGACCTCGTTTTGTGCATGGGGGCATTGTCATACTGAAACAGGAAAGGGCCTTCCCCAAACTTTTGCCACAAATTTGGAAACACAGAATCGTCTCGAATGTCATTGTATGCTGTAGCGTTAAGATTTCCCTTCACTGGAACTAAGGGGCCTAGCCCGAACTATGAAAAACAGCCCCAGACCATTATTCCTCCTCCACCAAACTTTACAGTTGGCACTATGCATTCGGGCAGGTAGCGTTCTCCTGGCATCCGCCAAACCCAGATTCGGCCGTCGGACTACCAGATGGTGAAGCGTAATTCATCACTCCAGAGAACGCGTTTCCACTGCTCCAGAGTCCAATGTCGGTGAGCTTTACACCACTCCAGCCGACGCTTGGCATTGCGCATGGTGATTTTACGCTTGTGTGCGGCTGCTCGGCCATGGAAACCCATTTCATGAAGCTCCCGAAGAACAGTTATTGTGCTGACGTTGCTTGCAGAGGCAATTTGGAACTCAGTAGTGAGTGTTGCAACCAAGGACAGACGATTTTTATGCACTACGCACTTCAGCACTCAGCCGTCTCATTCTGTGAGCTTGTGTGGCCTCCCACTTTGCGGCTGAGCCGTTGTTGCTCCTAGATGTTTCCACTTCACAATAACAGAGACAGCTCTAGCAGGGCAGAAATGTGATAAACTGACTTGTTGGAAAGGTGGCATCCTATGACGGTGCCACGTTGAAAGTCACTGAGCTCTTCAGTAAGGCCATTCTACTGCCAATGCTTGTGTATGGAGATTACTTGGCTGTGTGCTTGATTTGGTACACCTGTCAGCAACGGGTGAGGCTGAAATAGCCGAATCCACTAATTTGAAGTGGTATCCACATAACTTTTGTATATTTACTGTATATTGCCATATTTAGCCCAAATGGATTCAATACGCTGTAGACAGAAGAAAGCAGTTCCAGTACGTATGAACCTCAATATATTGTCCATTGTTCATTAATCGGTGTGGTGCCATTACTGTGTAGATGTCCAGGACCATAGGCAATATACTTATAAGAAGTTTAATGCTCAGCAATTAATAGTAATATTGTTCCTTGTACCCAAACATTAGGGGGTGTCCTCATCATTGTCTTATGCTGAGGGCAGCATCATAGCCATAGGCTAGGCCGCGTGAATGTGCATGGATAGCATACCTTAAAAAATTTGCCAGTCATGGGGTTCCTTCTGTCGGCTTGTCCCCTTTTGTGTTGGGTTTGATGTGCTTCTTGAAGAAGTCTTGAGCTTCCTTGGCAGTGGAAAACGTGTGTGTTGTGTTCTGGAAGGTCAAGAGGAGTTTTGTCGAGTGGATGAAGCCGCATCTCAGGTTTAGCTTGCGTAGCTGGTATCTCACCTCGTTGTAGGTCTCCCTCTGTTTTAGCATTTCGGCACTCAGGTCTGGGTAGATGCTGATCCTCTTCCCTGCATAGGTCAGACCCTCGGATTCCACTGCAAGGTGAACAATGCACCGCTAGACTTCAAAGCTGTGGATCCGTACACTCATACAGCGAGAGCCGTTGGAGTTGACCCGTGCGATGCGCGCTGTTAATCAGCTGTATGGGACCCAGCTTCTCCTGCCCGAACAGTTCATAGAAAAGATTGCTCATGAAAGTTGGGTTGCCCACTTCCACACCAGTTTCAAGTCCTGTGACCCGCACATTGAATTTACGGGAGTTTGATTATCCCTTCCAACTTAGCTTGTACTGTTTCCAGGTCATGGAGTCCCACCTCTGTCGCATTGGCTGTCTTCTCCAGACTTTCCACTTTAGTTGAATAGGTATCCACTTTAGCAGTGAGCACGGCCAATGATTTAATTATTGGTTTTAAAGTCGGGGGCAGAGGTAATCTCCTCACAAACAAGCTCTCTTATAGTAGCGGCCAGCTCTTTCTGTTGCCTGGTGTTGAGAGCCGCCATGTTCCCACAGTTGAATTGTGGACGGACAAATTCTAGCTGCTGTTATCCTGGCATCACAATGCCTGTTCACTTACATCCTCCCTATAGACTGACTCGTCGTTGTTGGTTATCAGGCCTACAATTGTGGTGTCGTCAGCAAACTTGATGGAGCTGGTGTCGTGCAAAGCCACGCAGTCATGGGTGAACAGGGAGTACAGCAGAGGGCTGAGGACATACCCCTGGGGGTCCCCTGTGTTAAGAGTCAGTATGGAGGAGGTCTTGTTCCTATGGTCTGCCCGCCAGGAAGTCCAGGATCCAGTTGCAGGTGAGCTTGGTGTCGAGCTTGGAGGGAACAATAGTGTTGAATGCTGAACTGTAGTCAATGAACAGCGTTCTCACATAGGTGTTCCTCTTGTCCAGATGTGTTAGGGCCGTGTGAATAGCAACGGAAATCAAATCAAATCTAATTTTATTTGTCACATGCGCTGAATACAACAGGTGTAGACCTTACAGTGAAATGCTTACTTAAAAAATGGGATCTTCCGTGGATCTGTTGGAGCGGTAGGCAAATTGGCGTGGGTCCAGTGTGCCTGGCATACTGGCCTTGATATGGGCCATGAACAGCCTCTCGAGGCACTTCATGATGACTGGGGTGAGTGAGACGGGTCGATAGTCCTTTGGGAATGTCACCTTGTTTTTCTTGGGCACTGGGATGATGGTAAATCTCCTTGAAGCAGGTGGGGACTACAGCCAGGGACAGGTTGAAGTTGTCTGAGAATACCCTCCCCAGCTGGTCAGCACACACTCTGAGAATGCGGCCAGGGAGGCCATCTGGTCCGGCGGTTTTGTGAGTATTCACTCTTTTGAGAGTTTTCCTCACATCAGCCTCTGAGAGTGAAAGCACCTGGTCATCCGGAGCATCGAGATTCTTCATGGATAGCTCGGTATTGTCTCCCTTAGAGCGAGCATAGAATGTGTTAAACTCGTCTGGGAGGGAGGCTTCGGTGGGCACCACACAGCTAGTCCTTGCCACATGTCGTGTCTAAGTTGTCAAACATCGATTCAAGTTTGAGTCTGTAATGTCTTTTTGCGTCCCTAATGGATTTGAGGAGCTCGTAACTACTTGCCTTATACGCATCGAACGCAACCGAGTCATCAGGGTTCGTTCTGCTGACATTGAATGCTGCAGTATGGGCTCTCAGCATGGTACGGATATTTCTGTTCATCCAGGGTTTTTGGTTGGGGTATGTCCGGATTGCTATTGTGGGAACAACATCAACACGTCCTAATGAAGCCTGTGACTGATGGTGTATATTCTTCAATGCTGATGGATGAGTCCTGGGTGGATAAATATTTTAACATATTCCAATCAGTATTATCAAAACAGTCCTGGATATAAGGTAAAGAACAGATCAATCTCACTGGGGCTATACCTTCAACGCATCGCAGTGGACCGACAGTTTCAAGCTGGTTAAAATAAAGGAATATAGAAGCAATAGTGTGTGGCCTCCCCACTTTGTTATTGGTAATGTTTGTCTTATTCAGTGCCAACAGTTGATTATATAGATGAACATAATTTCACATCAGAGGTAATTAGGTGGAAGCAGAACAATTAGAAACTGAATTCAATAAAGAAGCGTTGGTAGCACTTTATTTTAAGGAACAGAAATGACTTGGTATTACCTGGTATTTTCTAGGAAATTGTGAGGTATCAATGGGTACTTTCTGCTACTTACTTCAAAGACCTTTAAACTATTGGTAACTACCTGGTACCAAATGGTGATGAGTGGTGCTACTTGCAATGAGCCTAAAAGAAACAAATGTAGGTTATAGGTTATTATAATTGTATAATTACCAATTTACCATGCAATTTCTAAGTAAAATACCAGGTAATTTCTGTACTATAAAATAAAGTGTTACCGAAGTGTTGGTAGTGAGCCATACATTATGACCAGTGGTGTAGTAGAGGGTAAATGCACATAAAAGCCAACCCTAGACCTCTGGTCTTGTAGGCTTTACAAGAGTACAAACTACAGACGGCAACATTCGCCCCATGTCTGTTCACCCACCTTATCTATCAGTGAGTCCATCAGGGGCCACAGTAGTAGCATTCTCCTCTTCTTATTCAGGGAATTATTATACTGCATTTAATTTTTCATCAGTTTTCTTTTAAGTGCATGTCTGAACTGCAATTGCTGCGATGTTACATGCAGTAGAGTAGCCAAAGCTTAAATACACATACATAGACATATATAGATTGGTGGAGAAGAGGGATGTTAGGAGCTCACTGGTCATCTCCTAGCGACTTGTCCTCCTGCTGCCCTGTGTGTTTGGAGGAGGGGGAGCCCCCGGCCCCAGCCTTACCCTGTGTGCTGAGGGAAGGAACCTCAGCTGCTCTCTCCAAGCGCTCAGAGTGGCGTTCAGTTCCTTGGCCTGCCTGGGCTCCTCGTCCTCCTCGCTCAGGCCCAGACTCTGTCTCAGACTCAGCCAGCCCTGCTGCTGCAGCCCCCTCCTCTGACCTGGTGGTCCCCACAAACTGCAGGTGAGGTAGGAGAGTCTCTTTGCGGCTCTCGGCGTAGAGCTGCTGTTCTAGGGTCAGGTAGGACGACGTCAGGTGTCTGAAGTCCATTTCAAAGGGCAAGGCTGACGACAGCACGCTTGTCTGGGATGACGCACAGGCCCTGGACTGCCCCTTGCAGGAGCTCCTGCTGCTCTCCTTGGTCTCCGGGAGCATGGACTGGATCTTGGGCAGCCAGCGCTTTCGCACACGCCGTGCGTTGGTGCACATGTCGGCTGCGATCACGTTCATCTCGCTCTCCTTGAAATTAGGTGCAAAGTTCTGACAGTAGACTGCAAAAGAGGGGAAAGAGACAAGGCAACATTGAAAGAAATGCATATTGTCTACTTTACATACAGTGTTGAGCCAAATTAATACAGTATGATGTTTAACACCTGAGAAAACAGAAGGGCACCTACGTTTGACAGTGTTTAGGACTCGGTTGTCCAACGGTTTTCGGCTGGGATCATTGGTGGAGGAGCGAATTCCAGTTCCACAGCTATTGGCCAGAGTGTTTCTATGTATACAATAGCCTAATCAGTAATCATAGGGCTCTCTCTTTATCCTTTCTATCATTTTCTCTACCCCCCCACTCTAATTTTCTCTGTCTGATATTACAAAATATGCTTTATAAAGAGCTAGTAGTCTACTGTCTAGGTCCACAATCTGGCCACGACAATATAGTTACAAATGCACTGTAGAATTGAACATTCTAACCTGTCAAAGAAGGTGGCGAGCAACCGACGCAGCAGCACTTTGTGCTTAATGCCAGCACACAAATGACAGTTCATCAACTGGCCACGAGTCATATATACACCAGAACCTGTGGAAAAGGACAGAGCAATGCTACTCACGTTCACATCCATGATGAAAACAATAAAACGGCGGGCCTCCCTAATGATCTCTATGTCCATGATAACATCTCTGTATTGTATGATACAGTTGGAAAGAAGAAAATAAACTGTCTGCACGTGAGGGCTTAGGTCTTTA
The DNA here is from genome assembly GCF_020615455.1 of Coregonus clupeaformis. Taxonomy (NCBI): domain Eukaryota; kingdom Metazoa; phylum Chordata; class Actinopteri; order Salmoniformes; family Salmonidae; genus Coregonus; species Coregonus clupeaformis. The sequence continues at coordinate 26,009,201 of NC_059207.1, forward strand.
ACACTACAACAGCCATAGGCCAACGACTACTGACGTTTGATTTTGTAAATAAATAAAAATATGCCCCCCAAAAAATAGCAACGTCCTGCTCCTTCCCTGACTTTCCCTAAATATTTATATTTTAGATTGCTCAGTTGTCCGATTTTAAAAAATCACAAACAGAAAGGTATTTAGAGGCTGTTTACCTGTTTTTTTTAAAACAGCTATTACTAACTTAAGGGGCCAAGACAAATGTGCCGAAGGGCATTGGTACCCAGGCGCTAATGCATCTCTCTCCTCACTGAATGAGTGTTGTCAATGGATGAATGGGTGATAGAAACCAGAGAGAAACGGATAATTGTGCATGTGACTTCACAACTGAATTTGAATGAACTGAATGATGAGGAGGAAGGTGAAGAGGGTGATTGAATTTGAATGATCTGAATGACGAGGGTGAAGGGGTTTGAATAAAGAAACAATAGTGTAATAATAAAGAATTGTGGGTGCTCAAATTATTTTTTAAGGCTATTTAAATTAAATTATTAAGGCTGGAAATGGTATATCATCTCCCCTCAGAGAGTAAAATCAGACACTGAGAACAACATACAATGTGTGTAGTTCACAATGGCAAGCCAAACCAAACGAATGGACACACTGACAGCATCGAAAATGCTGCAGAATATAGATGAGCTGGAATCGGATGGTGGATCAGATCTTGATCTTGAAATCAACGTTGCTGATGAAGATTCTTCATCTGATTCGAGCCTCTGCCTCTGATGCCTGAGTCTCGCCACAGAAAAACCAGAACAGGGCCAACTGAGACGGTGATCCTAACTGCAACAGTGAGACAGGAGTCTGGCAAAGAAGACTAGCCTGCTCGGAACAGTGAACAAACTGACTGGAGCTGCCGCCCTCTGCACAAAACAACATACCAGCGGAGCTTTAGTCCACATCAGTGATGAAGTGATGAAAGAGTGGTAAAGCAACACTAAGAGTATTTGCAATCCTCAGCACCATGCATTCCACTGTTGCCATCGGCAGTTACCAGAAGAAGAAACCGGAGACAGTGACAGACTACAATCGCACAAAGGTACAGTGAGGGAATAAAGTATTTGATCCCCTGCTGATTTTGTACGTTTGCCCATTGACAAAGACATGATCAGTCTATAATTTTAATGGTAGGTTTATTTGAACAGTGAGAGACAGAATAACAACAAAAAAATCCAGAAATACCCATGTCAAAAATGTAATAAATTGATTTGCATTTTAATGAGGGAAATAAGTATTTGACCCCTCTGCAAAACATGACTTAGTACTTGGTGGCAAAACCCTTTTGGCAATCACAGAGGTCAGACGTTTCTCGTAGTTTGCACACATCTCAGGAGGGATTTTGTCCCACTGCTCTTTGTAGATCTTCTCCAAGTCATTAAGGTTTTGAGCCTGACGTTTGGCAACTCGAACCTTCAGCTCCCTCCACAGATTTTCTATGGGATTAAGGTCTGGAGACTGGCTAGGCCACTCCAGGACCTTAATGTGCTTCTTCTTGAGCCACTCCTTTGTTGCCTTGGCCGTGTGTTTTGGGTCATTGTCATGCTGGAATACCCATCCACGACCCATTTTCAATGCCCTGGCTGAGGGAAGGAGGTTCTCACCCAAGATTTGACGGTACAAGGCGCCATCCATCGTCCCTTTGATGCGGTGAAGTTGTCCTGTCCCCTTAGCAGAAAAACACCCCCAAAGCATTATGTTTCCACCTCCATGTTTGATGGTGGGGATGGTGTTCTTGGGGTCATAGGCAGCATTACTCCTCCTCCAAACACGGCGAGTTGAGTTGATGCCAAAGAGCTCGATTTTGGTCTCATCTGACCACAACACTTTCACCCAGTTCTCCTCTGAATTATTCAGATGTTCATTGGCAAACTTCAGACGGGCCTGTATATGTGCTTTCTTGAGCAGGGGGACCTTGCGGGCGCTGCAGGATTTCAGTCCTTCACGGCGTAGTGTGTTACCAATTGTTTTCTTGGTGACTATGGTCCCAGCTGCCTTGAGATCATTGACAAGATCCTCCCGTGTAGTTCTGGGCTGATTCCTCACCCTTCTCATGATGATTGCAACTCCACGAGGTGAGATCTTGCATGGAGCCCCAGGCCGAGGGAGATTGACAGGTCTTTTGTGTTTCTTCCATTTGCAAATAATCACACCAACTGTTGTCACCTTCTCACCAAGCTGCTTGCCGATGGTCTTGTAGCCCATTCCAACCTTGTGTAGGTCTACAATCTTGTCCCTGACATCCTTGGAGAGCTCTTTGGTCTTAGCCTTGGTGGAGAGTTTGGAATCTGATTGATTGATTGCTTCTGTGGACAGGTGTCTTTTATACAGGTAACAAACTGAGATTAAGAGCACTCCCTTTAAGAGTGTGCTCCTAATCTCAGCTCGTTACCTGTATAAAAGACACCTGGGAGACAGAAATCTTTCTGATTGAGAGAGGGGGTCAAATACTTATTTCCCTCATTAAAATGCAAATCAATTTATAACATTTTTGACATTCGTTTTTCTGGATTTTTGTTGTTGTTATTCTGTCTCTCACTGTTCAAATAAACCTACCATTAAAATGATAAACTGATCATTTCTTTGTCAGTGGGCAAACGTACAAAATCAGCAGGGGATCAAATACTTTTTTCCCTCACTGTACGTAGCTCTGCCATTACAGATAGCCTTTCCATCTGCCATGCACCAAATATTATCTCCTTTCATTATATTGTATTACATTAATATTATTTATATTATTATTAGTATTATTCTATATAATTCTAACCTTTTCTATGCTATTTTGTTTTATGCAATAGCTTGGTCTGGATGCACTCGACCAGATGACAAGACTGTACTCTGTAAAGGAGGTACTTGCCGCTGGCCTGTTGCAGTGTTCTACAATGTGCTCGACATGGCTGCTATCAATGCACACGTGTTGTACAAGCAATGCCTTGACAAGATAGTCAGCAGAGACTTCATCATGGATCTGGCATGTGAGCTTTGTGAGAACCACATGAAAGCCAAGAAAGCAGCTACAGCCACCAAGCAGTCCACCAAGGAGGCAGCCAAGGCAGCAGCGCGTCCTGCTCTCCCTCTTCCCTATGCACCATAGCTCCCACTCGGGAAAAAGAGGACAATGTCAAATTACGTTTTTTATATCTTGTCATGGATATATTTCCACAAATATTTATTTATGCTATTCATCCTTTACAATTGTTCATGCACTGGTGCTTTTGTTTAGGAATACATCAAATCACTTCACCTGAGCACCTGACTGTTTATATTAGTATATATTTTTTGTTTTCTACTTTGTCAAAGAAGCTGTAACTGGACTGTAATACTATTACTAATCTAATCTACAAATAAAGTTGCTCAAATGTATTACACTGTAATATTTTTCTTGTAAGGGAAATGAAAATAGGCTATAGGTCTACGTTTTTCACTAGGACTTTGTAGAATTATACAAAACATATCCTTGACTCTATCCAAACAAATAACTATTGTTTTTATATCTAGTCATGGATATACTTCCACAAATATTTATTTATGCTATTCATCCTTTACAATTATTCATGCACTGGTGCTTTTGTTTAAGAATACGGCAAATAATTTCACCTGCGCACCTCGCTGGTTATATTATTATTATATATATATATACAGTAGGGAAAAAAAGTATTTAGTCAGCCACCAATTGTGCAAGTTCTCCCACTTAAAAAGATGAGAGAGGCCTGTAATTTTCATCATAGGTACACGTCAACTATGACAGACAAATTGAGATTTTTTTTCTCCAGAAAATCACATTGTAGGATTTTTAATGATTTTATTTGCAAATTATGGTGGAAAATAAGTATTTGGTCACCTACAAACACGCAAGATTTCTGGCTCTCACAGACCTGTAACTTCTTCTTTAAGACGCTCCTCTGTCCTCCACTCGTTACCTGTATTAATGGCACCTGTTTGAACTTGTTATCAGTATAAAAGACACCTGTCCACAACCTCAAACAGTCACACTCCAAACTCCACTATGGCCAAGACCAAAGAGCTGTCAAAGGACACCAGAAACAAAATTGTAGACCTGCACCAGGCTGGGAAGACTGAATCTGCAATAGGTAAGCAGCTTGGTTTGAAGAAATCAACTGTGGGAGCAATTATTAGGAAATGGAAGACATACAAGACCACTGATAATCTCCATCGATCTGGGGCTCCACGCAAGATCTCACCCCGTGGGGTCAAAATGATCACAAGAACGGTGAGCAAAAATCCCTAGTGAATGACCTGCAGAGAGCTGGGACCAAAGTAACAAAGCCTACCATCAGTAACACACTACGCCGCCAGGGACTCAAATCCTGCAGTGCCAGACGTGTCCCCCTGCTTAAGCCAGTACATGTCCAGGCCCGTCTGAAGTTTGCTAGAGTGCATTTGGATGATCCAGAAGAGGATTGGGAGAATGTCATATGGTCAGATGAAACCAAAATATAACTTTTTTGGTAAAAACTCAACTCGTCGTGTTTGGAGGACAAAGAATGCTGAGTTGCATCCAAAGAACACCATACCTACTGTGAAGCATGGGGGTGGAAACATCATGCTTTGGGGCTGTTTTTCTGCAAAGGGAGCAGGACGACTGATCCGTGTAAAGGAAAGAATGAATGGGGCCATGTATCGTGAGATTTTGAGTGAAAACCTCCTTCCATCAGCAAGGGCATTGAAGATGAAACGTGGATGGGTCTTTCAGCATGACAATGATCCCAAACACACCGCCCGGGCAACGAAGGAGTGGCTTCGTAAGAAGCATTTCAAGGTCCTGGAGTGGCCTAGCCAGTCTCCAGATCTCAACCCCATAGAAAATCTTTGGAGGGAGTTTAAAGTCTGTGTTGCCCAGCAACAGCCCCAAAACTTCACTGCTCTAGAGGAGATCTGCATGGAGGAATGGGCCAAAATACAAGCAACAGTGTGTGAAAACCTTGTGAAGACTTACAGAAAATGTTTGACCTGTGTCATTGACAACAAAGGGTATATAACAAAGTATTGAGAAACTTTTGTTATTGACCAAATACTTATTTTCCACCATAATTTGCAAATAAATTCATTAAAAATCCTACAATGTGATTTTCTGGATTTTTTTCCCCTCATTTTGTCTGTCATAGTCGACGTGTACCTATGATGAAAATTACAGGCCTCTCTCATCTTTTTAAGTGGGAAAACATGCACAATTGGTGGCTGACTAAATACTTTTTTCCCCCACTGTATATATTTTTTATACTTTGTCTAATGAAGCTGTAACTGGACTGTAATACTTACTATAACTCTATTACTAATAAAATCTACAAATAAATTGTATAAAATGTATTACACTAATGTTTTTATTGTAAGGGAAATAAAAATAGGCTATACGTTTTTCAGTAGGACTTTGTAGAATTATTCAAAACATATCCTTGACTCTATCTAAACAAATCACTATTGTTGTTATATTTTTACATGGATATATTTCGACGAATATTTCTTCATGCAATTTATCCTTTACAATATTTTTCAAGAGTTAGTGCTTATCAACCTTGCAGGTTGATATTCATCTGATGCGGACGCTAATGGGGACGCCCAGCAACATTCTCTAGCGGGTACTTACAGGCTAAAAGGCCCGGTGGTTCTAGTGTTAATTGAGTCAGTGCTTGAGACGAGCTGAGATGCACCATAGAGATACATATTACTAGAGTGGCCTATGTCATGGGTCACTGCTTGTGTCTTACCTCCCACCAGCTCCACCTTCTCCCCGGGATCCCCTTCTGTGTACAGGGTGGGGTGGCAGCGGTAGCCAATCTGGCTGATGAGACTGGGTGGCAGCGCCATCGTGTCCCTGCCGATCAGCACACAGCGCCCCTCAGTGGCCAGAGGTAGGGACAACATGTCCAACTTATCCTGCACTGGGGGAACAAGAGGAGGCAGAATTTCAATCCCAGACAGTATATTCTAAAGCTGAAGTTGTGCTCAAATGAGAACTACTGGTGCTTCTAAAAAGTAACCCAGAGGATGGAGCATTTACTGCTGTAGGAGTTGGTGGGGTGCCCATAATTCTGCCCGTAAGCCCCGTTTGTATTGCTGCTGCCGTAGAACTCCTCTTCAAACTCCTCCTCGTTGGGGTGGGAAGTGGGGCTGTCAGTGGCTGGGAGGCTGGAGGCTCCTGGGCTAGAGCTCTCCCCAGAGGCCATAGGGTACGACTGTACTCTGGGTACCATGCCACTCCCTCCTGCCCCCATGTAACATAACGCACTGCTCCTTGTGGCGTAGCCCTTGAGGCCCCTGGCTGTGTGCTCCTCACTCATTGGGGACTCACATCTTTCCTGCTTAATCCTACAAGTGGCCATTAGCGTGTCGCCTGGCAACAGGGCCGGATGGCTGTAGTTGGGGCTCGGCGGTTCGAAGCCCAGATCCTCGGTGGTGGCCGTTTGGGAATCGCAGTGTGGAGAGTTGGCCTTTAGCATGAGATTCATCCTGCGCTCCACAATGTTCTGGATCTGGAGGTAGCCGGCCGTGTACATGAGCACGAGCTGTTCGCTAGCGGCCATGGTCAGCCTGCCCGTGTAGCAGAAGGAGAGGATCTGCTGGAAGCAGGACGGGTTGACCGAGGAGGGTAGTTCAAACAGGCCCTGGGAGCTGCCGCTGAACAGGTCTCTGAAGTAGAGGCTGCTGGCGGCCAGCACGGCGCGGTGGGCCTTAAAGGACTGGCCGTTGACCATGACGGCCACGTCACAGTACTGGCCCTGCAGGCGCTGCTCATTCAGACTCTCCAGCACAGAGCTGCCAAAGTTGGGGATCTCCACATGCAGGAGCTGGGACATTATGATAAGAGCAGGTCTTCACTGGAGACAGGACCGGCTGAAAGGGCATCTGCCGACAGAGACAGATAGAAAGAGAGAGAAAGAGGAGATGGAGAAAAAAGTTATCCACATTCAGACAATACAACATGCATATTAATATGCTATTTACAAAAAGAGTAAGAGTTCACAGTATCTTTGCTACTATTTCCTACAAAAACTGTCAGTAAACTAACATTTCTTTTCCAGAACTTCATGATTGTTGATACAGAGGAATGAGATATAAGTTTTGAACTACTCTGCATAAGCTTTCAGGTATTCAATATACTGGACTAACTGTTACCTGCACAGAAAGTCATCCAACACTCATCCTCCTATTACAAACAGTCTCTAACCTGTACTGCACAGTCCTCTCTAAACAAGTCAAACATAAATTCAGATAAAAGATAAGGTTGCCCACCAGAAAGAACAGAAGCACTCCAATTCTCTCCTTCTCCATTCGAGACTGAGGTGGTAGAAGAGGGTGAGGTTCTCTATGCACAATCAATGCAACGTCTAGCGTATGTGTCACAGGGAAAGGGGGGGGGTAGGCTATAGACACAGACAGAGGAAGGGAGGGTGTGAGACAGAGAGGAGGAGTCATTTAAGGACATAGAGAGAGCTAATGCGGATAACTGCCCTGCAGAGGGTGACTGTGTACTATAGAGCCGGGAAATGGAGACATGTATTACATACCTCATCTGTTTCAGAGATTAATAAGACGGAAGATTGATTGTTACCGAGACCGTCTAAAATACGGAAGACGGATAAAGAGCTCCGACATACGGGCTGTCACGCACACTATGGTATAATACTGTCGACGTATGTTCTTTACAGTAGATTATCTACACTGTGTGATCAGACTCAGCCTGTGTGCCATGACTTGGGCAAATGCACAGCGCTGCAATGCAGTGCCTGTCCCAACTTGGCATGCTGAGTACATAGTGTGCATACTGCGTCTATGTGCCAACTAGGAGCCAGCCACACAGGGCACCGGACACAAATGACTACTCATCTGTGATTAAAGAAAGAGCTGGATGTGCCTGTTATTTCTTATAATATGGCAAGGATAACTCATAGGTTATGGAGGATAAGTGGTTATTATCCGATACTGCTAGGATTATTCTCTAAAGACTATATTAAAGAATGAGGAAGGGCATGATAACTTGATTTTGAAAGTCAGCTTCTGAGTATCTTTCCAGCATTAATGTAGGATTTGTACTGCAGTGATAATCTAATGACCATTGTAACACTACATACTAGGTGGAGCATGCGGAGACTTGTTCTTTAAGGACCCAATGGGTTTGCAGATGTGATGTTAGCAGTGGACTGAATAACAATAATATGTCTTGTTCTAATGAATTGACACCCTTCCAAACATAGGCTAGAGAGTTAAAAGGATTTTGATATATTAAAAGGCACAATCTGTAATTTGAACAGCCTGCCACTTTGTAAACTAATAGGGCTGAGGAAATGTAACCGCTTTTAGATTCATTTGGAGCTATGGATACAACAATGACCGACATGATAGTTTTAAACATGGTGGGGTAATTGGAAAGTGCTATTGTGTGTCAGCGCCAGATTTCTAACAGTGGTCACAACAGGAGATCCCCAAAGCCTCACAAGGAACTAATAACATCATCTTGATTGCACATAAACAAGAAAGTGTAACACTTTACAATAAAGTTCAATTTGTAAAGGGTTTATAAAGGGTTTGTAATTATGTTATTAACTGTTATTTAATCATATGTAAAAGCATTATAATCCATTAATAAATGGGTTATAACAAATTAGTCAAAATAGTGCCATAGCCAGTCAGTGCTTGCCAAATAGTGAGCCACTATTTACCTCCAGCTATTAACCATTTATAAATGCACTTACAAATGTGTATAATATTGAACGTTTATGTACTGTATTATCATGCAACCTTTTTTTCAATGGTTGCACAGTTAAATAATAGATATTTTCTCACTTTTGGGTGTGATGCATTGTTGCTCTGTTCCAGGAACAGAAATGGTTGGTTTCAGACCAATGGTCAACTCCCATGTGTCTTACCCCACATCTGAAACCCTGATGATGCATTTGTGCACTTCTTTATTCGAGGTTTCTGAAAGATTCCCACGACTTTGTGAGATCTGCCCATCTGTGAAACACACTTGAAATAAAGACGACCTGGAACGTGCCCAGAATGTTGAGTTGACACTGACATCATGTGCAAAGGCCAGAGAGATTGCGCAAAATAAACATTGTTCACAAGATACACATTTTCACACAGAGGAGAGAGGGTAAATTCTCTATGTCATTTGTTTCACTTTTGAATACAGAAGTTCGGATGTATAATTTAGCATGCTGCTCAGCTAGCTAGCTGTGAAGCATCCGGTTGGCGTTTCCACTCACTACCACATATGGTGGTGAGAGGAAGCCCAGTGGCCGGCAGTGAGAGAAGATGAAGCGAGATGCTGAGGAGTATTTCTGTCTATAATAAAGCCCTTTGTGGGGAAAAACTCATTCTGATTGGTTAGGCCTGGTTCCCCAGTGGGAGTTACAGTTCATATAAGGAAATCAGTCAATTGAAATAAATTCATTAGGCCCTAATCTATGGATTTCACATGAATGGGCAGGGGTGCTGCCATGGGTGGGCCTGGGAGTACATAGGCCACCCACTAGACAGAAATTGTTGCGTTTATATTTTTGTTCAGTATAGAATCTGTTACGAACAGAGTGGACTAAGTTTTGTAGACTTTACCCACTCCCAAAGTTTAACAAAATTGCGTTGTTTAGAAGGAGTGCAAGGGCGAATTGAGTTATTGCACACGCGCACTTCAGAGTAGGCGTTCCCTAACGAAAATATGCAAATACATGCTAGAATGAGCCAAAAGGCTCTCGCTAGCTCATGCTTGGCTCTGCCCACCTTCTTGCTTGTTTTGCCCCTATGATTAATTTGCTCCCATTGGAAACGACAGGTTGTTTCTATCTTGCGTAAGTTATACAAATCTTTGCGTTAGGTAGCTAGCATTAGGTGAAACCTAAAACATATTTTTGAATATAGACATTCTGCTACATGATATAACACAAGATAATATTTGCATTGATCATGTTTTCTGGCTAGCTAGTTAGCTTTGCTAGCTAGCAAATGTTAGCTGCCAGCTAGCTAGCTAACATCAACATAACAGAGTTTCCATGCAATTTGTTTAGGTAGATTTTTTGGATTAGCATGCTAGCTAGCTAGTTATCTAACCTTTGAACTCAGCTACAGTCTCTAGCTAGGTAGCTGGTAAGTTAGCTAGTCATTATCCTTTGTCAGCAAACTAGCATGAGCGGTATAAAATTAAAGACTAACTTACAAGCTAGCTAGCTAACTAGCTAGTGTATTAGCAAACATTTTGATAACTAGCTAAACCCTTTCATCTGTGGTAGCTAGCTATCAGTGTTCGCAAGTAATGTTAAACACTAGCTATTATTATTATTATTATTAGCTACCAGTGGATAACATAACTAGCTAAGCCCAAATGGTAGAAATCAGGATAATGATGCTAGCAGAGTAATGTAGCTATTGTCTATGCTAAATTGTCATAAACTCTCCAACACATTCCCACAAGGTCTCAGACTCCAGGACAGGAAAATGCTTAACAACAAAGAAACGGATGAAGACAGAAGGGGACCATGTTGTATTTTAAAATAGTTAATATGTTCCATTCTGACTTGTAATGTTAAAAAAGGAGAAAAATACATTAGCTAGGGTACTATACCAATGAAACGCTACAGATTTGAGTCACGGCAATTAAAATGGTTTTCCCAATGTATCATTCTATTAAATTCCATTTTGTTCTTACTATGTTTGAGGAGATTATATACTGTTATAAATGTTTGCAACTTAACATTAATACATGGCAAGAAGGTTTCCACTTTCTTTTAAGGTATATTTTTTAGAAGTTATACAGTGCAGTCGGAAAGTATTCAGACCCCTTCACCTTTTCCACATTTTGTTACGTTACAGCCTTACTCTAAAATGGATTAAATAAACAAATTATCATCAATCTACACACAATACCCCATAATGACAAAGTGAAAAACTGTTTTTTAGAAAATTTTGCAAATGTATATAAAAAAAAAGGAAAAGAAATACCTAATTTACAGAGGTATTCAGACCCTTTGGTATGAGACTCGAAATTGAGCTCAGGTGCATCCTGTTTCCATTGATCATCGTTGAGATGTTTCTACAACTTGATTGGAGTCCACCTGTGGTAGATTCAATTGATTGGACATGATTTGGAAAGGCCCACACCTGTCTGTATAAGGTCCCACAATTGACAGTGCATGTCAAAGCAAAAACCAAGCCATGGCCAAACTGAGCAATCGGGGGAGAAGGGCCTTGGTCAGGGAAGTGACCAAGAACCTGATGGTCACTTTGACAGAGATCCAGAATTCCTCCTTGGAGATGAGAGAACCTTCCACAAGGACAACGATCTCTGCAGCACTCCAGTAATCAGGCCTTTATGGTAGGGTGGCCAGACGGAAGCCACTCCTCTGTAAAAGGCACATAACAGCCCGCTTGGAGTTTCCCAAAAGGCACCTAAAGGACTCTCAGACCATGAGAAACAAGATTCTCTGGTCTGATGAAACCAAGATTTAACTATTTCGCCTGTCTGGAGGAACACCTGGCACCATCCCTACGGTGAAGCATGGTGGTGGCAGCATCATGCTTTGGGGATGTTTTTCAGTGGCAGGGACTGGGAGACTAGTCAGGATCGAGGGAAACATGACTGGAGCACAGAAACCTGCTGCAGAGCGCTCAGGACCTCAGACTGGGGTGAAGGTTCACCTTCCAACATGACAACGACCCTAAGCACACAGCCAAGACAATGCAGGAGTGGCTTCGGGACAAGTCTCTGAATGTCCTTGAGTGGCCCAGCCAGAGCCCGGACTTGAACCTGATCGAACATCTCTGGAGAGACGCTCCCCAGCCAACCTGACAACTTGAGAGGATCTGCAGAGAAGAATGGGAGAAACTCCCCAAATACAGGTGTGACAACCGAGGCAGTAATCGCTGCCAAAGGTGCTTCAACAAAGTACTGAGTAAAGGGCCTGAATACTTATGTAATGTGATATTTCCATTTTTTATTTTTAATAAATTTGCAAACATTTCTAAAAACCTGTTTTTGCTTTGTCATTATGGGGTATCGTGTATAGATTGATGAGGAAAAACAACTAATCAATTTTAGAATAAGGCTGTAACGTAACAAAATGTGGGAAAAGTAAAGGGGTCTGAATAGTTTCCGAATCCACTCTATATTGGTAGGCCTAACTAATTAATAATGGTCAGTAGTTTCCACTTTCTTTAAAGGTTATAGATCTGTCATTCTCATTGACATCAAGTCTAAGAAGTGGTAGATCTGTTCTATGTGCGCTATTTCTATGCTTCCCATTCTTAAGTTTCGTTTTTGCGTCTTTTACTTTTGGTTTCGTACACCAGCTTCAAACAGCTGAAAACATATTTTTGGTTATGGAAAATATATTTCACAGCGGTTTAGATGGTACAATGATTCTTTAAACAATGACTGCTTGTTTTGTCACATAAACTGAAATTAGGCAAACTAGGATTTTAGCAACCAGGAAATGGCGGAGCGATTTCTGTATATTGCAATTTTAGGTATATTTTCAGCAGTTATAAATGTTGGTAACTCATTTGTTAATGGTCAGAGGATTGCCACTTTAAAATAAAGTATAATTTTAGCAGTTATACAGTGCCTTGCAAAAGTATTCAGCCCCCTTGGCGTTTTTCCTATTTTGTTGCATTACAACCTGTAATTTAAATGGATTTTTATTTGGATTTCATGTAATGGACATACACAAAATAGTCCAAATTGGTGAAGTGAAATGAAAAAAATTACTTGTTACAAAAAATTATAACAGATAAATAACGGAAAAGTGGTGCGTGCATATGTATTCACCCCCTTTGCTATGAAGCCCCTAATAAAGATCTGGTGCAACCAATTACCTTCAGAAGTCACATAATTGGTTAAATAAAGTACACCTGTGTGCAACCTAAGTGTCACATGATCTCAGTATATATATATACCTGTTCTGAAAGGCCCCAGAGTCTGCAACACCACTAAGCAAGGGGCATCACCAAGCAAGCGGCACCATGAAGACCAAGGAGCTCTCCAAACAGGTTAGGGACAAGGTTGTGGTGAAGTACAGATCAGGGTTGGGTTATAAAAAAATATCCGAAACTTTGAACATCCCACGGAGCACCATTAAATCCATTATAAAAAAATTGAAAGAATATGTCACCACAACAAACCTGCCAAGAGAGGGCCGCCCACCAAAACTCACGGACCAGGCAAGGTGGGCATTAATCAGAGGCAACAAAGAGACCAAAGATAACCCTGAAGGAGCTGCAAAGCTCCACAGCGGAGATTGGAGTATCTGTCCATAGGACCACTTTAAGCCGTACACTCCACAGAGCTGAGCTCTACGGAAGAGTAGCCAGAAAAAAGCAATTGCTTAAAGAAAAAAATAAGCAAACACGTTTGATGTTCGCCAAAAGGCATGTGGGAGACTCCCCAAACATATGGAAGAAGGTACTCTGGTCAGATGAGACTAAAATTGAGCTTTTTGGCCATGTCTGGCGCAAACCCAACACCTCTCATCATCCCGAGAACAACATCCCCACAGTGAAGCATGGGGGTGGCAGCATCATACTGTGGGGATGTTTTTCATCGGCAGGGACTGGGAAACTGGTCAGAATTGAAGGAATGATGGATGGCGCTAAATACAGGGAAAATCTTGAGGGAAACCTGTTTCATTCTTACAGAGATTTGAGACTGGGACGGAGGTTCACCTTCCAGCAGGACAATGACCCAAAGAATACTGCTAAAGCAACACTCGAGTGGTTTAAGGGGAAACATTTAAATGTCTTGGAGTGGCCTAGTCAAAGCCCAGACCTCAATCCAATTGAGAATCTGTGGTATGACTTACAGATTGCTGTACACCAGCGGAACCCATCCAACTTGAAGGAGCTGGAGCAGTTTTGCCTTGAAGAATGGGCAAAAATCCCAGTGGCTAGATGTGCCAAGCTTATAGAGACATACCCCAAGAGACTTGCAGCTGTAATTGCTGCAAAAGGTGGTTCTACAAAGTATTGACTTTGGGGGGGGGGGGTGAATAGTTATGCACGCTCAAGTTCTGTTTTTTTTGTCTTATTTCTTGTTTGTTTCACAAATTTTTTTTTTTGGCATTTTCATCAAGTGGTAGGCATGTTGTGTAAATCAAATTATACAACCCCCCAAAAAATCTATTTGAACTCCAGGTTGTAAGGCAACATAATAGGAAAAATGCCAAGGGGGGTGAATACTTTCGCAAGCCACTGTACATGTGGGTAATTCATTTATAGATGATTTGGGTTCACTCAGAGCTTAGACATACTTATAGACAGTTTTGGGTACTCATCACTACATACATGTGAGAAGATTCAACACTTTGTTAAACATTCAACGTTGTGAGAGGAGACCTCCTCCATTGTTTCACCAACCGAAGGTATTACGGTTACCATTTCACACCAGAACGTTCACCATACTTGGACTATCACAGAGAAGTGGTAAGTTTGTGTTGATATAATCTGGTAAAGGGTAATGATGATTGAATAATGTCCTGGATGTAAATTTGGCCAGGGTATCAGGGTTTCAAAGGTCATTCGAGACACATCACGAAAGCCAACCACTTCAGTTCCTGGGTCAGAGCAACAATGCATCACACCCAAAGTGAGACAAAAACTATTGTTCAACTGTGGAACTACTGAAAATAAGGTTGCATGAAGTGTTAATCTTATAAGCATTTATAAATGGTTAATAGCTGGAGGTAAATATTAGCTCACTATTTGTATTTATTATGGATCCCCATTCCTGGGGTCCAGCATAATAAGACAGTTACATACAGTTTAAAATACTACATGACGTTAAATTTCATAACACCTTACCCAACACATTCAGTGTTTTCCCTCAGGCCACCACGCCATTTCCATGTGCACGTGTGTGTAGAGTTTATGTCTTATGTGTACCGTGTGTGTCTCTTCACAGTACCCGCTGTTCCATAATGTGTATTTTTATCTGTTTTTTTAATCCGACTCTACCGCTTGCATCAGTTACCTGATGTGGAATAGAGTTCCATGTTGCCATGGCTCTATGTAGTACTGTGCGCCTCCCATAGTCTGTTCTTGACTTGGGGATTGTGAAGAGACCTTTGGTGGCATGTCTTGTGGGGTATGCATGGGTGTCCGAGCTGTGTGCTAGTAGTTTAAACAGACACCTCGGTGCATTCAGCATGTCAACACTTATAAAAACAAGTAATGATGAATTCAATCTCTCCTCCAATTTGAGCCATGAGAGATTTAAATGCATTTTATTAATGTTAGCTCTCCGTGTACATTTAAGGGCCAGCCGTGTTGCCCTGTTCTGAGCCAATTGTAATTTTCCGAGGTCCTTCTTTGTGGCACCTGGCCACACGACTGAACAGTAGTCCAGGTGCGACAAAACTAGAGCCTGTAGGACCTGCCTTGTTGATAGTGTTGTTAAAAACGCAGAGTGCGCTTTATTATGGACAGACTTCTCCCCATCTTAGCTACTGTTGTTTCAACATGTTTTGACCATGACCATGTCACCTCAACTTGCTCAATTTCCACATGATTTATTACAAGATTTTGGTTTAGTGAATGATTTGTCCCAAATACAATGCTTTTTGTTTTGGAAATATTTAGGACTAACTTATTCCTTGCCACCAATTCTGAAACTAACTGCTGCTCTTTGTTAAGTTTTGCAGTCATTTCACTCACTGTAGTGACGTGTATAGTGTTGAGTCATCCGCGTACATAGCCACACTGGCTTTACTCAAGGCATGTCGTTAGTAAAGATTTAAAAAAGTAAGTGGCCTAGACAGCTGCCCTGGGGAATTCGTGATTCTACCTGGATTATGTTGAAGAGGCTTCCATTAAAGAACACCCTCTGTGTACTGTTAGACAGGTAACTCTTTATCCACAATATAGCATGGGGTGTAAAGCCATAACACAAGTTTTTCCATCAGCAGACTATGATAATGTCAAAAGCCGCACTGAAGTTTAACAAAACAGCTCCCACAATATTTTTATCATCAATTTCTCTCAATCAGTCATTTGTGTACGTGCTGTGCTTGTTGAATGTCCTTCCCCATAAGCGTGACGAAAGTCTGTTGTCAATTTGTTTACTGTAAAATAGCATTGTATCTGATCAAACATAATTTTTTCCAAAAGTTTACTAAGGGTTGGTAACAGGCTGATTGGTCAGCTATTTGAGCCAGTAAAGGGGGCTTTCCTATTCTTGGGTAGCGGAATGACTTTTGCTTCCCTCCAGGCCTGATGGCAAATACTTTCTAGTAGGCTTAAATTGAAGAAATGGCAAATTGGAGTGGAAATATCGTCCACTATTATCCTCAGTAATTTTCCATCCAAGTTGTCAGACCCCGGTGACTTGTCATTGTTGATAGACAATTTTTTCACTTCTTTCACAATCACTTTACGAATTTCAAATTTGATCAGTTATACTTGGATGTGTAGTGTCAGCATTTGTTGCTGGCATGTCATGCCTAAATTTGCTAATCTTGCCAATGAAAAAATCATTAAAGTAGTTGGCAATATCAGTGGGTTTTGTGAAGAATGAGCCATCTGATTCAATGAATGATGGAGCTGAATTTGCCTTTTTGCCCAAATTTTAATTTAAGGTGCTCCAAAGGTTTTTATTATCATTCTTTGTCATTTATCGTTGTTTCATAGTGTAGTTTCTTCATCTTTTAATTCAGTTTAGTCACATGATTTCTCAATTTGCAGTACATTTGCCAATCGGTTGTGCAGCCAAACTTATTTGCCATTCCTTTTGCCTAATCCCTCTCAACCATACCATTTTAAAATTCCTCATCAATCCAAGGGGATTTAACAGTTTTCAGTCATTTTCTTAATGGGTGCATGCTTATTAGTAACTTGGATAAGCAATTTCATAAATGGTGTCAAGTGCAGCGTCTGGTTGCTCCTCAATACACACCACAGACCAACAAATATTATTTACATCAACAACATAGGAATCAATACAAAACATATTGTATTACCTGTTATACACTATATTAGGCCCAGCCTTTGGAACTTTGATTTTCCTAGATATGGCTACTATATTGTGATCACTACATCCGATGGATTTGGATAAAGCTTTAAAGCAAATTTCTGCAGCATTAGTAAAGATGTAATCAATACATGTTGATGATTTCATTCCTGTGCTGTTTGTAACTACCCTGGTAGGTTGACTGATAACCTGAACCAGGTTGCAGGCAATAGTCACAGTTTGAAGCTTTCTCTTGAGGGGGCAGGCTGATGAAAGCCAGTTAATATTTAAATCACCCAGAAAACCTCTCTGGTGATATCACATACATTATCAAGCATTTCACACGTTATCCAGATACTGCCTGTTAGCACTTGGTTAATAGCAGCTTCCCACCACAATGGTGAGGCAGATGAACCTGTAGCCATATTACTTCAACAGTAATTAACATGAGATCATCTTTAAGCTTTACAGGAATGTGGTTATTTAAGCTTTATCCAAATCCATCGGATGTAGTGATACAATATGTTTTGTAGTGATTCCTATGTTGTTGATGTAAAGAATATTTGTTGGTCTGTGATGTGTAATGAGAAGCAACCAGACGCTGCACTTGACACCATTTATGAAATTGCTTATCCAAGTTACTAATAACCATGCACCCATTAAGAACATGACTGAAAACTGTTAAATCCCCTTGGATTGATGAGGAATTTAAAAATGGGGGAAGGCCCTCAAAATTGTCAAAGACTCGAGCCATCCTAGTCATAGACTGTTCTCTCTGCTACCGCACGGCAAGCGGTACCGGAGCGCCAAATCTAGGTCCAAAAGGCTTCTCATCAGCTTCTACCCCCAAGCCATAAGACTCTTGAACAGCTAATCATGGCCACCTGGACTATTTGCACCCTCACCCCATCTTTTTACGCTGCTGCTACACTGTTAATTATTTATGCATAGTCACTTTAACTCTACCCACATGTACATATTACCTCAACTAACTCAGCTAGCCGGTGCCCCCGCACATTGACTCTGCACCGGTACCCCCCTGTATATAGACTCCCTACTGTTACTTTATTTTACTTCTACTCTTTTTTTCCTCAACACTTTTTTGTTGTTGTTTTATTTAACTTTTTATTAAGAAATAAATGCATTGTTGGTTAAGGGCTGTAAGTAAGCATTTCACGGTAATGTCTACACCTGTTGTATTCGGTGCATGTGGCAAATAAAATGTGATTTTATATAAAACGGCAACACCTCCACCTTTGGCATTTCTGTCTATGTTATAACCATGTATTGCTACCACTGTGTCATCAAAGGTATTATCTAAGTGAGTTTCAGAGATTGTCAAAATATAAATATAATCTGTTACTAGCAATTTATTGATTTCATTCACCTTGTTTCTTATGTTAACGTGGGCTATTTATAGCATTTTTCTGGGATGCTTGATTGTTTTCATTGCTTTATTGGGAAGCTTAGCAGAAGTAGACATGCTCATGTTTTTTATTGTTAGTGCAGGGTGAGCTGCACACAGTGCACTTCCTACTAGGGCACACCACCTCAGTGCCAACAGTACAACTCTGGTTCATAGGCATATGATTACTGCATACAGAGCAGTAAGAGGGACATACATTAGATTACATTGTGTCTTCCAACACCCCTGGGAAAATGTACATTTGCTGAGGCATTATGACAACTCAGCGACACAATGGTAGGGATTAACTGAGATGGGCTTGGGTCATTGATAAGTCATTGTCTCAATGCAGCCTTATAATGCTGTGAAAGGATCCACGAACAATAACACGAGCTTTGTTTCCAGAAGGTATCAAAATTGTCAATAAATACACCCACAGACCTGCAATAGTCTCATTTCCAGTTATGGAGGGCGAAAAGCCTGCTGAAACGTTCAATGCCACGATTTAGGGAGGACCGAGGGCCAGATATTATTGGGCGTTTGTTGGTGTCAAGCAGTGACCCAATCAGTTCTCCAAAATCCATCTTCAGCTGTTTTGAGCTGCCCTTCATAATGTCTTTGAATCCCACATTAACTCTGATAGACAACATTTCCTGATGCTGGTTTAAAATGTTTAGGAGCAGCTTATTGATGTCCTGTACTCGTGCTCCTGGATAGCACAACATTTTTGCTCCAGGGACTGAGAAATGTCTCACCATTGAGCTGCCCAATACAACGACCAGAGAAGGGAATGGAGAAATCCACCCATTCCAACCCCAACACAATCCGTTGAACCTTTCACGGGCCCACGAGAAGCAGGATAGCGTACGCCTGCTGCTCCCGGTGATAGGTCCAGACCTCCCACAGCAGGCAGTGCACCGTCAGATCCAGAGAGAGGGAAAGGAGCCGAACTCAACGACAAAGCCGCTGCTGGAGTCAGTGTAGTTGGATTCAGCATTGCAGTCGCAGACACAGGCAATCCCAGCGATGAAGGCACAGGTAATCAGCCACCAGTGCAGCGAAACTATTCTTTATGTTAATCTGCTCCGAACCTCTCGCAGTCAATCCTGTCCGCTTAGCAGCATGCCGCTGTTCTCCGTGTACTTCACTACAGGATTGAGGAGAAGAACCAGATGGAGACGACTTCCTTGGCAGGCAAGTTCCAGGTAACACAGGCCAATCGGATATGGACAAATGACAAGGCGGGCAAACACTGACCAGTTATTGCACTATTTTGACAAAATAACCATTTATAATGCATTTACAAAATATTAACTGTTAATAACACCCTTTACAAATGGAACCTTATTGTAAAGTGTTACCAAAGAAGGTAAACAAAAATTAACCAGGAGATGGTGAGGCAACTGTAACCAATACATCTGTGATAGATTGTAAGGTGCCTATCAAGGTTGCTACAATATTAAAGATCCTGAGCATTAAAATATTTTCTTTCACGTTTTTTTGCCGCCACCGCGTTCTATTTTTCAGCATTTCATTGTACAGTAACTGATCATGGCCTATCTGACATTGAAGATAGATTAAACTGCACTCGCGCTGCCTTGACTTAAACATAAAAAATTAAAAGAATTGCATCCGACATTCTGTAGGGTAAGTGTGAGGCAATATTAGTCGGGCAACAGTCATTCTCAATCTCCTAATATCACTGTAAAGTCATGGTCAAAAGTTGAGAATGACACAAATACTAACTTTCACAAAGTCTGCTGCCTCAGTTTTTATGATGGCAATTTGCATATACTCCAGAATGTCATGAAGAGTGATCAGATGAATTGCAATTAATTGCAAAATCCCTCTTTGCCATGAAAATGAACTTAATCCCCCCAAAAAACATTTCCACTGCATTTTAGCCCTGCCATCATGTCAGTGATTATCTCGTTAACACAGGTGAGAGTGTTGACGAGGACCAGGCTGGAGATCACTCTGTCATGCTGATTGAGTTAGAATAACAAACTGGAAGCTTTAAAAGGAGGGTGGTGCTTGAAATCATTGTTCTTCCTCTGTTAACCATGGTTACCTGCAAGGAAACGTGCCGTCATCATTGCTTTGCACAAAAAGGGCTTCACAGGGAAGGATATTGCTGCTAGTAAGATTCCACCTAAATCAACCATTTATCGGATCATCAAGAACTTCAAATGAGAGAGGTTCAATTGTTGTGAATAAGGCGTCAGGGCGCCCAAGAAAGTCCAGCAAGCGCCAGGACCGTCTCCTAAAGTTGATTCAGCTGCGGGATCGGGGCACCGCCAGTGCAGAGCTTGCTCAGGAATGGCAGCAGGCAGGTGTGAGTGAATCTGCACGCACAGTGAGGCGAAGACTTTTGGAGGATGGCCTGGTGTCAAGAAGGGCAGCAAAGAAGCCACTTATCTCCAGGAAAAACATCAGGGACAGACTGATATTCTGCAAAAGGTACAGGGATTGGACTGCTGTACTGGACTGGGGTAAAGTCATTTTCTCTGATGAATCCCCTTTCCGATTGTTTGGGGCATCCGGAAAACACCTTGTCCGGAGAAGACAAGGTGAGCGCTACCATCAGTCCTTTGTCATGCCAACAGTAAAGCATCCTGATACGATTCATGTGTGGGGTTGCGTCTCAGCCAAGGGAGTGGGCTCACTCACAATTTTGCCTAAGAACACAGCAATGAATAAAGAATGGTACCAACACATCCTTCGAGAGCAACTTCTCCCAACCATCCAAGAACAGTTTGGTGACGACCAATGCCTTTTCCAGCATGATGGAGCACCTTGCCATAAGGCAAAAGTCATAACTAAGTGGCTCGGGGAACAAAACATTGAAATGTTGGGTCCATGGCCAGGAAATTCCCCAGACCTTAATCCCATTGAGAACTTGTGGTCGATCCTCAAGAGGCGGGTGGACAAACAAAACCCACAAATTCTGACAAACTCCAAGCATTGATTATGCAAGAATGGGCTGCCATCAGTCAGGATGTGGCCCAGAAGTTAATTGACAGCATGCCAGGGCAGATTGCAGAGGTCTTGAAAAAGAAGGGTCAACACTGCAAATATTGACTCTTTGCATAAACTTAATGTAATTGTCAATAAAAACCTTTGACACTTATGGAATGCTTGTATTTATACTTCAGTATACCATAGTAACACCTGACAAAAATATATCATAACATAGAAGCAGCAAACTTTGTGAAGACCAATACTTGTGTCATTCTCAAAACTATTGACCACGACTATTGTACACAATGAAATAAAACGCAATATACTCAAAAGGACATTTGTTTTTACACAGAAAATGTACACACTCAAAGTAAATCATACATATAAAAATAAATATTTGTAATAACTCAAATAGGGAATAAGGTAAAGATGAACACAACAGCTATCGCCTTGGGGCTGTTCCAGGATGTAGGATCAATGAGTTGGCCAGTGAACTGTACCACATCATCTTAAATAACTTATTTTCGAGAAATATACTTGAAATTGGCATGGTATAATTGACTCAACAAACAACAATGCATATTTAGGTTTAGCTTAAATCAGAAAATCAAGAGTTAATTTGACGGTTTATCAAAGTTAGCTGGCTTTCTGGAACACTCCACCCTCGTTGTGGTTGTTTGCAGGTAGGCCTAAAAGCCTGCTGCTTTCTGGACAACAACCTCTTCTCAAACGGAAAAGTCTAAACAGGATCCAGGGACGTCCCAACTCGGATGTCAACCCATTGAATAAAAATGTTATTGTTAGGGTAGGGACGTCCCAAGGATCCCGGATAGCACTAACCATTCTCAATCTGGGTTGGTCCTGAATATGTGAATATTTACCCTGTGTTACATTATACTTAACAGTGGTAGGGCCAGTATCACTAGAGTTTCAGATGTTATTATAATGGCAACATTTTTATTTTTCAAACAAATTACAATTTCAAATGATCTATTATCAACTTGAAAATAAATGAAAAAATTAGAATGCACTGTGAGAACAAAAATAAATGAAATAGTAAGAAATATTAATTAAATGTACATCAGTAGAGTAAAAATAAAAAGACAAATTAAATCAATATTTTCCAGCAGCTCCAAAGTAGTATGTGCCAAAACGGTTTGTGCAACTTGTCCATCACCTTTTCAACAATGAAGCAGCAGTGACACAAGACTTTGTGACCCATTTAAATGAGTTTTCTCCACATAGCGATAACGCACACTAGAAGTAACAAGCAACATTAACACCTATTTACATAATTCAAAAGTTGTATTTTCCAGTTCCATCAGATCCTGGAGACAACCTGAACTAGTTACATTTTGTAGCAAATTGTACAATGAATTGAGTTGCAAGTCAGTAAGCTTTGTCTATGTTTATGTGGCATAATATTATGTATTTCACAGAATTGCTCAGGGAATAGTCAATTTACACATACAATCTACTGTGAATTCAAAGTTCCAATAAAATTACTTTTGGCAAAAACAAAAACATTATCAAGGACCAGCACCTGGAACAAAACATATCTGTTCTATTCACAATATTGTAGAGCATTCTATTTTAAGAAGCACTAACTCTAACTTAGTTTAGGGCTACAGTAAGTGCTTCCATTCATACCTGCATATCACATGCAGTATAGACATTTTGTCTCAAATTACAGTAACATTGCAGGTAGCTGAAAGATTTGACGGAGTTCAGATATTGTATGAATAAACACAGAGGAACAAACAACATTTCATAAAACCAGAATACAGATTCGCAAATGTGTGACTCAATTAGCAAATGCTATTTACTCAATCATGTCACCAAATCTATCGGACAAGTTTCTATCCAATGTTTCTATTGAATGCATCAAATAAATCCATTTTAAGTAAAGAAATAAGCTTTTCAAAGGCAATGAACAATAATGTACGGGCAGATAAACCATCAGATCATCTGATATTAACACAAATACATTTGAGTAAGATTGGGTGTCAGTTTGGTGTGTGTAATGCACTCTGACCATCTCCACTCTTCTGTTGAAGGCTTTCCACTAGATGTTGGGACTTGCTTCCATTTAGCCACAAGAGCATTAATGAGGTCGGGCCCTGATGTTGGGCGATTAGTCCAGGCTCGCAGTCAGCTTTCCAATTCATCCCAAAGGTGTTCGATTGGGTTGAGGTCAGGGCTCTGTGCAGGCCAGTCAAGTTCTTCCACACTGATCTCGACAAACCATTTCTGTATGGACCTCGCTTTGTGCACGGGGGCATTGTCATGCTGAAACAGGAAAGGGCCTTCCCCAAACTTATGCCACAAAGTTGGAACCACAGAATCATCTAGAATGTCACTGTATGCTGTAGCGTTAAGATTTCCCTTTACTGGAACTAAGGGGCCTAGCCCGAACCATGAAGAACAGCCCTAGACCACTATTCCTCCTCCTCCAAACTTTACAGTTGGCACTATGCATTGGGGGAGGTAGTGTTCTCCTGGCATCCGCCAAACCCAGATTTGTCCGTCGGACTGCCAGATGGTGAAGCGTGATTCATCACTCCAGAGAACGCATTTCCACTGCTCCAGAGTCCAATGGCGGCGAGCTTTACAAAACTCCAGCCGATGCTTGGCATTGTGCATGGTGATCTTAAGCTTTTGTGCGGCTGCTCGGCCATGGAAACCCATTTCATTAAGCTCCCGACGAACAGTTATTGTGTTGACGTTGCTTCCAGAGGCAGTTTGGAACTCGGTAGTGAGTGTTGCAACAGAGGACAGACGATTTTTACGCGCTACGCGCTTCAGCACTCAGCGGTCCTGTTCTGTGAGCTTGTGTGGCCTACCACTTTGCGGCTGAGCCATTGTTGCTCCTAGACGTTTCCACTTCACAATAACAGCACTTACAGTTGACCGGGGCAGCTCTAGCAGGGCAGAAATGTGATGAAATTACTTGTTGGAAAGGTGGCATCCTATGACGGTGCCACGTTGAAAGTCACTGAGCTCTTCAGTAAGGCCATTCCACTACCAATCTATGGAGATTGCATGGCTGTGTGCTTGATTTTATACACCTGTCAGCAACGAGTGTGGCTGAAATAGCCGAATCCACTAATTTGAAGGGGTGTCCACATACTTTTGTATATATAGTGTATTATACCACATACTATCTTGACTAGAATGAATGATGAAATCACATTAAGGCCACCTAGGGTCTGGGACACAGTTCAGTGAATACAGAGGACTTCAAATGTACACCAAGTATTTAGACAACAAGCACTTGGGTAAAATAAGGCTGTACTTGCTCCTCTCTTTGTCATGGTTATGGACTGACATTAATAGGTTGTAATAAGTGATCGACTTGATACGTCTGGAAAATAATAAATTCAGGCTGAAATCATAAATTCACACTAAGATTTTAGTAGTGGTCAATACAAATATTCCAGAGGTTCACCTTAGTCCATCAAAACATGACCAATACCGTTGAATTCCATAGAAAGATAAAAAAATAATTTGATTAATTGGACTTTCATGGTTTTATCTTAAAATATTTTTCCTTACCATCATAGCTTAGAAACATTGTATTGGGCATGAAAAGTGTACAGTCAAGTCCCTTCCCCATGACAATGTTATGGGGTTCTGATATGGGACTAAAACTGTTTCAACCTGTCTCTATTGTAAAATACTTCATCTGGAGACTGTTTCTTCACAGCAAATATTATACAAAACATAAACAAATAAATAAAAAAATGTGACCTTCTAATCTACATTTAAAAAGGAAAACTCAATTCCCCCCCAAAACTCTTTGCTCAGTCAGTTCTCTATGACCTCTGCAAATGTGCAGACCTGGACCAGTGGACTGCTACACATGTGGACGATTGTAGCGGATCTTCCACCTTTTGGAGCGGACACGGAAAAAGAAGAACATGACCATGAGAAAGACACAGGAGAAAGCGTAGAGCACCACGCACAGACTCATGTCCACACTGGAGAAGCCTAGACCCAGGAAGCTCACCCCCGGCCTGGTCTCCTTGTGGGCCCCTGTGCCCGCCTGCCCTGCTCCCTCCACGTCACTCTGCTTGACATGGTTGGCATGGAGTAGGGAGCTCTCAGGGGCCACTGTCTTTTCCTGTGTGGCTTTAATGGGCTTGTTGTCAGGAGCTCCGAGGGCCTCCTGGTTTGGCTCAGGCTGACTGCTGTACATGTGTTTGGGGGAGATGTTGGCGGCCCCGTAGTGCTGCTTGAGGAACATAAGCACCTTGTCTTCGTTCCACACGTGGATGCCATCCTGCTCCTCGTGGCAGGTGGGGCAGAGGTCCGGGCTGGGCCACTGGGTCTTGGGGAAGTGAGGGTCTTCACTCATTGTCCCTACAGAGAGGACAGAGGGTGAATAACATAGGAGAAATGGGCCAACAATAACTTGACCCTGTGTTATTCCTAAGTCAAGACCAGTCGTTTTGACCTGCCTACTCAACTCTAACACACGTTGCTTACAAACTTATACCACAGTATATATCTACTATACGGAATATTTACTTCAAATGACAGTATATTCTCTAGGTTAGGTTTGAGATCGCAAACTATGCCGATTTAGAGGTAGGTTCCCCACCTGCGAGGCGTCCATTGACCTGGTTGTGTTTCCTCCAGAGCCACAGTACCGCCTGGTCCACAGACTTCACCTGGGGCAGAGACTCCACAGCCATTTCCTCAAAGTGCTTGCCACACTCCTGGCAGCCGAAGAAGTTCACAATGTACCTGCGCATTGTCTGCAGCACTGCCTTGGGATTCTCCTCCAGGCCTGGTGGGACAGAAAGGAGATGGTCAGGGGAACGAGAGAGAAGCACAGTCAATTTCTTGACAAGGCACACATTTCATAATCAAACCACAGTTGAGATATTCATGATGATACCAATCGTGATGTTGCCATCTATTTTCGAAGGTATGCAGTATCGCTATGACATGGCTGCATGTATGTGCGTGCGTACGTACTGGTGTTGGCCAATGCGTCGGGCCGGCTGGCCGCCTGGACGGTCAGCACATGGAACAGGGTCCACAGTGAACAGGGGTAGCCCCTCAGCCCGACTCTGCTTCCCTGGCAACCCACCCACTGCAGCTGGTCGCTTAGGAACATCCCTGAAATCTGAAGGTGGTCAGGGAGAGAGTCAGAAAAACTCACTACTAAGCCACAGAGTAGATCAGGGGTGTTATGGTTCACTGGACTGAACCAAACTGGTCTGTCACAAGCTGTCGGTTCGGACCAAGGTTTTTCCATTACATTTTGATGGCTGAAATTATAACATCTACCACATACTGTCATATTAAGGCTGTAACGATATGTGTATCTGAACAGGACCGTCTAGTATGGGCCCTCGGTTCACGGGATGTGGTACGCATGAGGTGAACCGCACTACATTCTTGAACACAATGTGCCTATTAGGAACATAACAAATATTTCTGCCAAGGCGCATGTACTACAGCTGTCCACATTAAGTTTTTCTCAGCCAACAAGATGAGTGATGGTACAGAACAGCAAAATCAGAAAAGCCCAGAGTGGCTAAACTATTTTATTGGTATTCCTCCGGAGGCGCTTTCAAGTTGCGAGTCCCACAGGGAGAGAAACATGCATTCTGATAAGCCCAGTTATTGCACAACATTTCTAAACGCAATCGTGGGGAAAAACACAGCTGAATATAAAGAGAGAGCAAGTCAATTTATGAGACGCACTTGACGCCAATGTACTTAAACTATTCCAGTAGATATTGAAATTAGGCCAGTAGATTTTGGGCCAGTGAGAAAAAAAGTTAACATTGACCTAGTTGGGCGATATGGACAAAAAGTCATATTGCAATATACAGTGCATTCGGAAAGTATTCAGACCCCTTGACTTTTTCCACATTTTGTTACGCTACAGCCTTATTCTAAAATGGATTCAATTGTTTCCCCCCCCCCCCTCAATCTATACACAATACCCCATAACGACATACTAAGACAGGTTTTTAGACTTTTTAGCTGAAATATCACATTTACATAAGTATTCAGACCCTTTACTTTGTACTTTGTTGAAGAACCTTTGGCAGCGATTACAGCCTTGAGTCGTCTTGGGTTTGTCGCCACAAGCTTGGCACACCTGTATTGGGGAGTTTCACCCATTCTTCTCTGCAGATCCTCTCAAACTCTGTCAGGTTGGATGGAGAGGGTCGCTGCAAAGCTATTTTCAGGTCTCTCCAGAGATGTTCGATCAGGTTCAAGTCAGGGCTCTGGCTAGCCCACTCAAGGACAAAAATGTCTGCATCAATGAAGGTCCCCAAGAACACAGTGGCCTCCATCATTCTTAAATGGAAGAAGTTTGGAACCACCAACAATATTCCTAGTGCTGGCCGCCCGGCTAAACTGAGCAATCTGGGGAGAAGTGCCTTGGTCAGGGAGATGGCCAAGAACCCGATGGTCACTCTGACAGAGCTCAAGAGTTCCTCTGTGGATATGGGAGAACCTTCCAGAAGGACAACCATCTCTGCAGCACTCCACCAATCAGGCCTTTATGGTAGTGGCCAGACGGAAGCCACTCTTCAGTAAAAGGCACGAAAGCCCGCTTGGAGTTTGCCAAAAGGCACCTAATGGACTCTCAGACCAAGATTCTCTGGTCTGATGAAATCAAGATTGAACTCTTTGGCCTGAATGCCAAGCGTCACATCTGGAGGAAACCTGTCACCATCCCTACGGTGAAGCATGGTGGTGGCAGCATCATGCTGTGGGGATGTTTTTCAGCGGCAGGGACTGGGAGACTAGTCAGGATCGAGGGAAAGATGAATGGCGCAAAGTACAGAGAGATCCTTGATGAAAACCTTCTCCAAAGCGCTCAGGACCTCAGACTGGGGCGACGGTTCACCTTCCAACATGACAATGACCCTAAGCACATAGCCAAGACAACGCAGGAGTGGCTCCGGGACAAGTCTCTGAATGTCCTTGAGTGGCCCAGCCAGAGCCCGGACTTGAACCCGATCGAACATCTCTGGAGAGACCTGAAAATATCTGTGCAGTGACGCTCCCCATCCAATCAATCAATCAAATATATTTATAAAGCCTTTTTTTTTTTACATCAGCAGATGTCACAAATTGCTATACAGAAACCCAGCCTAAAACCACAAACAGCAAGCAATGCAGATGTTGAAGCACAGTGGCTAGGAAAAACTCCCTAGAAAGGCAGGAACCTAGAAAGAAACCTAAAGAGGAACCAGGCTCTGAGGGGTTGCCAGTCCTCTTCTGGCTGTGCCAGGTGGAGATTAAAAGAGTACATGGCCATTTAAGGCCAGATTGTTCTTCAAGATGTTCAAATGTTCAACCTGACAGAGCTTGAGAGGATCTGCAGAGAAGAATGGGAGAAACACCCTAAATACAGGTGTGCCAAGCTTGTAGCGTCATATCCAAGAAAACTCTAAGCGCTGTCAAAGGTGCCTCAACAAAGTACTGAGTAAAGGGTCTGAATACTTATGTAAATGTAATATCAGTTTTATATTTTTTATACATTTGCAAACATTTCTAAAAACCTGTTTTTGCTTAGTCATTATGGGGTATTGTGCGTAGATTAGAATAAGGCTGTAACGTAACAAAATGTGGAAAAAGTCAAGTGGTCTGAATACTTTCCGAATGCACTGTATATACCGTATACCGGGGTATTTGGAAAAATCCACAGGATGGTTTTTCAATACCGTTGAAACTATTTATTTGAAATTTTTGTATACATTTGAATATTTGTAGCTACTTTTTAAGTAAATACCTGCAGTCAACTTGTGAAATTCGTTAGGAGATAAAGAACATTGTTTTCTTCATTTCACCTGTCACATTATTATGAAGCTTACGGTAGTCCCCAGTTACGTGGTGTTTGTTTACAAGCAGACAACAACGAGAGACAGGAGCCTTGTGAGTCACTCACTGTTGTGCAGCATGCGCCAGGTGATCTAATTACAGTTTGTAATTCACAACTAAATGTTTGCCAGCTAGATATCTTCTAACTATTAAGTTTACTGTCTAAAATGTGATAAATGCTCTGCAGTTGTGCATTTGGTCCACGCCGTAAACGAAGCACCACTGCTGTAAACAATCCTATGGTAAACACTGCAGTCAACAGATCTGCCCTCTTAGAAGAGAATGTGGACAGTCTTGTCTTTTTGAAAAATAACTTATAAACAGAAAGTCACTGAATACAAGCTGAAGCTGAGAAGGCCTATGTGCTGCGGATTTCATTTGATTGTGGTGTACTGCAGTTAAATGCACGTTGTCATTATTATTTTTTTATCCCTCCTTCTGGACCGAAACCCTCCACAGAACAGTGACCCAAAAACAGAGTTACATATAGAATCATTGATTTAGTGAACTGTTGCACCCCCTACTAATTGTGTGGCGGCCTACAAGAACCTGTCGGATGTCGCGGCCACTCATTGTTGGCAAAACCCAAAATTCTATGAAAATGTGTTTTTGAGGAAATTGAGTTTTGGATACTTTAACCCCCTGTACTTTATTGTAATGTAAAAATATTGTATGATTCTAGAAAGTAAATAGTTAATTTCCACTTTATTTTTAATTTTTTTACATGTTAGCTAGCATGTCCAATGTGAAAATGCTAGCTCAAACTTCCCCTGGTGAGTGTTGCAGCTGACTTGGCCCATTCAAGATAACATGCTACAGATCAATGAAATCAGGCTGGTTTATACACAAAATAATTAGCTAGCTAGTTAGTAGTGTAGTAGTATAAAGTTGTAATTTACAATTAACATTGTAGTTATAAATACAAGTGGGGCAGATTTTCATATTGTCAACAAGTAGCCATATGCAGGAGCTAACATTAATCGATTCATAAAAGAGGTTCACACTTTCTACCGATGTTGCATGATCAGTGGTTATTAACTGGCCAAAATGACATGAAAAGTGATCAAAATATATGAAGAGTATTGCAGTAATTTCACCAGTTCATTTTATTTAGATTTTAGGTAGCAAAGCAATCGATATACTATCCTTAACTTGTTGGAAGCGAGAGGCATCGTGCTGTCATTCATTATAAAAATAAGCCCTGGCCACTTAACCTTCACTCCCCTCAAAATATATAAAAGCATTGGAAAGGTGTAGATGAGAGCATTTATTTTTATTTTTTATTAGTCATAAATAAAAGTGCTGAAAACATTTTGGCACACTATTTAAAAAGAACATTGAGAACAAGCTATAGGATGAAAAATACCGGAGTTTTGGCGCAGGTACAGCCGATGAGCACTAGCTAATGCTACCTAGCAAAAAAATAATAATAATTTTTACAAATTCGATACCTGGAGTCAAAGTATTGACAGAATATCGTCCAAAATAATATTACGATATGTAACTATCGATTTTTTCCCTAGCTTGTGTGTAGTGTGCACCCTTGAGCTTGTGTCTAACCACTGGTCTCCCTCCCCCCACCGCTATATTTTGGGGGAAAGGCTGCTGGTCATATGAGCGTTTAAAAATGCCTTTATTTTGTCCAGTAAGAATTTAAATCTTGGCCACTGATTTGAATGGCTTGGTGGCCCGAAGTACCAGGGCAAATTTGTCTTCATGTCTACCACTGCAATACAGAAATACTTTGTTTACAAACGATGGAGAAAAACGTTAACTACTTTTATTAGACTCATTTTTGTCGTAGTTTTTTCCCTCCTAAACTAAAACCGAATGAGAACCAAAAATCAAGGGACAAACCGAAAATGTTGTGAACCGTTCGTTACATCTGTTGTTTAAAAGGATAGTTTAACTAATTTGACTTCCCTAGTCTGTGGTTGTTTCCTCCAAACTGTTTCTAAATTTGATTACTGGTTACTTAGCAATGTTAAGAATAATCTGGCTAGCATTTTTGGTGAAAGTACCAGCGCTAGTGGAAATGGATTGTTTCCATTAGAAATGTATTCAAAAACTTGGGAAAGTACACCCCTTCTGCAAAAAGGGCCACCCTTCCCCACGCTTTCTGTATGACCCTTTAAACTATGCTAAACAGTTATTTTATTTGAGTTATTTGAGCACTTGATAATGAAATATCACACAAAATGCCTCCCTTACTCGCATCTTGTTGTTGACCAAGTCAAGGATGGCATCAAATGGGATTTTCTCCAGGGGAAGACTGACCAGCCACTCCAGAAGAGTCTCTAAGAGTTTTACCACAGACTGGCGACCGGGAAAGAGCTGGGATTCAAGAATCAAAGAAAAGACAGACTAAATGTTACTTCTCTAATAGAAACAAGAGGGCAAATATTGTTTACTTGTTTGTGCGGACCCACTTCAGCCTTAGGGCACTTCTACCTTAGCGACCACTGTCACAAAGTCTTTGAAGGTCTTGAGCTCTTCTCCCTCCAGGGTTTGGTGGGTAGCCAGCTCTACCCTCAGCAGGTAGTGCAACCCTGACTCAAGGTCCGCCATGTACACCTTAGACCTGGAGAAAATCAGGGCGGTAGGTAGCCTAGCGGTTAAGAGCATTGGACCAGTAACCGAAAGGTTATGCATATATAAGATACTGTGTTAGCATCAGACTCACTTCTCAAAGTCCTTCCAGGCCTCAGCCGTCCCGGGACCTCGTGGCCCATCCAGTAGGGGCTCCTGGGGTGCTCCAGTAGTGCTCAGCTTTCTGTGGACCCCTAGGAGAAGCTTGAGGAACGAGGAAAAGAAGAAGCGCAGTCTTTTCCGCCTGGTGATACAGAAACATCAGAGCAACATTTTAAATGCCTGGATTTATACAACAGACTATATAAAGAAGCCAAACATTTCACTGACAGTTGGGATTAAATATTTTGAGAAAATAATGATTACATGTAAAAAAACAAAAAAAAACAATGCTATATTCTGTGCGCATAGAACCCATTAAAATGGGATGCTACGCCAAATACAAAAACACATTTGTTAAGACTCCAACCTTTTGAACCAGAACTCTCTTCTAGTCCACACACACAAGATCCTGGAGAAGTAAATATAATAGAGGTTGCCAACTCACACATCCAGAATGGCATGTGTTCCATTAGGGTGGAGAAGGTATGCTGAGGGGAAAGAGTTGATGCCAAGCTTCTCTGTGAGGCTCTTGTCTGAACTCAATACCCTCTTCACTGTCAGCCCTTGATACATCATCAGGTCCAAGATAACCTATAGAACAGTTGACATTACTTTATACACTCCCGGTCAAAGGTTTTAGAACACCTACTCATTCAAGGTTTTTTTTTTTTTTTTTTTTTACTATTTTCTACATTGTAGAATAATAGTGAAGACATCACAACTATGAAATAACAAAATCATGTAGTAACCAAAAAAGTGTTAAACAAATCAAAATATATTTTATATTTGAGATTCTTCAAAGTAGCCACCCTTTGCCTTGAAAGCTTTGCACACTCTTGGCATTCTCTCAACCAGCTTCACCTGGAATGCTTTTCCAACAGTCTTGAAGGAGTTCCCACATATGCTGAGCACTTGTTGGCTGCTTTTCCTTCAGTCTGCGGTCCGACTCATCCCAAACCGTCTCAATTTGGTTGAGGTCGGAGGATTGTGGAGGCCAGGTCATCTGATGCAGCACTCCATCATTCCCCTACTTGGTCAAATAGCCCTTACACATCCTGGAGGTGTGATGGGTCATTGTCCTGTTGAAAACAGAATGATAGTCCCACTAAGCCCAAACCATGCTGGTTAAGTGTGCCTTGAATTCTAAATAACTCACAGACAATATCACTAGCAAAGCACCCCCACACCATAACACCTCCTCCATGCTTCACGGTGGGAAATACATATGCAGAGATCATCCATTCAGCCACACCGCGTCTCACAAAGACACGGCGGTTGGAACCAATAATCTCCAATTTGAACTCCAGACAAATTTCCACCGGTCTAATGTCCATTGATCGTGTTTCTTGGCCCAAGCAAGTCGTCTTCTTATTGGTGTCCTTTAGTAGTGGTTTCTTTGCAGCAATTTGACCATGAAGGCCTGATTGACACAGTCTACTCTGAAACTTTGATGTTGAGATGTGTCTGTTACTTGAACTCTGTGAAGCATTTATTTGGGCTGCAATTTTTGAGGCTGGTAACTCTAATTAACTTATCATCTGCAGCAGAGGTAACTCTGGGTCTTCCATTCCTATGGCGGTCCTCATGAGAGCCAGTTTCATCAGAGCGCTTGATGGTTTTTGCGACTGCACTTGAAGAAATGTTCAAAGTTCTTGAAATTTTCCGGATTGACTGACCTTCATGTCTTAAAGTAATGATGGACTGTCGTTTCTCTTTGCTTATTTGAGCTGTTCTTGCCATAATATGGACTTGGTCTTTTACCAAATAGGGCTATCTTCTGTATACCCCCCCCCCAACCTTATCACAACACAACTGATTGGCTCAAACGCATTAAGAAAGAAAATCCCCAAATTAACTTTTAAGAAGTACATTCCAGGTGACTACCTCATGAAGCTGGTTGAGAGAATGCCAAGAGTGTGCAAGGCTGTCATCAAGGCAAAGGGTGGCTATTTTAAGAACCTCAAATATAAAATATATTTGGATTTGTTTAACACTCTTTTGGTTACTACATGATTCGATGTTTTATTTCATAGTTTTAATGTCTTCACTATTATTCTACAATGTAGAAAATAATAAAAATTAAGAAAAACCCTTGAATGAGTAGGTGTGTCCAAACTTTTGACAGGTAGTGTATATATTTCAACTCCCACACATTAACCCTATAAAGCAGCATTTAAGTAAAAAAATTACTTAGTTGTTTTGAAGTCTGATAGTATATGAATACAATGAAAAGGTACAGTTCAGTTTTATTTGAATTCATCATACCTCTCTGCCAACATAGGAGTCCTCATTCTCAACAATGACAGCTGTGTATTGGTTGGATTTCTGACCCATCAAAGGCAATATATCTGCAGAGCTGAAAAGAGGAAATGGGACACAATCGATTTAATATGATAATCACCTGTATTGTGTGCCACTCCCTTTTCATTGAGCGATTCAAAAACAACCTGACAATAGCCCATATTAGCAGACGTAGGGTAGAGTAAAAGGACAGAGGTTATTTAGCAAACCATGGCATAGGCTATTTGTTCTGGTCTCAAGACTGTATTGAAGCCCAAGGTGTGCCACTGGTCAAACCTGGAAGGCTCAAGTGGAGGGCAGCTGACAGGCCAGTCCTGTCTTGTGTGGTTCTGGAGGAAGTTGACCATCAGCTGTCGCACTGTCTGCAGCTCCCTATCTGCCCCTGGTGAGAGAGATGAGAGTAGAGCTGGGCGATATGGACAAAAAGTAATAGTGATAAATATAACTATTTTGCTCGATAACAATAAACAATGATAAAAAAATATATATGGACAGTTAGCCTACTTTATTTACATTAGCGGCAGGGCCATCCAAGATGGCGTAGCAGTGCGGTTGTGTTTTCTGTAGTGTCCTTGAGTAAATAGCCAGTTTTTTTTGTTTTTTGTCTATTTTGTTTTTTATACGGTACCGCATCCTGTTTATGTTTAGCCTCAGCCCAAACTGTGTCGCCAATACCAGCTGTTGTCTTATCTCTCGAATAACACCTGTGATTGCTTTATGCCTCTCTCCCATGTCAATATGGTTTGCTCATTGCTGTTTCGTTTATTTCATATTGTACTATTTCACTGTAGAGCCCCCAGTCCAGCTCAACCTGCCTTAGATAGCTCCTTTGTCCCACCCCCCATACATGCGGAGACCGACTCAATCGGTGCCTCCAGTGATGCTCTCTCTTTCATCTTTACCCAACGCTTAGGTTTACCTCCACTGTACTCATATCCTTCCATATCCTTGTCTGTACATAATGCCCTGAATCTATTCTACAACACCCGGAAATCTGCCCCTTTTTTTCCTCTGTACCCAACGCACTAGAAAACCAGTTCTTAAAGCCTTTAGCCGTATCCTTATTCTACTACTCCTCTGTTCCCCTGGTGAAGTAGAGGTTAACCCAGGCCCTGTAGCCCCCAGTATCACTCCTACTCCCCAGGCGTTATCATTTGTTGACTTCTGTAACCGTAAAAACCTTGGTTTCTTGCACGTTAACATCAGAAGCCTCCTCCATAAGTTTGAGTTATTCACTGCGTTAGCACACTCCGCCAACCCTGATGTTCTAGCAGTGTCTGAATCCTGGCTTAGGAAGGCCACCAAAAATTCAGAAATGTCCATCCCAACTACAAAATTTTCCGTCTCGATAGAACTGCCAAAGGGTGTGGGGTTGCAATCTACTGTAGAGATAGCCTACAGAGCTCTATCGTACTATCCAGGTCTGTGCCCAAACAGTTTGAGCTTCTACTTCTAAAAATCCACCTTTTCAGAAATAAAGTCTCTCACTGTTGCCGCTTGCTACAGACCCCCCTCAGCCCCCAGTTGTACCCTGGACACCATATGTGAATTGCTTGCCCCCCCATCTATCCTCAGAGTTCGTTCTGCTTGGTGACCTAAACTGGGATATGCTTAACACCCTGGCCAACCTACAATCTAAACTTGATGCCCTCAATCTCACACAAATTATCAACAAACCTACCAGGTACAACCCTAAATCTGTAAACATGGGCACCCTCATAGATATCATCCTGACAAATTTACCCTCTAAATACACCTCCGCTGTCTTCAACCAGGATCTCAGCGATCACTGCCTTATTGCCTGCGTCCAAAATGGGTCCGCGTAAGATTTTCGAAGACATTTGCATTTATGTCAGAGTGATTACAGGGACAATAGAGTTCTGAGTACCAGGCAGCAAGTTTGGTAGGCTACTAATGACCATCAGCAGCATCAGAGCTTGGAGAAACCTAATTAGAGTGACTAAACAGTCACATGGAATTTGACTGCCTTCATCACTCGTGACTGCTGGTGTGGTAGTAACACGGCCAATGAATATATAGCACAACTGTGGTCCTCCAGATGTGACGCTTGGCATTCAGGCCAAATAATTCAATCTTGGTTTCATCAGACCAGAGAATCTTGTTTCTAATGGTCTGAGAGTCCTTTAGGTGCCTTTTGGCAAACTCCAAGCGGGCTGTCATGTGCCTTTTACTGAGGAGTGGCTTCCATCTGGCCACTCTTCCATAAAGGCCTGATTGGTGGAGTGCTGCAGAGATGATTTTCCTTCTGGAAGTTTATACCATCTCCACAGAGGAACTCTGGAGCTCTGTCAGAGTGACCACATTGGGGTTCTTGGTCACCTCCCTGACCAAGGCCCTTCTGCCCCGACTTATCAGGTCGGCTGGGCGGCCAGCTCTAGGAAGAGTCTTGGAAGTTCCAAACTTCTTCCATTTAAGAATGATGGAGGCCAGTGTTCTTGGGGACCTTTAATGCTGCAGAAACGTTTTGATACCCTTCCCCAGAGCTGTGCCTCGCACAATACTGTCTCAGAGCTCTACGGACATTTCCTTCGATATCATGGCTTGGTTTTTGCTCTGACATGCACTGTCAACTGTGGGACAGGTGTGTACCTTTCCAAATCATGTCAAATCAATTGAATTTATCACAGGTGGACTCCAAGTTGTAGAACATCTCAAGGATGATCAATTGAAACCGGATGCACCTGAGCTCAATTTCGAGTCTCATAGCAAAGGGTCTGAAAACCTATGTAAATAAGGTATTTATTTAATAATAATAATTACAATTTGTTCATTAAAAACCTGTTTTCGCTTTGTCATTATGGGGTATTGTGTGTAGATTGATGAGGGGAAAAAACAATTTAATCCATTTCAGAAAAAGGCTGTAACATAACAAAATGTGGAAAAAGTGAAGGTCTGAATACTTTCCGAATGCACTGTATGTACTGAACTTGTTTGATGTTTTAAGCACACTGTTGGATTAAATAAGACACACAAATGACTCAAGTGGGAGCGAGAGATCAAGATAGCCTAACCAGAAGAAAAAATAACATTTTCCCGACCCTCCTCCCACTGCTGCTGGCCTTTGCAGAATCTGCCATTATTCTCCTGAAGTTGCCGGTAATAGGCTACACCAGCGGTCGGCAACCTTTTCCATTTGGAGTGCCAATTTCTTACAATTTCTACTGATAATTCCACTGATAATTCCACATTCGCTTCCAGCATTTGAATGTAAAAAAAAGTATTTCCTGCACTAATGTGTTATCATTTACATACTGTGTCACATTTCTGTTGTCTTAGTATGCCGGTATTTAAAAACGTATAAATCTTTCACAATAATTATTCTCCTGACAGTGCATTTGTATTTATTATTTCACCACTAGAGGGCGAAAACAAATATGGGGGTCTGTACTCCCGAAGTTGTTAACTGTTTTTGTGCTTGTCAGTTAGCTAGCAATTCTCAGCTGTCAACAGCTAATGGCTAGCAGTTTCTTAAATGGGGATAAAAATGGATGATTGCGATTATTTTTTTCGAGTCATTACTGAATTGTTTAATGTAACAAATCAAACAAACCTTGTCAACAATTCATGGTAACCTCGTAAACAATTCATTTAGACACAGCACTTATTTGAAACAGGTGTTTGTTTTCTGAAATATGTGCCATTGCCCGGCTATTAAAAGGGACAGGCGGCTATTTGAGACTCGGCGTTTAATTGAAGTTTTATGGTATATACACTAAGTTTACAAAACATTAAGAACGCCTGCTCTTTTCAGAACATTGACTCACCAGGTGAATCCAACATGTAAAGTATTGGTCCCATGTTCCATGAGCTGAAATAAAAGGGTGAACAGGGAGTACAGGAGGGGACTGAGCACGCACCCCTGAGGGGTCCCCGTATTGAGGATCAGCGTGGCGGATGTGTTGTTACCTACCCTTACCGCCTGGGAGGCGGCCCGTCAGGAAGTCCAGGATCCAGTTGCAGAGGGAGGTGTTTAGTCCCAGGGTCCTTAGCTTAGTGATGAGCTTTGAGGGCACTATGGTGTTGAACGCTGAGCTGTAGTCAATGAATAGCATTGTCACATAGGTGTTCCTTTTGTCCAAGTGGGAAAGGGCAGTGTGGATTGCAATAGAGATTGCATCATCTGTGGATCTGTTGGGGCGGTACGCAAATTGGAGTGGGTCTAGGGTTTCCGGGATAATGGTGTTGATGTGAGCCATGACCAGCCTTTCAAAGCACTTCATGGCTTCGTCCGGAACAGCTGATACTCTCATGCATTATTCAGTGTTACTTGCCTCGAAGCGAGCATAGAAGTAATTTAGCTTGTCTGGTAGGCTTGTGTCACTGTGCAGCTCGCGGCTGTGCTTCCCTTTGTAGTCTGTAATAGTTTGCAAGTCCTGCCACATCTGACGAGCGTCGGAGCCGGTGTAGTACGATTCAATCTTAGTCCTGTATTGACGCGTCGCCTGTTTGATGGTTCGTCGGAGGGCATAGCGGGATTTCTTATAAGCTTCTGGGTTAGAGTCCCGCTCCTTGAAAGCGGCAGCCCTACCCTTTAGCTCAGTGCGGATGTTGCCTGTAATAAATGGCTTCTGGTTGGGGTATGTGCGTACAGTCACTGTAGGGACGAAGTCATTGATGCATGCTCAGTCCCCTCCTGTACTCCCTGTTCACTCATGACTGCATGGCCAGGCACGACTCCAACACCATCGTTAAGTTTGCAGATGACACAACAGTGGTAGGCCTGATCACCGACAACGACGAGACAGCCTATAGGGAGGAGGTCAGAGACCTGGCCGTGTGGTGCCAGGACAACAACCTCTCCCTCAACGTGATCAAGACAAAGGAGATGATTGTGGACTACAGGAAAAAGAAGAGGACCGAGCACGCCCCCATTCTCATTGACAGGGCTGTAGTGGAACAGGTTGAGAGCTTCAAATTCCTTAGTTTGTTGGTGATGTGGACACCAACATGATGTGGACACCAACATGGTCCAAGCACACCAAGAGGTCACGACAAAACCTATTCCCCTAAGGAGACAAAGGA
Organism: Coregonus clupeaformis; assembly: GCF_020615455.1. Taxonomy (NCBI): domain Eukaryota; kingdom Metazoa; phylum Chordata; class Actinopteri; order Salmoniformes; family Salmonidae; genus Coregonus; species Coregonus clupeaformis. The sequence goes on from NC_059207.1 coordinate 26,048,437, forward strand.
TTTGGCATGGGTCCTCAGATCCTCAAAAGTTTCTACAACTGCACCATCGAGAGCATCCTGACTGGTTGCATCAATGAATAGTATGGCAACTGCTCGGCCTCTGACCACAATGCACTACAGAGGGTAGTGCGTACAGCCAGGTACAGCACTGGGGCCAAGCTTCCTGCAATCCAGGACCTCTATACCAGGAAATGTCAGAGGAAGACCCTAAAAATTGTCAAAGACTCCAGCCACCTTAGTCATAGACTGTTCTCTATGGTACCGGAGCACCAAGTCTAGGTCCAAAAGGCTTCTTAACAGCTTCAACCCCCAAGCCATAAGACTCCTTAACAGCTAATCAAATGGCTACCCAGATTATTTGCATTCCTACTGTTTATTATCTATGCATAGTCACTTTAATAACTCTACCTACATGTACATATTATCTCAATTACCTCGACTAACCGGTGCCCCCGCACATTGACTCGGTACCGGTACCCCCTGTATATAGCCTCGCTATTGTTATTTTACTGCTGCTCTTTAATTAATTTGTTACTTTAAAAAAAATGTTTTAATTCTTTCTTAAAACTGCAATGTTGGTTAACGGCTTGTAAGTAAGCATTTCACTGTAAGGTATTCACCTGTTGTATTCGGCGCATGTGACAAATACAATTTTATTTTATTCCTGATTGTGGTCTCATCAGGGATTATGTGACTCATGATCATATGGAATCAGGAATACCAACACTTTGTCTTTTATTAAATAAATACAAATTACTACAGTAAGTGTTAGCGTTTCATTTTCCCAATTTGAAATGAAACAGAGGCCCCAAAACCGCAATAAATACTAAACTCAGCAAAAAAAGAAACGTCCTCTCACTGACAACTGCGTTTATTTTCAGCAAACTTAACATGTGTAAATATTTGTATGAACACAACAAGATTCAACAACTGAGACATAAACTGAACAAGTTCCACAGACATGTGACTAACAGAAATGGAATAATGTGTCCCTGAACAAAGGGGGGTCAAAATCAAAAGTAACAGTCAGTATCTGGTATAGCCACCAGCTGCATTAAGTACTGCAGTGTATCTCCTCCTCATGGACTGCACCAGATTTGCCAGTTCTTGCAGTGAGATGTTACCACACTCTTCCACCAAGGCGCCTGCAGGTTCCCGGACATTTCTGGGGGGAATGGCCCTAGCCCTCACCCTCCGATCCAACAGGTCCCAGACGTGCTCAATGGGATTGAGATCCGGGCTCTTCGCTGGCCATGGCAGAACACTGACATTCCTGTCTTAAAGGAAATCACGCACAGAATGAGCAGTATGGCTGGTGGCATTGTCATGCTGGAGGGTCATGTCAGGATGAACCTGCAGGAAGGGTACCACGAGGGAGGAGGATGTCTTCCCTGTAACGCACAGTGTTGCGATTGCCTGCAATGACAACAAGCTCAGTCCGATGATGCTGTGACACACCGCCCCAGACCCATGACGGACCCTCCACCTCCAAATCAATCACGCTCCAGAGTACAGGCCTTGATGTAACATTCATTCCTTCGACGATAAACGTGAATACAACCATCACCCCTGGTGAGACAAAACCGCGACCCGTCAGTGAAGAGCACTTTTTTCCAGTCCTGTCTGGTCCAGCGACGGTGGGTTTGTGCCCATAGGCAATGTTGTTGCCGGTGATGTCTGGTGAGGACCTGCCTTACAACAGGCCTATAAGCCCTCAGTCCAGCCTCTCTCAGCCTATTGCGGACAGTCTGAGCACTGATGGAGGGATTGTGCGTTCCTGGTGTAACTCGGGCTGTTGTTGCCATCCTGTACCTGTCCTGCAGGTGTGATGTTCGGATGTACCGATCCTGGGCAGGTATTGTTACACGTGGTCTGCCACTGCGAGGACGATCAGCTGTCTGTCCTGTCTCCCGGTAGCACTGTCTTAGGCATCTCATAGTACGGACATTGCAATTTATTGCCCTGGCCACATCTGCAGTCCTCATGCCTCCTTGCAGCATGCCTAAGGCGCGTTCACGCAGATGAGCAGGGACCCTGCGCATCTTTCTTTTGGTGTTTTTCAGAGTCAGTAGAAAGGCCTCTTTAGTGTCCCAGGTTTTCTTAACTGTGACCTTAATTGCCTACCGTCTGTAAGCAGTCTTAACGACCGTTCCACGGATGCATGTTCATTAATTGTTTATGGTTCATTGAACAAGCATGGGAAACAGTGTTTAAACCCTTTACAATGAAGATCTGTGAAGTTATTTGGATTTTTACGAATGATCTTTGAGTTTATATACACTATATATACAAAAATGTGGACACCCCTTCAAATTAGTGGAATCGGCCATTTCAGTCACACTCGTTGCTGAGAGGTGTATAAAATCGAGCACAGCCATGCAATCTCCATAGACAATAATTGGCAGTAGAATGGCCTTACTGAAGAGCTCAGTCACTTTCAACGTGGCACCGTCATAGGATGCCACCTTTCCAACAAGTCAGTTCATCAAATTTCTGCCCTGCTAGAGCTGCCCTAGTAAACTGTAAGTGCTGTTGTTGTGAAGTGGAAATGTCTAGGAACAACAACGGCTCAGCCGCGAAGCGGTAGGCCACACAAGCTTACAGAACGGGATCGCCGAGGTTGAAGCGCGTAAAAACCGTCTAAACTCGGTTGCAACACTCACTACAGAGTTAAAAACTGCCTCTGGAAACAACGTCAGCACAATAACTGTTCGTCGGGAGCTTCATAAAAGGGGTTTCCGCACACAAGCCTAAGATCACCATACACAATGTCAAGCGTTGGCTGGAGTGGTGTGAAGCTCACCTCCATTGGACTCTGGAGCAGTAGAAATGCGTTCTCTGGAGTGATGAATCACGCTTTACCAACTAGCAGTCCGACAGACAAATCTGGGTTTGGCGGATGCCAGGAGAACACTACCTGCCCGAATGCATAGTGCCAACTGTAAAGTTTGGTGGAGGAGTTATAATGGTCTGGGGCAGTTTATGGTTCGGGCTAGGCTGCTTAGTTCCAATGAAGGGAAATCTTAACGCTTCAGCATCCAATGACATTCTAGATGATTCTGTGCTGACAACTTTGTGGCATAACTTTGGGGAAGGCCCTTTCCTGTTTCAGCATGACAATGCCCCTGTGCACAAAGCAAAGTCCATACAGAAATGGTTTGTCGAGATCGGTGTGGAAGAACTTGACTGGCCTGCACAGAGCCCTGACCTCAACCTCATCGGACACCTTTGGGATGAATTGGAACGAAGACTGCGAGCCAGGCCTAATCGCCCAACATCAGCGCCCAACCTCACTAATGCTCGTGGCTGAATGGAAGCAAGTACTTGTAGCAATGTTCCAACATCCAGCGGAATGCCTTCCCAGAAGTAGTGGAGGCTGTTATAGCAGCAAGGGGGGGGGACAAACTCCGTATTATGCCCATGATTTTGGAATGAGATGTTTGATGAGCAGGCGTCCACATACTTTTGGTCATGTAGTGTATATTGTTTTGTTAAACGGTTATGATGGTTCTTTTGTTTCCATGACGGTCTTCATCCATAACCGTCGATTACAGTTATACGGTAATTGTGCCAGCCCTAACAGTAGGTCTTTATTGAAACAACTTGAGGAGAATGTCGAGTACGAAAACTACTGCCTTGAGAGGGACATATTATTCTAGAATGCAGCGGTAGTTTGAGTCTGTCCACATTTGGCAGTATGGAACAACATTTACAAACTGCATAGCCTTGTCAGACACAATATCGTGAACATTTAAGTTAATCCAAACTACTTATTTTGTTCCAAAAACAATCCCCAAATGCACCTACAGGTACCAAAATCTTACCTTTGTATGTTTTTCCAACATCAAATGTGGGACCACGTGCTTTAAAGTACTGAGGGAGAAAAGAACAAGTGGCAGAACTGTAAAACAATAGTGGCGTATTAGGAGCCTAAATTATTCAAATCTTGGCTGGCACATACTCTGAAGGTGGGGTAGAAGTGAACGCCAAACTCCTTGCAGATGTCAAAGTTATTCTCTTGAGCACAGTCCAGGACGCCAATCCGTATGGCTTGCTCCCAGTCTGTGAGAGAGAGAGAAAATGGATGTCAGTTGTTGTTACAGGGACAAAGGCGAAGTAAAGCTGACAGCATACTACTTAAAAGACCTTCACTTGAAAAACGAGAAAAAAGCGGCAATAGTACTGTTTGTCCATTTTGAGATGCCATGGCCAGCACACTCTCAAAATAGTCAGAATTAACCTAAAGTAACTCAATAAATCTGTCATTAATTTCGATGTTTTTGCTGAGTCGCGCAATTTTACATCTAAGATGTGCATGAAAACGAGTCGTCTCTCGTTGGAAGACAACAAAGACTTTATTGAAGAATCCCTACAGTTGACCAATCACTGACGAAGGGGTGTAGACTTTGGCTCCGAACTACGGCTTGCCTCTAGAAAAAAATGTGTCTGCCCAAACAGCCGGAAAAACCGAAGTAAAAAATTAACAGAAACGTCACAAAATGACATCATAATATATGCACGAACTCTTCCGAACTGCCTTTAATGAATTTACATTTACGTAATTTAGTAGACGCTCTTATCCAGAGCGACTTACAAATTGGTGCATTCACCTTATGATAGCCAGTGGGACAACTACTTTACAATTATTTTTCAAAAAATGTTATTCTTAATTTTTTGAGCTTTTTTTTTTGTGAGGGAGGGGTAGGGGGGTTGAAGGATTACTTTTATACTATCCCAGGTATTCCTTAAAGAGGTAGGGTTTCAAGTGTCTCCGGAAGGTGGTCAGTTTAGTGAAACTAAAGGCAAAAAGTAAATTCTGAAATGGAATACAACCAAGTTCACAGGTCAATCTTATCGCCAATAAATAAGGATTTTGGCGCTGTATAGAAAAAGCCAAATAGAAAGAGTTGCCAGTCAGGCACCCCCCTTTTCCAACAACCAATGACAAAGCGAAAACAGGTTATAATTTTTTGCACACAAAAAAAAGAACCCAAAACAATCTTAAATACCTTGTTTACGTAAGTACTCAGGCCCTTTGCTATGAGACTCAAAATTGCATCCTGTTTCCATTGATCATCCTTGAGATGTTTCTACAACTTGATTGGAGTCCACCTGTGGTAAATTCAATTGATTGAACATGATTTGGAAAGGCACACATCTGCCCATACAAGGTCCCACAAATTGGCAATGCATGTCAGCGCAAAAACCAAGCCATGAGGTTGAAGGAACTGTCTGTAGAGCTCCGAGACAGGATTGTGTCGAGGTACAGATCTGGGGAAGGGTACCAAAAAATGTCTGCTGCATTGAAGGGCCTCCATCATTCATGCTTCACCGTAGGGATGGTGCCAGGTTTCCTCCAGATGTGAAGCTTGGCATTCAGCCCAAAGAGTTCAATCTTGGTTTCATCAGACCAGAGAATATTGTTTCTCATGGTCTGAGAGTCTTTAGGTGCCTTTTGGCAAACTCCAAGCGGGTTGTCATGTGCCTTTTTTACTGAGCAGTGGCTTCCGTCTGGCCACTACCATAAACACCTGATTTGGTGGAGTGCTGCAGAGATGGTGTCCTTCTGGAAGTTTCTCCCATCTCCACAGAGGACCTCTAGAGCTCTGTCAGAGTGACCACATCTGGTTCTTGGTCACCTCCCTGACCAAGGCCCTTCTCCCTGATTGCTCAGTCTGGCCGGGCAGCCAGCTCTAGGAAGAGTCTTGGTGGTTCCAAACTTCTTCCATTTAAGAATGATGGAGGCCACTGTGTTCTTGGGGACCTTCAATGCTGCACACATGTTTTGGTATCCTTCCCCAGACCTGTGCCGACACAATCCTGTCCCGGAGCTCTAAGGACAATTCCTTCGACCTCACGGCTTGTTTTTTGCTCTGACATGCACTTTCAACTGCGGGACCTTATATGGACAGCTGTGTGCCTTTCTAAATCATGTCCAATCAATTGAATTTACCACAGGTGGACTCCAATCAAATTGTAGAAACATCTCAAGGATGATCAATGGAAACAGGATGCACCTGAGCTCAATTTCGAGTGTCATAGCAAAGGGTCTGAATACTTATGTAAGTAAGGTGTTTCTTTTTAATTTTTTATAAATGTACAAACATTAAAACATTTTCGCTTTGTCATTATGGGGTATTGTGTGCAGATTGATGAGGAAAAAACAATCCATTTTAGAATAAGGTTGTAACGTAACAAAATGTGGAAAAAGTCAAGGGGTCTGAATACTTTCCGAATGCACTGTACACACAAGTATCCTCCCCTCAGCTCCTCAATAGCTCCTCAATGGCTCCTCAATGTATTTTTAGAAGCTTTTAGTAATTAATTATTTGCCTCGAAAAGCATCCCATTTCCAACCAGAATACCTGTATCCTTCCCATGTATCCCTCTCTACCCCCTCAGTGTTCCTCTGGAGAGGCCTGCCTCGGATTAAATGAGACCGAGGGCAACCCCCCAATACCACCACCTTGTCTCACTGAAGAACAATTTTTTATTTAACCTTTATTTAACCAGATAAGCCAGTTGAGAACAAGTTATTTTACAACTATGACCTGGCCAAGATAAAGCAAAGCAGTGCGATAAAAACAACAAACATATGGAAGTTATATATGGAATAAACAAAACGTACAGTCAATAATGGGGCGGCAGGTAGCTTAGTGGTTAAGAGCATTGTGCCTGTAACCGAAAGGTCGCTGGTTCTAATCCCCGAGCCGACTAGGTGAAAAATATGTCGATGTGCCCTTGAGCAAGACACTTAACCCTAATTGCTCCTGTAAGTCGCTCTGGATAAGAGTGTCTGCTAAATTACTTAAATGTAAATAACACAATAGAAAATCTATATACAGTGTATGCAAATGTAGTAAGTTATGGAGGTAAGGCAATAAATAGGCCATAGTGCAAAATAGTTACAATTTAGTATTAACACTGGAGTGATAGATGTGCAGAACATGATGTGCAAATAGAGATACTGGGGTGCAAATGAGCAAAATAAATAACAATGTAAAAAACAATATGGGGATGAGGTAGTTGGGTGGGCTAATCACAGATGGGCTGTGTACAGGTGCAGTGATCGGTAAGCTGCTCTGACAACTGATGCATAAAGATAGTGAGGGAGATAAGTGTCTCCAGCTTCAGAGATTTTTGCAGTTCGTTCCAGTCATTTGCAGCAGAGAACTGGAAGGAATGGCGGCCAAAGGAGGTGTTGGCTTTGGGGATGACCAGTGAGATATACCTGCTGGAACGCATACTACGGGTGGGTGTTGCTATGGTGACCAATGAGCTAAGATAAGGCAGGGATTTGCCTAGAAGAGATTTATAGATGACCTGGAGCCAGTGGGTTTGGCGACAAATATGTAGTGAGGGCCAGCAAACGAGAGCGTACAGGTCACAATGGTGGGTAGTATATGGGGCTTTGGTGACAAAACGGATGGCACTGTGATAGACTACATCCAATTTGCTGAGTAGAGTGTTGGAAGCTATTTTGTAAATGACATCGCCGAAGTCAAGGATCGGTAGGATAGTCAGTTTTACGAGGGCATGTTTAGCAGCATGAGTGAAGGAGGCTTTGTTTTGCGAAAGAGGAAGCCGATTCTAGATTTAACTTTGGATTGGAGATGCTTAATGTGAGTATGGAAGGAGAGTTTACGGTCTAACCAGACACCTAGGTATTTGTAGTTGTCCACATATTCTAAGTCAGACCCGCCGAGAGTAGTGATTCTAGTCGGGCAGGCGGGTGCAAGCAGCGTTCGATTGAAGAGCATGCATTTAGTTTTACTAGCGTTTAAGAGCTGTTGGAGGCCACGGAAGGAGTGTTGTATGGCATTGAAGCTTGTTTGGAGGTTTGTTAACACAGTGTCCAATGAAGGGCCAGATGTATACAAAATGGTGTCGTCTGCATAGAGGTGGATCTGAGAGTCACCAGCAGCAAGAGCGACATCATTGATATACACAGAGAATAGAGTCGGCCCGAGATTTGAACCCTGTGGCACCCCCATAGAGACTGCCAGAGGTCCAGACAACGATGAAGGCAAGACTGAGGAGTACAATTACAGTACCATGATCTAAGAGAGAGGCAACATGAATGAGTAGTGCTGAAGGCAAATGGGTCACGAGAGGAATCACAAACATTTGTATGTGATCATGTAATAGTGTAAAAGACTTAAGAATGTGCCGTAAGCTCACTCCACAGCTAGCTTGAAATGTCGTGGCGGGAGCCATCCAATTGGTACCTTTTGGGTGGCTCAAACCTTTGATACGTTGTCAATGTGGACGGTCATGTGTGTTTTGAGAGCAGAGGAGTTAATTTGGGATCTATCGCATCCCACAACTGTCCCAGACTATGTTTGGAATATTTATTTCTCGCACAGAATAAGTCAACTTTTGTAATATGGGTATAGTAGATTGACATAGGCTAGCGCTTTTGCTGTTCGTTAGGCCTACTCATCTTGTTGGCTGACGAAAAGTAAATGTGGACAGTTTTCAATATCTTCAATATGCACCTCGGAATTGGATAAGGACACGCGCAGTTGTGTCCCCGATGGTGTCTGTCTTCACTTGTAGCCTGTGAGAAAGACTCGATCATTTGATGGGGAGCCATGTGAGTGAGAGGTGCTTTGGAGCACGCAGCACTCAGGGAGAAGGGAATTATAATTATTATATTCGGCCACTGGCCGCAAAAGGCATGGATTTTTTTAGGGGGCATTACTGCCACACAAAGGGGATGCCGCCGGGAAATTCTGAGGCATTATCAAGTAACTGTCAAATTGTGAATGAGTAACTGATGTATAGTGTGTACAGCCTGCACAAAAATGCCTTTCAAGTGACTTTTTTCAAATCATCAGTCACATCATGCAGCATTACAATGTATTAAAAATCAAAACATATAGCCCAACATTTGTAGAACAACTAAAGTTACATTAATACATCTAAATTAAGCATATAGGAGTACCTATTTATTTGTTAACCGCTCAACAAAGAATAGCATGTGCTCAAATCGTTTGGAGAAAATATCCTTTCTATTTTATTCAGCTTTGTTCAATTGTATTCTTCATACTATAAAATAATGCCACAGAATTTTAAGCAAATCTTGTCTGCTAAATGAACTAGTGTAGCCCACAGCCATATGGCATAGCCAGATCAGGACCTAACATAAGGACAACTCAGAGTATGCTATTCTGTTCTTCTGAAATAAACTACATTTTCAACATATCATGTTTCTTTAGACCTGTCCAAAATAAATAATGGATGTATTGTGAAGGTGTGGCTATATTTCATTGATTTATTTGACTTTTAAAAGGTAGCTGTTCCAAAGGTCTGCATCAGTGGCTTGTAGGCTGTGTGTGGAAGCCAGGAGATGCTAAATGTGTTTATGTTAATTAACGGTCAAATACCGTGAGATCGGCAGTTATTTGCTTGACAATCACAGGCTGCTGAAATTTCGTGACCACCACAGTCCTAGTTGGGGGGCCCCCCACCTACATTTTAGTCATTTAGCAGACGCTCTTATCCAGAGCAACATATAAGAGCAATTAGGGTTAAGTGACTTGCTCAAGAGCGGGCCCCCTGGAGGGCAAGGCTCCTGGGCACGTGCCCTGTTGGTATTCGGTCATACCATATCATATCATATCATGATTGTTACAAGTTTAGATAGCTGGCTAGACTAACTACCAATCTACCAATTGTTAGCTGACATGGCTAATTGAGTCCCTGTCAGTGACAGACATAACATCTGCTATTCTCACTCTCAATGGTAAACTCAGACCCCACTGAGTTCCTAAAAAAATGTACATGTTTTGGGTCCCGTAGCGTCGGGGGTCCCTAAGAAACTGCTTATGTCACTTACAGTTGAAGTCGGAAGTTTCACCTTAGCCAAATACATTTAAACTCAGATTTTCACTATTCTTGATATTTAATCATAGTAAAAATTCCCTGTCTTAGGTCAGTTAGGATTACCACTTTATTTTAAGAATGTGAAATGTCAGAATAATAGTAGAGAGAATGATTTATTTCAGCTTTTATTTCTTTCATCACATTCCCAGTGGGTCAGAAGTTTACATACACTCAATTAGTATTTGGTAGCATTGCCTTTAAATTGTTTAACTTGGGTCAAACATTTTGGGTAGCCTTCCACAAGCTTCCCACAATAAGTTGGGTGAATTTTGGCCCATTCCTCCTGACAGAGCTGGTGTAACTGAGTCAGGTTTGTAGGCCTTGCTCGCACACACTTTTTCAGTTCTGCCCACACATTTTCTATAGGATTGAGGTCAGGGCTTTGTGATGGCCACTCCAATACCTTGACTTTGTTGTCCTTAAGCCATTTTGCCACAACTTTGGAAGTATGCTTGGGGTCATTGTCCATTTGGAAGACCCATTTGTGACCAAGCTTTAACTTCCCGGCTGATGTCTTGAGATGTTGCTTCAATATATCCACATCAATTTCCTTCCTCATGATGCCATCTATTTTGTGAAGTGCACCAGTCCCTCCTACAGCAAAGCACCCCCACAGCAGGATGCTGCCACCCCCGTGCTTCACAGTTGGGATGGTGTTCTTCGGCTTGCAAGCAACCCCCCTTTTCCGCCAAACATAACGATGGTCATTATGGCCAAACAGTTCTATTTTTGTTTCATCAGACCAGAGGACATTTCTCCAAAAAGTACAATCTTTGTCCCCATGTGCAGTTGCAAACCGTAGTCTAGCTTTTTTATGGCGGTTTTGGAGAAGTGGCGTCTTCCTTGCTGAGCGGCCTTTCAGGTTATGTTGATATAGGACTCGTTTTACTGTGGATATAGATACTTTTGTACCTGTTTCCTCCAGCATCTTCACAAGGTCCTTTGCAGTTATTCTGGGATTGATTTGCACTTTTCGCACCAAAGTACGTTCATCTCTAGGAGACAGAACACGCATTCTGTCTCCTAGAGATGAACGTACTTTGAGCGGTATGACGGCTGTGTGGTCCCATGGTGTTTATACTTGCGTACTATTGTTTTTACAGTTGAACGTGGTACCTTCAGGCGTTTGGAAATTGCTCCCAAGGATGAACCAGACTTGGAGGTCTACAATTTTTTTCTGAGGTCTTGGCTTCTTTTGATTTACCCATGATGTCAAGCAAAGAGGCACTGCGTTTGAAGGTAGGCCTTGAAATACATCCACAGGTACACCTCCAATTGACTCAAATGATGTCAATTAGCCTATCAGACGCTTCTAAAGCCATGACATCATTTTCTGGAATTTTCCAAGCTGTTTAAAGGCACAGTCAACTAACTATAAACTTCTGACCCACTGGAATTGTGATACAGTGAATTATAATTGAAATAATCTGTCTGTAAACAATTGTTGTCCTAACCGATTTGCCAAAACTATAGTTTGTTAACAAGACATTTGTGGAGTGGTTGAAAAATTTGTTTTAATGACTCCAACCTAAGTGTATGTAAACTTCCGACTTCAACTGTATGCCTGGAACCGGCCCTGATTACACAATTGCCAGAAAGTCAGGATAAATCAGACTAAGATACTGCAACGTCAGTCAACAGCCATCTTAGTGCAGAACATTGTCTGGACACTTATATGTATGATGACTCCAAATAATATTGGAGATATGGCCAAAGAGTAGCTAATACCGATGATCAAGAATAGACATAGCTATAACGTTCTACTTATGTTTGATGAAACTGTCGATGCATTATGCTATTATATGTAATTTAAGAGCATTGTTTTGATTGTAGCTAGCTAGTTAGCTACATATGGTGAAGACATTGGTTAGATTCAACAAAAATGAACATTTGTAGCCGATCTGAGCTCATGCCTGTTAGATAGTTCATCTGCCTTGAATTTAATTGTGACTATGGCTGAGATAATTGAACAAAATAAGCATGTTGAGGGTCAATGTTGTCAAGGTACAACGAGTTAATTAGCCACCTAGCATATGTGCCATAAGTGGGCTGCTCAGACGAGACGTGAACCCGGGAGCCTGGCTAGCAAGCTAGCCGGCAAGTAAGCAACTGACGTTACAACGTCAACTAACGAAACAGATACATTTTCAATAACGTAGGCTATCTGGCTTGATTTCAATTATGAACATGGCTTAGCACAAAAATATATTGAGTGTCAATGTTGTCGGGATATCACGTTAGCTAGCTAGCTAAAAACTTGTGTAGCTAGGTACTGTTGCTAGGAGAGGAGCGTGGGTAGATTTCTAGATTTCAGTTTTGCGTCACAGCTCGGTATATAGATCATATAGATTTCCAATGATGGCATGCTGGATTTCTGACTTTGAATTAGACTATATGATCTGTAAATCCTAATTCTCCTTCAACAATAAATGAAATAGTAGCCTGTTGTAATTTAGTTAGGTACCTTGATTCTTTGCTGTAAAAGAAAGCACCTTTCTCAGATATTCAAACAGAGGGCACTTCTGACATGTAATCTTTCTCGTCATTCGAGTGTGACCGTTGACAATTTAGTGGATTTTCTTAAATGTCTTCTTAGAGAATCCCTACGGGAGAAAGCACAATTTCTATACATCCTTCAAGCAAGAAAACTAGCAAACAGATTGTGGCGCCATCTGCTGACCATTTAGGGAATTGAGTATTGACTGAGAAATGACTAGGGGAAAAACTCACTATAACATGCATTTCTGGCTCAAAACCTAATATAGACGTGACTTCCTAATATTGAGTTGCCCTAAGAACAGCCTCAATTCGTCAGGGCTTGGACTCTACAAGGTGTCCATGTTGACTCCAATGCTTCACACAGGTGTGTCAAGTTGGCTGGATGTCCTTTGAGTGGTGGACCATTCTTGATACACACAGGAAACTGTTGAGCGTGAAAAACCCAGCAGCGTTGCAGTTCTTGACACAAACCGGTGCGCCTTGCACCTACCACTATACCCCGTTCAAAGGCCCTTAAATCTTTTGTCTTGCCCATTCACCCACTGAAATGGCACACATACACAATCCATGTCTCAATTGTCTCAAGGCTTAAAAATCCTTCTTTAACCGGTCTCCTCTTCATCTACACTGATTGAAGTGGATTTAACAAGTGACACCTATAAGGGATCATAGCTTTCACCTGGTCAGTCTGTCATGGAAAGAGTAGGTGTTCTTAATGTTTTGTATACTCTGTGTATGTATTTTATTCAAACAGAAAAATTCTGTAAACAGCCCACATTATCTTGAAAAATAATGAAAGGTTAAAATGAATAAATAATAGAGGTAGTATCAGTCTTAAGTATTGCATCTTAGATTTTTACCTTAATTATTTTTTCGAAATCACACTAATAGAAAAACAACAAAATTGGATGGTCTAAGTTAATGACAATGCTTAAACCACATCAGGAGACTCCTTGAGGTCAGATTTACCATTTAATTAAAGTGCCACCTAACAAGAGGCTGTTGTTTAGCAGAGTTTTTGTAGTGCACATGTGATGGTAGTGTTTTCAAAACAAATACCCACTGGATTGATTAAAATATTCATGATATCATTATACCAGGTAAGCATAGGCTACTTTGTAGTTAACATTTAATTTAGAAGGTTTTTGGGAAAGCCTTTCCACCTACCAGAAGACTGTTGACATTAGCATCATCACTAACGGCTACACAAAGTGGTACACACGCGCACCACACACACAGACAGGGGAGGGGCATAGTCGTTGCCTTTTCAGAAAGTTGCAGGAAATCAATTATGCATTCTGTTCATGTCTTATGATAAACTTGGGCAAATTAATACATTTTCAACACAGTTAGTTGATTCCCTAAGGTCAATAAATATTTTTTCTATTGTTGAATTCCGTTTTAATGCCTGGATTCCGTAAGGGCCCAAATTATCTTATTTGGACCAAAATGTGGCTCTCCACTACCTATTGTTCCTGCAGTGATGATTCACCATCTTCATAATTTATCTGCGGCTAATCGACAAAAAGCCTAGGCCTACCAGTAGCCCATGCAAATTAGTGAGCCAAATGAAAGGCTCTCACCGCAGTGACGTGCGGTCAGGGAGAAGCCTGTCTCTAATAAGCGCCTATTGTGTTCAGTGATTTAAGAAAATCAATGCCCGGGCTATTAATATGAGTTTTAGGGTAAGCTGATCAGGATGGCTAACATGTTGCATCTGAAATGGTTTCAAGGTTTTATTTTCTAGCGAAACAGGGGATGGAAGACCAACACCTGAGCTTAGGGACATACACCAAAGGAAGAGACAGAAAATAATGCAATCATTTCAATCTGAGTGGTATCAACGGAAAGACTGGTTCTGCGGACAACAGTCAACAGCATCTGTTGAGAGGACATTACCTGCGCTGAAACGGATACCGATTAAGGACGACTCTCATCCATGCCATCATCTCCATCGAGACCGAGAGACTTAAAACTGAGGGCCAACAGGGAGGAGTTTACAGTTCAGTCACTGATGTCTTTTAACCAGAAGGATAGACGGATGGGCTTTGTTTACAAGTAGGCCTAAATGCAAGAGCTAGTGTTTATTTATAGTAGCGTTGTCTACAGTAGCTAAAATATGCACATTGTTCATTCTAGCGGGAGAGGGCTCGACGGACTAGCAAATTGAAACGTTTAAATGAAAAGTAGCCTAGTTAATGAAGTGGAAAAAGTAGCCGGCTGAAACTGAGTCTGTAACCGGCTGATTAGCCGACGGCAGGCGCTAATGGAAAACACTGGAAGGATAGGCAAAATACATTGTTGGTGGAGCAAGCAACAGATCGATCATTTAATTGTTTCTGAAGGCAATACAAAACAACTGTTGGTTACACCCCCACGTTTATAAAGGATGTGCCTGGAGCCAGTGGTGTCCCTGGGCTGTTCTTATTCTCAATCTGCCTACAATCCTTAATGTGTCTCAACTCGTGTGGAGAAATGCAAGCCCATGGGGCAACAGGAAACAATGAGCCTGAGTGACCCCCATTGAGAGAGTAACAGCTGGTAGGCGGCCATTCACGAGCCAGCCAGCCGACAGCATGTGTCAACAAAGAGAGAGGTATAATGTATTAAACAGCTCTCTCTGATATGATGTTTCCTCATCTTCTCAAGAACCAGGCAAGCCTGCACTGTCTGCCTCCCTAAAAACATGCAATTCGGCAGAATAATTTAGGCCAACATTATCAATGATGTCCGTTGTATACAGTTGAAGTCGGAAGTTTACATACACCTAGGTTGGAGTCATTAAAACTTGTTTTTCAACCACTCCACAAATTTCTTGTTAATAAACTATCGTTTTGGCAAGTCGGTTAGGACATCTACTTTGTGCAACAATTGTTTAGAGAAAAATTATTTCACTTATAATTCACAAAATTCCAGTGGGTCAGAAGTTTACATACACTAAGTTTACTGTGCCTTTAAACAGCTTGGAAAAGTCCAGAAAATGATGTCATGGCTTTAGAAGCTTCTGATAGGCTAATTGACATTATTTGAGTCAATTGGAGGTGTACCTGTGGATGTATTTCAAGGCCTACCTTCAAATGCAGTGCCTCTTTGGTTGACATCATGGGAAAATCAAAAGAAATCAGCCAAGACCTCAGACAAATAATTGTAGACCTCCACAAGTCTGGTTCATCCTTGGGAGCAATTTCCAAAC
This sequence comes from Coregonus clupeaformis, assembly GCF_020615455.1. Taxonomy (NCBI): domain Eukaryota; kingdom Metazoa; phylum Chordata; class Actinopteri; order Salmoniformes; family Salmonidae; genus Coregonus; species Coregonus clupeaformis. Next base: position 26,064,017 of record NC_059207.1, read on the forward strand.
GCCTGAAGGTACCACGTTCATCTGTACAAACAATAGTACGCAAGTATAAACACCATGGGACCACGCAGCCGTCATACCGCTCAGGAAGGAGACGCATTATGTCTCCTACAGATGAACGTACTTTGGTGTGCGAAAAGTGCAAATCAATCCCAGAACAACAGCAAAGGACCCTGTGAAGATGCTGGAGGAAACAGGTACAAAAGTATCTATATCCACAGTAAAACAAGTCCTATATCGACGTAACCTGAAAGGCTGCTCAGCAAGGAAGAAGCCACTGCTCCAAAACCGCCATAAAAAAGCCAGACTACAGTTTGCAACTGCACATGGGGACAAAGATCGTACTTTTTGGAGAAATGTCCTCTGGTCTGATTAAACAAAAAATAAATGTTTGGAGGAAAAAAGGGGTAGACTTGCAAGCCGAAGAACACCATCCCAACCATGAAGCACGAGGGTGGCAGCATCATGCTGTGGGGGTGCTTTGCTGCAGGAGGGACTGCCGCACTTCACAAAATAGATGGCATCATGAGGAAGGAAAATTATGTGGATATATTGAAGCAACATCTAAAGACATCAGTTTAAATGTATTTGGCTAATGTGTTTGTAAACTTCCGACTTCAACTGTACATCTTAGTGCTGAGCGATTAACTGAATTATATATTTTTGGTTATTAAACTAATACCCAACGTCAGTTCAATTACTTGAATTCCATTTGGTTCAGGGTTTTTTTTGTGAGCTCAACGCCCCATTTCTCAAGAGAGAAATCAAATCATTCACGAGATAAATTAAGTCTCAAACTATGTGGGACGCTGGGCTTAAGGCAGTTGTAGTTCTCATTAGGCAAATATTCAACCTAGTTCTGCAGAGAAAAGTGGTAATTAACTACTATGGGAAAAAATTTAAAATGTGCAGGATAGAAGAACGTTTCAAAGAAAAAAGGAATGTCTGCAACTCTGGTATGCTCCCATTGTGATTTAAATCAGACGCACAAAAAAGACAGTTTAGATCTGAGTCAAATCTTCGTCAAGATCCAACTCTGACCGAAACCTGACATGACAAAAATCCAACTAGGATCGAAACGTTGTCTTTTTTGTGCATCTGATTAAATCAGTAATATGTGCAAAACCAGTTCATACTTCCTGATGTGTTGAGCATAATACTATAGCTAAACTGCTGCTTGTCAGAGAGAATAAAAGGAAACTACTGGAAAATGAAAGAATTGGCTAGGTGGTTAGAGGACAAACGAGATTTATAATAAATAAATGTAAAAAGGGTAAGCCCACCCTGCCCCTGTATCTACTACTAGGAGAAAGCATTTCCAAGAAAATGTAAGCATTGAAACTAATGACTGTATATATACACAGTTGAAGTCGGAAGTTTACATACACCTTAGCCAAATACATTTAAAAACTCAGTTTTTCACTATTCCTGACATTTAATCCTAGTAAAGATTCCCTGTCTTAGGTCAGTTAGGATCACCACTTTATTTTAAGAATGTGAAATGTCAGAATAATAGTAGAGAGAATTATTTATTTCAGCTTTTATTTCTTTCATCACAATCCCAGTGGGTCAGAAGTTTACATACACTGAATTAGTATTTGGTAGCATTGCCTTTTAATTGTTTAACTTGGGTCAAACGTGTCGGGTAGCCTTCCACAAGCGTCCCACAATAAGTTGGGTGAATTTTGGCCCATTCCTCCTGGTGTAACTGAGTCAGTTTGTAAGTCTCCTTGCTCGCACACGCTTTTTCAGTTCTGCCCACACATTTTCTATAGGATTGAGGTCAGGGCTTTGTGATGGCCACTCCAATACCTTGACTTTGTTGTCCTTAAGCCATTTTGCCACAACTTTGGAAGTATGCTTGGGGTCATTGTCCATTTGGAAGACCCATTTGCGATCAAGCTTTAACTTCCTGACTGATGTCTTGAGATGTTGCTTCAATATATCCACATAATTTTCCTTCTTCATGATGCCATCTATTTTGTGAAATGCACCAGTCCCTCCTGCAGCAAAGCACCTCCACAGCATGATGCTGCCACCCCTGTGCTTCACGGTTGGGATGGTGTTCTTCGGCTTGCAAGCATCCCCCTTTTTCCTCCAAACATAACGATGGTCATTATGGCCAAACAGTTCTATTTTTGTTTCATCAGACCAGAGGACATTTCTCCAAAAAGTAAGATCTTTGTCCGCATGTGCAGTTGCAAACCGTAGTCTGGCTTTATGGCGGTTTTGAAGCAGTGGCTTCTTCCTTGCTGAGCGGCCTTTCAGGTTATGTCGATATAGGACTCGTTTTACTGTGGATATAGAGACTTTAGTACCCGTTTCCTACAGCATCTTCACAAGGTCCTTTGCTGTTGTTCTGGGATTGATTAGTACGTTCATCTCTAGGAGACAGAACGCATCTCCTTCCTGAGCGGTATGATGGCTGTGTGGTCCCATGGTGTTTATACTTGCGTACTATTGTTTTTACAGATGAACGTGGTACCTTCAGGCGTTTGGAAATTGCTCCCAAAGATGAACCAGACTTGGAGGTCTACAATTATTTTACTGAGGTCTTGGCTGATTTCTTTTGATTTTCCCATGATGTCAAGCAAAGAGGCACTGAGTTTGAAGGTAGGCCTTGAAATACATCCACATGTCACAGGAAGGCCAAAAAGATAAATCAATGACAACAACCACCTGAGCCACTGCCTGTTCACCCCCGCTATCATCCAGAAGGCGAGGTCAGTACAGGTGCATCAAAGCTGGGACCGAGAGACTGAAAAACAGCTTCTATCTCAAGGCCATCAGACTGTTAAATAGCCATCACTTGCACATTAGAGACTGCTGCTACCTATAGAAATCACTGGCCACTTTAAGAAATGGAACACTAGTCACTTTAATAATGTTTACACATCTTGCATTACTCATCTCATATGTACAGTGGGGAAAAAAAGTATTTAGTCAGCCACCAATTGTGCAAGTTCCCCCACTTAAAAAGATTAGAGAGGCCTGTAATTTTCATCATAGGTACACGTCAACTATGACAGACAAATTGAGAAAAAAAATCCAGAAAATCACATTGTAGGATTTTTTATGAATTTATTTGCAAATTATGGTGGAAAATAAGTATTTGGTCACCTACAAACAAGCAAGATTTCTGGCTCTCACAGACCTGTAACTTCTTCTTTAAGAGGCTCCTCTGTCCTCCACTCGTTACCTGTATTAATGGCTCCTGTTTGAACTTGTTATCAGTATACAAGACACCTGTCCACAACCTCAAACAGTCACACTCCAAACTCCACTATGGCCAAGACCAAAGAGCTGTCAAAGGACACCAGAAACAAAATTGTAGACCTGCACCAGGCTGGGAAGACTGAATCTGCAATAGGTAAGCAGCTTGGTTTGAAGAAATCAACTGTGGGAGCAATTATTAGGAAATGGAAGACATACAAGACCACTGATAATCTCCCCCTGATCTGGGGCTCCACGCAAGATCTCACCCCGTGGGGTCAAAATGATCACAAGAACGGTGAGCAAAAATCCCAGAACCACACAGGGGGACCTAGTGAATGACCTGCAGAGAGCTGGGACCAAAGTAACAAAGCCTACCATCAGTAACACACTACGCCGCCAGGGACTCAAATCCTGCAGTGCAGACGTGTCCCCCTGCTTAAGCCAGTACATGTTCAGGCCCGTCTGAAGTTTGCTAGAGTGCATTTGGTTGATCCAGAAGAGGATTGGGAGAATGTCATATGGTCAGATGAAACCAAAATATAACTTTTTGGTAAAAACTCAACTCGTCGTGTTTGGAGGACAAAGAATGCCGAGTTGCATCCAAAGAAGACCATACCTACTGTGAAGCATGGGGGTGGAAACATCATGCTTTGGGGCTGTTTTTCTGCAAAGGGACCAGGACGACTGATCCGTGTAAAGGAAAGAATGAATGGGCCCATGTATCGTGAGATTTTGAGTGAAAACCTCCTTCCATCAGCAAGGGCATTTAAGATGAAACGTGGCTGGGTCTTTCAGCATGACAATGATCCCAAACACACCGCCCGGGCAACGAAGGAGTGGCTTCGTAAGATGCATTTCAAGGTCCTGGAGTGGCCTAGCCAGTCTCCAGATCTCAACCCCATAGAAAATCTTTGGAGGGAGTTGAAAGTCTGTGTTGCCCAGCGACAGCCCCAAAACATCACTGCTCTAGAGGAGATCTGCATGGAGGAATGGGCCAAAATACCAGCAACAGTGTGTGAAAACCTTGTGAAGACTTACAGAAAACGTTTGACCTGTGTCATTGCCAACAAAGGGTATATAACAAAGTATTGAGAAACTTTTGTTATTGACCAAATACTTATTTTCCACCATCATTTGCAAATAAATTCATTAAAAATCCTACAATGTGATTTTCTGGATTTTCTTTTCTCATTTTGTCTGTCATAGTTGACGTGTACCTATGATGAAAATGACAGGCCTCTCTCATCTTTTTAAGTGGGAGAACTTGCACAATTGGTGGCTGACTAAATACTTTTTTCCCCACTGTATATACTGTATTCTGTAATATTCTACTGTATCTTAGTCCATGCCGCTCTGTCATTGCTCGTCCATATATGTTTATATTCTTAATTCCATTCCTTACTTAGATATGTGTATATGTTGTGAAATTGTTAGATATTACTTGTTAGATATTACTGCACTGTCGGAGCTAGAAGCACAAGCATTTCGCTACACCCGCAATAACATCTGCTAAACACGTGTATGTGACGAATAAAATGTGATTTGATTTGTGTCTTAGATGTGGTACTCCTTGACTCTTCTGATGGCTCTCTCCACCAGAATCCTCAGACAAGCTGCGTACTTTCAGTGTCCTCCTTGCTGTTCTTTTCAACGGGGGAAGGATTAGCTTTGCCCCAACATCAGCCAGCATCCTCTCGATGGTGAATCCCTTGTCAGCCATGATACCATCTCCAGGCTCCAGTAACTCCACAATTCCTGACAGCCTTGTGAGGTCTCGGTCAGAGATCGAACTGGTGTAGACCTCAGAGACAAAGGTAACTGCTCCACATGGGAGGATATCTCAGACTGAAGAGTGAGGGATGTCGAATTCTCACATCTTATTTCTGTGCAGTCAATGATAACTCTGCCATCTGGACTGTGCTGTTGGAACTTGTCAGGCATTGTCACATTCACATGCTCTCTGGTCATCCAGATGGGCAGTGAACCCAGGACTAGGTACAGGTAGTTGGTCCATGTGATGACTACATGGCTGACAGTAGGGACACTTATTCTAAAGATGTCAGACAAGACCTTCTCCTTCAATCCTAAAGCTACACGGCAGCAATACAGGAAGAACTTGTCAATGATTTGCAACTTGCGGTTAGGAATGGGCATTGTTTCCAGTCCAGTTATCAGTCCCATTCTCAGTGCATTGGACCAGCTTAGATGCAGTGAAAACCTCCTTAGACTGGAAATGGGTATAGAATCGAAAATCTTCATCAGAAGCACAGAATCTGTTGACTTGTAAATGAGGTAAGAGGCTTATTCTCAGTTTCTGGATTTGATGTTCTAGCTCTCTGATCCGTTCCGCTGCAGCATCCACTGCACCGGTAGTTGAAAGTGACTTGATTAGATTCCCCTGATTTAAATCATATTTCATTTCTGTTTGGACATTGTTCATAATGTCTACATCAGGGACAGTGGTAAAATCAATAGGTGACCTCATTAAAGCCTAAGCACTGTGGATAAGTAGGAGGGTAAACCCTAATGAAAATAACACTATTCTTGTAAAATAGGTAGATAAACTCTATTCCCCAAAAATGAAAATGTGGGTTAGCTGACTTTACTTAAGTTAGGCTAATCACTGGTCTACCTTTGATAGAGCTAGTGTAACGTTAGCCTAGCTCCTATTTTCTTAATGTTTGAATGTTGCTAGTAATGGCAGCATCCTTTACATAGCTGATGTGTATTGACATAGAATCACATGAATATTATAATGCTGAATGTTAGACATAGGACGCGATGTGGATGTACCTGGAGGAGGAATCGCGTAGTTGTGGTCTGCTGCTGCAACCTCTAGAGAGACGTCCTCGTCCAGCTCTTCAATGGAAGAAGGGATGGGACGAATATCATCTCCGAGACGAGCTCGTCCTTTCATACACTGATTCCCGTTGTGGCAGATCTTCTCCCCAGTTATTCCAACGAAACCCGGACAACTCTGATCTTCAGCAGTTTGCGATCAGTCGCAGCAGTGTAGTCCGTTTGGTTGAAATGTAGGCTACATACAAAGATGCTACCACGGAGTATTAAACGTAGGGCCTTCAACTCTTTTCACAGTATGAACCCATTTTTTGCGCTCTTCCACGTTGCTTGTACAGAGAGGTTCGCTACAAAAATACTGACTTAGCCTCCGCCATTGTTGTTGGTACTCAGTAACCAAGGAAGGGACCGGAATCAGTCCTACCCAACCAAAGTCACTTCCACATTCCGAAACCCGGAAGTATGATAAAAGCCTATAATACAAATTTTAAAGCTGTGTTCGAATACTCATACTAACCACACTATTTGTGACGTAAATGTAGTATGTACTATGCTTATTGGTCTTAGTATGGATATAGTTAGTATGCCAAAAGCTCCCGTATGTTGTACTAAATTCGCCAAAATACGAAGTATACAAGCAGTGGACAATATTTCTGTGCTTTTAGGCCCCATAATGCAATTCTTCAGAAAATGGGCGTGGCTTCAAAACGTTTTCAGATTTGAAGTAAATGGTGGAAAATATGCAGCCGAAGTCCGACGAGAGCGGATACAAATTCATTGCTTTAACAAATGATGACAAATGTTAAGAAAATGAGCGATGTAATAAAGTAATGACTTTTCAAATAAATTACGTTACACGTTATGTTGGCAGACAATTTGTTAGCTACGCTATCCTTACGAACCGCATATCATTACAGCAGTATGTGCCGGTATGTTAGCTAGCTACCTAACGTTAGTTGGCTACTAATACATAGAACTTGCCAGTATCTTAACTATATGCTATCCAACTAACTACCCAACGTTTATTGACTTGATTAATCACGTCATTCTTTGCTTAGCAAAGTAGTATAGTCGTTGTGTGTTCTCAATGGATATTGTTAATAAAGGGTGTGTTCTTAAATTCGCTCTGGCTATCTACTCCAATTTCAGAGCACTCTCGTCTGAGTGTGCCAGAGCGCAGAATAACTGATGAATTTACGAACGCTTCAACACCCGTTGAATATGGCCGGTGTCAGTAAACGTCTGCAGAAATGCGTAATTATATTGTTACCATCAGCACAGTTACAGTTACCAACGCTCTGGATAACCAGCTCTGTTAGGGTGAGTAAAATGGTCAGAGTGAGGTGTTCTCTCATTTGTGTCTAGAAGTAGCTAGCTAATTTCCCCCTAACGTCGGACACTCTCTAGCGGTTGGAGGACTAAATCACCTCGAGCTCAACATTTAAATGGACTGGAAAATAATGGTACGTTTTGCGACTAAAGACACCCTTCTAGCTAGCTGACCACCAATTTTCAGTGCAATTTATGTAAGTTAGGTTTTGAGAGTTTTCAAAAACGTTATACATGTACAAATTTTGTGGGACACGCTGCCTATTGTAAAATTCGACTGCGCGACAGACCACACATAATATCCAACTTTTTACCTCTGAAATATAGCTAACTGATTTTCTAATGTTGCTAGCTTAGTTGCAAAATGTTGATAGAACTGCTAAGTAAGCACAAAGGAAAGAAATTGTAAGCGTTAATGTTACGTGTGACATGTTTTTCTTTCTCCCAATCTTCCTTTGTAGTGTGTGTGTGGTTCAGAGTGGTTGTTCTGTTTGTGTGTTCTGGTTATTACAGGTGTGCTGAGTTGCGGCTGACGATGGCTGATTCCAAAGCCTGACGGGACTCAAAGGTTTTGCACTGACTACAGAAAAGTGAAATGTTACTATACCTGACTCATTCCCTTTACCTCGCATGGACGACTGTATAGACACCATTGGATCGGCTGCGTATGTTACTAAGCTTGACTTGTTAAAAGGTTACTGGCAGGTGCCTTTAACCCCTCGTGCCTCTGAGGTGTCTGCTTTTGTAACCCGACAGTTTCTGCCAGTACACAGTAATAGCTTTTGGAGTGAGGAACGCCACGTTTCAACGTTTGGTAAATATTGTATTGGCTGATGTTCCTGATTGTACCGCATATCTTGGTGACCTGGTTGTTCATTCGACTACCTGGCTTGATCACATGAGCACATTGAGGGCTGTGTTTGCACGCTTGGCCAGCGCTTCTTTGACCCTTAACTTAGCCAAATGTGAGTTTGGAAAGGCTACTGTTACATATTTGGGTAAAGAGGTGGGGCAGGGTCAGGTTCGTACAGTAACAGCTAAGGTGGACGCTATCACCCGGTTTCCTGCCCCTGCCACTCAACGGGAATTACGCAGATTCTTAGGCATGACGGGTTATTATCGTACATTTTGTAGGAATTTCTCAACTGTTGTAGCCCCAATGACTAGGTTACTCAGTCCTTCAGTGTCCTTTGAGTGGACCGCTGAGTGTCAATCTGCCTTTGACTCTGTAAAAGTACTATTGTGTATTTCTCCTGTTCTTTCTGCCCCTGATTTCAAGAAACCATTTAAGTTGGAGGTGGATGCCAGTTCAGTGGGTGCAGGTGCTGTACTATTACAGGAACACGATGGTCTAGATCACCCAGTTTGTTACTTCTCTCGCAGATTCATCAGCTGTCAGTCACGTTATTCCACTATCAAACAGGAGACTCTGGCGCTGTTGTTTGCCTTACAATTCTTTTAGGTTTATGTTGGCTCCAGTGTGTTGCCTGTTGTGGTGTATAAAGACCACAACCCTTAAATTTTTTTGAGCCGCATGTACAACCAACGTCTTATGCGTTATACACCACCATTGGTTATACAGGGTTATAATTTAGAAATTCATCATATAAAGGGTGCAGAAAACATGGTTGTGGATGCTCGGTCACGTGCCTAGTTCAGAGAGAAAAATAAAATAATAGAACGGGGGGTTGACAACTATGGGGGGGGGATGTGTTGTAAGTAAGTATATAAATGTAATGTTTTTATCATAAACCCACAGGCATTTACGTCTCCTCCTCAGACGAGCTACACCCGAGGGGAGAACGTAACAGTTAGATAATACATATCACGAAAACAGCTGAATGTTGTCAAGCTTTACCGTATCAAAATTGGAGTCCTCTGACGGGGGCGTTTTGCACGATCTGCAAAAATTTATTTTGAACTTTGAACCATTAACTTTTTGACACCTATCACTGTTGGCTATGTTTCGTCTTACAATAGCTACATAGAGGCAGTATTTAGTCAAATGTTACAATGTATGCATCAATATTAAACTAATTGGGACGCTAATTTTCATTACAGATATCAAACAAAAAATGTGGGTACACTTTCAGTTACTGTTTAATCTTTCATCATCACCTTTCAATGCCTTAGCTTTGAAATGTAAATGTTTATACATATTCAGATTGAGTTATCTTTCTAATATGTGTATAGTATGCCAAGTTATTTAGCTGCATGTATTTACCACCACAGCATGGAGAAAGTCAAGAGGAAGCAGTGGAGTGAGGTGGATATGTTCCATGCCATGGAGGACTGCGGGGTAGGGATGGCTATCCGCCAGGCTGCAAAGGTTAGGCATCTTTTGTTTTTAGGAGATTACCACGTGTATTCGAGTTTTATCTGCTAGTAACAGTTTTATTTTCTTATCTACCAAGGTGCATGGTGTACCTCGGCAGACCCAGGCGGACAGGCTGAGCGGCCGGGTGACCCATGGTTGTCGCAGTGGACCACCCACATTGCTTGCACCAGTACTGTATCTACTGCGCCAGCCATGGGTTCCCCTTCACCAGTCAGAGACTGACACCAAATACGCAGGTATTTGGTGTTCTATGTGTTTATGTAGACCTTAGCCATTTTGACCACTCCTACATGGTAAACAAATCAGAATTTGCCAGAGTATTCCGCTACCCATACCAACGCTACAAGGACATGCGCTATGTGGTGGAAGGGTTTAAGAAGTGTGGCCTCTTCCCTCTTGACCCTTCAGCCATTGAAGGGTCCCGTTTAATGCCGTCTCGGTCCCTACCAGGTCCCACCACCGCCTCTCCTGGAACCAGCAGCACTGTGCCGTCCATCAGCACCTCCTCCCCAGTGACCACAGGAGGACCCTCAGCCCCTGCTCCAGTCCCAGCCCTAGCTCTAGAAGAGCACCCCCTAATAGAGGGAGGACCTGGGGCACATCCTAACTGTCCTGAGGTATCGGCTAGACCGATACAGAAGACTCCCTGTGGTCGCCACATGCCTCACCGGGGAGGAATACACGCGCCAGTGGCAGGAGAGGAGTGAGAAGGAGAGGGCCGAGGCAGAGGAGAAAGAGCGTCGGGCAGCCCTCAGAACACAGAGGGCACAGGAGAGGGCTGCCATGGATGAGACCATTGACGCCATCGCCTCTGCTGGACCCCCTGCTGGAACCACTCCTGACAGCTGCATCATCAATGCCAGTGCCTCCCAGTATGCAACACCTGTAGGAGCCGCCGGAGTCCCCAGCTGTAGAAGAAGGCCACGTGCCTACTCTCCCGGCCACACCATCGTCGGCCCCTCAACCCCACCATTACAAACACCAGCTCCTCCAAGCCATTGTCGGCGATTTTGTCCACCACAACCACGCACACCACCCCCCCGTCACCCCCAATACGGCCTCCTCTGGACCAACTGCCTCCTCCGTCTCCCCTGGTTACACCACCATAGCAGCCTCATCTTGTGTCCCTGCCCCCTGCAATTTGAATACAGCCATCTCCACAGGTAAATACATGTTAAATTACGAACTTTTATCATCCTGACTAATTTACCCTCTAAATACACCTCTGCTGTCTTCAACCAGGATCTCAGCGATCACTGCCTACGTCAGTAATGGGTCCGCGGTCAAACGACCAACCCTCATCACTGTCAAACGCTCCCTAAAACAATTCAGAGAGCAGGCCTTTCTAATTGACCTGGCCTGGGTATCAAGGATGGATATTGACCTCATTCCGTCAGTAGAGGATGCCTGGATGTTCTTCAAAAGTGCTTTCCTCTCCATCTTAAATAAGCATGCCCCATTCAAAAAATTCAGAACTAAGAACAGTTGACTGCCCTTGACCAGCACAAAAACATCCTGTGGCGTACTGCATTAGCATCGAACAGACCCCGCGATATGCAACTTTTCAGGGAAGTCAGGAACCAATATACACAATCAGTTAGGAAAGCAAAGGCTAGCTTTTTCAAAACAGAAATTTGCATCCTGTAGCACTAACTCCAAAAAGTTTTGGGACACTAAAGTCCAAGGAGAATAAAAGCACCTCCTCCCAGCTACCCACTGGCTAGGAAACACTGTCACCACCGATAAATCGAGAATCGAGAATTTCAATAAGCATTTTGCTACGGCTGGCCATGCTTTCCACCTGGCAACCACTACCCCGGCCACCAGCTCTGCACCCTCCGCTGCAACTTGCCCATGCCCCCCCCTCAAAGGGGGTGACACTCTAGATCCAAACTGTTACAGACCTATATACATCCTACCCTGCCTTTCGAAAGTATTTGAAGGCCAAGTTAACAAACAGATCACCGACCACTTCGAATCCCACCGTACCTTCTCCGCTTTGCAATCTGGTTTCTGAGCTGGTCATGGGTGCACCTCAGCCACGCTCAAGGTCCTAAACGATATAATAACCGCGATTGATAAAAGACAGTACTGTGCAGCCGTCTTCATCGACCTGGCCAAGGCTTTTGACTCTGTCAATCACCGCATTCTTTTTAACAGACTAAATAGCCTTGGTTTCTCAACTGACTGCCTCGCCTGGTTCACCAACTACTTTTCTGATAAGAGTTCAATGTGTCAAATCGGAGGGCCTGTTGTCTGGACCTCTGGCAGTCTATGGGGGTGCCACAGGGTTCAATTATCGGGCCGACTCTTCTCTGTGTATATCAATGATGTCGCTCTTGCTGCTGGTGACTCTCAGATCCACCTCTACGCAGACGACACCATTTTGTATACATCTGGCCCTTCATTGGACACTGTGTTAACAAACCTCCAAACGAGCTTCAATGCCATACAACACTCCTTCCGCGGCCTCCAACTGCTCTTAAACGCTAGTAAAACTAAATGCATGCTCTTCAACCGAACGCTGCTTGCACCCGCCTGCCCGACTAGAATCACTACTCTCGGCGGGTCTGACTTAGAATATGTGGACAACTACAAATACCTAGGTGTCTGGTTAGACCGTAACCTCTCCTTCCAGACTCACATTAAGCAAAGTTAAATCTAGAATCGTCTTCCTATTTCGCAACAAAGCCTCCTTCACTCATGCTGCTAAACATGCCCTCGTAAAACTGACTATCCTACCGATCCATGACTTCGGCGGTGTCATTTACAAAATAGCTTCCAACACTCTACTCAGCAAATTGGATGTAGTCTATCACAGTGCCATACGTTTTGTCACCAAAGCCCCATATACTACCCACCATTGTGACCTGTACACTCTCGTTGGCTGGCCCTCACTACATATTCGTCGCCAAACCCACTGGCTCCAGGTCATCTATAAATCACTTCCTGGCAAATCCCCACCTTATCTTAGCTCATTGGTCACACTCTATTTATTATCTATGCATAGTCACTAACTCTACCCACATGTACATATTACCTCGACTAACCTGTGCCACCACACATTGACTCTGTACCGTACCGGTACCCCCTGTATATAGCCCTCCCTACTGTATTTTATTTTACTTATCTATTTTTTACTTAACACTTATTTTTCTTAAAACTGCATTGTTGGTGAAGGACTTGTCAGTAAGCATTTCACTGTAAGGTCTACACCTGTTGTATCCGGTGCATGTGGCAAATAAAATGTGATTTCATTTGAATAAAGTAGCTCAATTGGTAGAGCATGGCGCTAGAAACGCCAGGGTTGTGGGTTCGATTCCCATGGGGGGCCAGTATGAAAAATGTATGCACTCACTAAACTGTAAGTCGCTCTGGATAAGAGCGTCTGCTAAATGACTAAAATGTAAATGTCACCATAGCAACACCCACCCGTAGTATGCGGTCCAACAGGTATATCTCACTGGTCATTCCCAAAGCCAACACCTCCTTTGGCCGCCATTCCTTCCAGTTCTCTGCTGCAAATGACTGGAACAAACTGCAAAAATCTCTGAAGCTGGAGACACTTATCTCCTTCATAAACTTTAAGCATCAGTTGTCAGAGCAGCTTACCGATCACTGTACCTGTACACAGCCCATCTGTAATTAGCACACCCAACTACCTCATCCCCATATTGTTATTTACATTGTTATTTATTTTGCTCATTTGCACCCCAGTATCTCTATTTGCACATCATCTTCTGCACATATATCACTCCAGTGTTAATACTAAATTGTAATTATTTTGCACTATGGCCTATTGATTGCCTTACCTCCATAACTTACTACATTTGCACACACTGTATATATATTTTCTATTGTGTTATTGACTGTACGTTTTTGTTTATTCCATATGTAACTCTGTGTTGTTGTTGTTGTTTTAATCGCACTGTTTTGTTTTATCTTGGCCAGGTCGCAGTTGTAAATGAGAAATTGTTCTCAACTGGCTTACCTGGTTAAATAAAAAATAAATAAATATCTAATCTCAAACCAACTTTAACGTTACCACGGTATTAAACTGTACCATATGTTGACAGACTAGAAGAGCAGATTTGAGGAAAAAAACATCGACATCGAAATAGCTAGTTAGCTAAGAAAACACGCACGGAAGAGCTAACGTTATGACTATGTTTACCGTTATTTGTAACGTTAGCTAACTAGTGTGTCACACTTTAATCCAAACACAATTAAGGTAGCTACTAAGCTAGCTAGTTAGCAGCTAGCTAATAATGATAGCCAGCTAATAATGTTAGCCAGCTAACGTTAGTTAGCTATCTGCTAAAAAGATAGCAGAAACAAAAGAAGGATAATTTAGCAAAGGCTAGCAAACCTTTTCTTTGTCCATGCTAGCTAGCTAAATATCCATATGACTCACCTTTTACATCGCCAGCTAGTGCCTTCCAGGTAGGAGAGTACTGGATGCAGTGACCACACCATGATGAGTAGAACTGGACCAGCCAAGCGGTGGAAGAGTTGAGCAAAGTCTGCTTGACAGTCGCGCTTGTCAGTATAACCACGGAGTCCTCCTCAGAATACAGCCGAGTGGTTAGAGAAGGATTAAATAGAAACACTAAAATACTGCTCGTTGTGAACAATAAAAAGCATGTTTTTCGGAGCGAAGGGAAGCAGTCAACACACAGAGTCGCCATATCGTGGAGATAGATAGGGACTGGCTACGGACCGACACTTCTTCTACTTCTTCTACTTCTTCTTCTTCTTCGATGAGGTTTAACGGCAGTTGGCATCCAATAAATGTTGCATTACCGCCACCTACTAGACTGGAGTATAACTCCCTTTAACTTTGCTTTCAAAAATAAATAATACAACCAATACCCTACCATCTAACAATACACTCACAAAAAAATTAACAAAAAAGAATAATAACTACCATACTCCACTATTTAAATCTATTTATTCCTACTTCAGGCCAACAGCCTGAAAGGATGGTACACCACCACTTAACACACCCTGTAACTCTTCTGATGTCAAGTCTCTCCACACCCAAATACCTCTCTGCAGCTGCCACCACTACCTCTATTTTCTGCGACTTACGTTCCATCCCTGCAGTACAGTTGATAACCATTGCTATAAATGCCCAAAATCCAATCTTACTGAAACATATATCACTTGTTGGTTTATCCCTCTGTACTGGTACAGATCTACTACTCACACCATTCCTCTCAGGATCCCTACCCCTTGACCCATCTTCCTCTACTTTCTTCACTGCCTCAGCATATGACAACTTCTGCACTACTCTAATCCTGGAGACCTCAACCTGTCTCTCTCGCACGGGACATTTCTGATCCACAGCCCCATGGGCACCACTACAATTAACACATACCACTACTTTCCCTAATGCTACACTTTCCTTTCTCTCATGCCCTTCTGCACACTTCTCACAACTAGGAACCTCCCTCCTACACACTGCTGCCACATGCCCATAAGCTTGATACCTGTAACAATGTAATGTATTCTGCACAAAAGCTCATACCAGATAACTTATATATCCTAACATCACTTTGTCGAGCAAAGACTCAACATCAAAAATCAAAGGAACAGACAATGACTCTTCTGTTTCTCCACTCACGCTACCCTGTCTGCGTCGCACCAAACGACGTGAATCACAAACACTGTGAATCTTCCCCTTCAGTTGGTCAGCTTTCACATTTACCACTACCCCAGTATCCATGCCTTTCAATGGCACCCTTTTCTTGAGAGCAAAACACTTCACATCTCTTGTCCCCATTCGTTTAACACGGAGCGCCTGCTCCCTCTGACCAGCAGAAACACAAACAATTATCACAAGACCACTTCTGGTTACCCTCACCGATTCCACATCACCCAACTCTGTTTTCACCCACCCTGAAACCACAAAGGGATCAGCCAAAAGGCAAGGATCCACTTTTTTCAAATCCTTTACGGACGGACACGCCTGGTGCCAAAATTTGTGACGTATGTCGAGCAGCTTCTTTCTTCTTCTGTGGGTTTTATGACGGACTACAACACAAAAAGGTGTATTGCCGCCACCAACTGGACGGATTGAAAAACCAAAACAAGGTAAAAAGAAAATCCATATGTGATAGGGAAACCCAAATAAAATAGTACATTGACCAAAACAAAACTCCCACTTCTTCCTTCTTTCAAATCTCCATATCTCCCTTCTCAGACTCTAGGGCCTGAGAGGGTGGTACGGCTTGTGACAATATTCCATGTAACTCCTCCGCAGAGAAATCTTTCAGTCCCAGGAACCACTCCGCCGCATCCACAATAATATCTATCTTCCTGGACCTTCTCTCCACCTTGGCAGTGCCATTAATCACCATAGCTATAAAGGCCACAAAGTCCACCTTCTTAACCTTTAAAATGTCAGGGTCCTGCTGGTGAAAGACATCCCCTGCAGCGAAGGCCTATCCACCACCATGGACTCTTCAGGAGCACCATTCAAATCCTCAACCCTTTTAACAGCTGCTGCATATGACATGCTCTGGACATCCCTGACTTTGGCCACCTCACCCTTGTCACCAAGGCAATCGAAAGATGTAGCTTCATAGTTCCCAATCTCTTCAAAATCAACTTCCCACGAGACGCCAGATATAACCCCCTTGAGGGGTGCCCTGTTCTGAAGAGACACACATGACACTTCAAACGTATCAAATCAGGTGAGGCGCAACGCACTTTCCTTCTGATCTGCAGAGCACAACAGATCTATAACAAGCCCGCCTCTTGTGATCCTCACAGCATTCACTTTACCGCTTCCGCCATCTTTTTCCGCTTCAGAGCTAAAACACGTACAGTACCAGTCCAAAGTTTGGACACACCTACTCATTCAAGGGTTTTTCTTTATTTTTACTATTTTCTACATTGTCGAATAATAGTGAAGACATCAAAACTATGAAATAACACATATGGAATCATGTAGTAACCAAAAAAGTGTTAAACAAATCTAAATATATTTTATATTTGAGATTCTTCAAAGTAGCCACCCTTTGCCTTGATGACAGCTTTGCACACTCAGTAAATTGTTCGTTGTAGTTTTTCTGTGAAAATCACTACAATAAATGTGCTTCAGCTGTCAACCTGGTCTGATATTGGATACACTATCTCACTACTTCTACTAACGCTTCGATCACACCAACAGTGTCATTGCTCAAAATGGTTACACAGCATCATCTGGATATGTGTGCAACAAAAGTTTATCATTCACCTTCTGCTGCCATTTCTGTGAAGCCGCCTACGCATACAGTTTATGCTTGATGTGCTTCAAGTCCCACCTCTCCCATCTCCTCATTGGTTTTTAAGAGCATTTACCCACGTGGGTGATTGAAAGCTAAACTGAGGTCCACACTCCAGTCCAGTTGGTTGTGGTAATGCATCTTAATGTTGGTTGCCAACAGCCATATAAAGTCCACAGAAGAGATTACTAGAAACTAACTAGGTTTACCCTTTTATCTGTGGATTAATTGTCAGAGTAGAGAACACACGATTTTGTGTGACTCAGAATGGGTCAAAATTCTACAAAAATCCAGGAAAAAAAGGACCTTGTGCATTTCATGTAAAATAACAACCCAATGTTTATATCCCAGGACAACAACAAGCTCGATAGCTAAATGTCCATGAATGTTTCACGTGTTTCGACCTGTCCTCAAATTAATATAGTTAGTTCAGAGTTCGTTTTGATATTTCAACCTACGTGTCGTGATCGTGTCTGGTGTGGATGGACAAAATCAACATGCGCATGCATGTGCTCGGTGTAGTCAGCGTGTTACCTTGTGCATTTCAGATAAAATAACAACCCACTGGTTATATCCCATGACAAATTAGCTAGCAACAGCAAGCTAGCTAGCTAAATGCCCATGAATGTTTCATGTGTTTTGACCTGTACCCCAAATTAATTGAGTGTATTGATGCCCCCTATATGACGCTATTTCCGTAAAAAAAAAAAAAAAGGAAAATAAACCATATATGTTTGTTTCCGTTAAAACAAAATTACATGATGGATTCACATGTCCATCAGAGTTATAACAAAGTATGTATAATGTATGTCTGATCTACTTTACCCAATTTTTTGGGGGAGTCAATAGTCCGAACGAGGGCATCGTCGGGTGAAAACACATTTTTGCTTAACGGTTTCCGCTTAACAGTCACGTGATCAACGCATTGGCGAACACTCTGCCTATACTTCATCTAATTCTATTGATCAACAATGAAAGTATCGATGCCTGCCACTTCATGGGACACAATCCTCATTATTTACAGAATGTTGCCCCCTGTGGATATTTATTGGTACACTATTCTCAGGAACAAGACAACAAAAGCATTACAAGCAAATGTCTTGCTATTTGCTTCCTAAAAGCCTTGATTATATTTAAACCATCTTTGATTAATTCATTGTAATGGTATCAACAATCAAAATGATAGTCATTAGGAAAATAATAATTCTAACCTGTCTTCTTTTTTTCAGTTTGCATTTACGTCAAACAAACATTCTATTCTACAAGGGGCATTTTACTTTTGCTTGTTCCATGGGACTTCTTCTAATTTCTTAGAGAATGTCGCCACCCTGTGGATATTTATTTGAGCACTATTCTCAGGAACAAGACAAGAAAAGCATAATAACAAGCACATCTCGTGATATTCGCTTCCTAAAAGCCTTGATAATATTTAAACCATCTTTGATTATTAGTAATTCATTATATTAGTAATAGTATCAACATAAAAAATGATAGTAATTATGAATATAATAATTCTAACCTGTCTTTTGCTTTATTTTCAGTTCGCATTAGCAACAAACATTCTACTAGGGGCATTTTACTGTTGAGCAATTTCACTTGAACAATTTTAACTAAACCCTCCACATCCCACCCACCCTAGACTTTACAAAAAATTATTTTAACTGATTTATTTTTCAAGAGCTACACCATGTGCATATACAGTGCATTTGAAAAGTATTCAGACCCCTTGACTTTTTCAAAAAAAAATTACATTACAGCCTTATTCTAAAATGGATGAAATTGATTTTTTATCAGCATCAATCTACACATAATACCCCATTATCACAAAGCAAAAACTGTTTTTTAGATATTTTTGCTAATTTATAAAAATAAAACATTTACATAAGTATTCAGACCCTTTACTCAGTACTTTGTTGAAGCACCTTTGGCAGTGATTACAGCCTCGAGTCTTCTTGGGTATGACGCTACAAGCTTGGCACACCTATATTTGGGGAGTTTCTCCCATTCTTCTCTGCAGATCCTCTCAAGCTCTGTCAGGTTGGACGGGGAACGTCGCTGCACAGCTATTTTCAGGTCTCTACCAAGATGTTCGATCAGGTTCAAGGACATTCATAGACTTGTCCCGAAACCACTCCTGCGTTGTCTTGGCTGTGTGCTTAGGGTCGTTGTCCTATTGGAAGGTGAACCTGAGGTCCTGAGTGCTCTGGAGCAGGTTTTCATCAAGGATCTCGCTGTACTTTGCTCCGTTCATCTGTCCCTCGATCCTGACTAGTCTCGCAATCCCTGCCACTGAAAAACATTCCCACAGCATGATGCTGCCACCACCATGCTTCACCGTAGGGATGGTTCCAGGTTTCCTCCAGACGTGACGCTTGGCATTCAGGCCAAAGAGTTCAATCTTCGTTTCATCAGACCAGATAATCTTGTTTCTCATGGGTCCATTAGGTGCCTTTTGGCAAACTCCAAGCGTGCTGTCATGTTTCTTTTACTGAGGAGTGGTTTCCGTCTGGCCACGCTACCATAAAGGCCTGATTGGTGGAATGCTGCAGAGATGGTTTTCCTTTTGGAAGGTTCTCCAATCTCCACAGAGGAACTCTGGAGCTCTGTCAGAGTGACCATCGGGTTCTTGGACACCTCCCTGACCAAGGCCCTTCTCCCCCGATTGCTCAGTTTGGCCAGGCGGCCAGCTCTAGGAAGAGTCTTGGTGGTTCCAAATTTCTTCCATTTAAGAATGATGGAGGCCACTGTGTTCTTGGGGACCTTCAATGCTGCAGACATTTTTT
The DNA here is from genome assembly GCF_020615455.1 of Coregonus clupeaformis. Classification (NCBI taxonomy): domain Eukaryota; kingdom Metazoa; phylum Chordata; class Actinopteri; order Salmoniformes; family Salmonidae; genus Coregonus; species Coregonus clupeaformis. The sequence continues at coordinate 26,083,750 of NC_059207.1, forward strand.
GGTACCCCTCCCCAGATCGACACAATCCTGTCTCGGAGCTCTACAGAGAATTCCTTTGACCTCATGGCTTGGTTTTTGCTCTGACATGCGTTGTAAACTGTGGGACCTGTGTGTGCCTTTCCAAATCATGTCCAATCAATTGAATTTACCACAGGTGGACTCCAATCAAGTTGTATAATGATCAATGGAAACAGGATGCGCCTGAGCTCAATTTTGAGTCTCATAGCAAAGGGTTTGAATACTAATGCAAGGTATTTCTGTTTTAGAATTGTAATACATTAGCAGAGAGAGAGAGAGAGAGAGAGAGAGAGAGAGATATTTAATAAACTGTGATAGCTAGATAATGGTGATGTCTTTACAGCTGTTGTACATTAGATTCAATGCTTAGAAAATACAACGTTTTTTTCCGGTTGGCATAGGAGGCAGAACACGTGTCTTGGGGCCCAGCTGGGGTGGTTGAGGCGGCAGTGGTCCCATCTGTGAGGAGAAAGCAAAATGTTAGCTAGACATGGCATGTTTGATCTTGCCTGAGGCTCTCTCCGCCAAGGCCTAACTAACAACCTTGTCTCCTTCACTTCCACAAGTGCGGCAGCCATAGCCTCCTGGCAGTAAAGTTTCCTTATCTTCTTGGGGTTCTTTCTCAATGTGCTAATGTTTGGCATGATGTTCTGGAAAATAAGACAATATGGTGGTTATGATATGATTTATTTGTGTCTGTATAATTAATTAACTACACCTTAATTCAAGACCATCTAGCTAGCTAATAATAAAATATGGCTAGAGTGATGTCCTGGTGTAACGGGGTTGAAGGAAATAACTAATATTTATGGTTAGGTTCTAGTTATGTGGGCAGAGTCTACTCTTGTCATTGCAGGTGGTTGAGTAACTGGGGGATACGTAGCTAGCGTTTTGTTATACACCACAGTAATGCAGGGCCCCGTTGTGTTATTAGCCAAAGCATCACACTATGTTGTTATTGTGCTATGTAAGCTAGGAGAGGGAGGTGAGAAACCAGTGCAGACATCCATTCCACTGAGTGTTGAATTCCTTCTGCCTGAGGGTTAAATCTGTTCCTCTCTGGTCCTGCAGCTTATGTCTGAACTGGGCTGCAGTACTCCTGATATTCTGAATATCCCTCTGGTGTTGGAGTTGCAGCTTCATCTGTTGCCTCCTACATCAGTAGACATTACGCCAGTGCTGGATCTCAGCCTACTCACAAATGGCAAATATCTTTGATCTCTTCTCTGTCCTATTTCAAATGAAGCAAATGATGCAAACATTTATTCCTTAGTACATGGATCTGCATATGACATAAGGAGAGAAGGGTGTGTACACCCTTGGAGCTATCTCTGTGTGTACGTCAATGAAATTAATCCATTCATACCCTTAATAGAAAAGCACACACAAAGTCCACCACTTGCTAATTGTTTTTCTTCACCTTTCCACAAAGTGTCTGGTATGTGTTTGCTTGATGTAAGGGAGTTAACCCCAATGTGTCAAATAATAAGTGGGGTATGGGCATAATGTGGCTTTGATGTAACAAGTTAATTCATCAAACGTTAGGTCCTGGCCATAATTTGATATAGCTAAATATAATGACTCCATTGTTGGGAATAACATGTGGATACACACATAATAATGGCATAATGATGATAACATTGAAAGACAGGAAGGACAAGTGCGCTAGTTAAGAGAAAGTACAGAAGTTGAGATGAAGGTGGGATCTACTATTTAGGGTATTTATTAAGCCCAAGCAGGGGCATCAATTGGGTAGCAGTCGCTATACCCTAGCTCAACACCAACAATTGAAAATAGGTTAGTAAAATCATTCTAATCGTGATTAAAAGGCAAATGTAGTTTAGCGGTATTAGTGGCCGGACTTTAGGACCATGCAGACGGCTCAGAGCTGACAGGCAGGCTGTTTATTTTACATTTACATCATTTAGCAGACGCTCTTATCCAGAGCGACTTACAAATTGGTGCATTCAACTTATGATAGCCAGTGGGACAACCACCTTTTTAAAATCTTTTTTTTTTATGGGGGGTGGGGGAAGAAGGATTACTTTATACTATTCCAGGTATTCCTTAAAGAGGTAGGGTTTCAAGTGTCTCCGGAAGGTGGTCAGTGACTCCGCTGTCCTGGCGTCGTGGGGGAGCTTGTTCCACCATTGGGGTGCCAGAACAGCGAATAGCTTTGACTGGGCTGAGCGGGAACTGTGCTTCCGTAGAGGTAGGGGAGCTAGCAGGCCAGAGGTGGATGAACGTAGTGCCCTCGTTTGGGTGTAGGGTCTGATCAGAGCCTGAAGGTAAGGAGGTGCCGATCCCCTCACAGCTCCGTAGGCAAGCACCATGGTCTTGTAGTAGATGCGAGCCTCAACTGGAAGCCAGTGGAGTGTGCGGAGGAGCGGGGTGACATGAGAGAACTTGGGAAGGTTGAACACCAGACGGGCTGCAGCGTTCTGGTTGAGTTGAAGGGGTTTAATGGCACAGGCAGGGAGCCCAACCAACAGCGAGTTGCAGTAATCCAGACGGGAGATGACAAGTGCCTGGATTTGGACCTGTGCCGCTTTATGGAGAGCGTATCGACACAGATGCAGGAAACAACTATTTTCTCTCAAAACAGTGCAGAAGTGGAAGATGGCTGTAGTAGATTGCTAGGTGACTGCTGCTTGACATGACATGAAACGATGCTGAGCTAGTGCGTAGCAGATAATTGCTGTGTTTGTAGAATGTTAAGTCCCCTATCAACTGAGGTGAATGAAGCTACAGCAGCCAAGGTGATAATGTCACAATGGCTGAAATGATGCCCATGAGCCCTAGGGCACACACACACACACACACACACACACACACACACACACACACACACACACACACACACACACACACACACACACACACACACACACAGACACACACACACAGCAGATGGAAATGTTGAATTATATGGAGACACGAAGGGGAGAACCTGCTACATTAATACAGTACATAACCAGTGCCAAATAATAGCATGTAAACGGAAAGCAATATGATTAACTAGCTAAACTCAGGTTAACATGTCATGGTACACACAGCATTCATTCAAATGAGGTTTGAGGACAAAGCAACACCATGTATTCACCAAACATTTAACTGAGGAAAACAAATATGTTTTATGGTTGATTTTATGGTCTGATTGGGAAGAACCATTGTCTATCGAATGACTGTGTAAGATTATTTCAATTTAGCATTGGACGTTTTATTGAGTACAGGCAGTAATACAGAAGTCAAATCACATAGGGAGTCTCGTCAGATCAGATGTTATCAGCAAGCCATAGCCATCTGTGGAAAGAGCACAAGAAGAACAAAGATACAGTGCATCGGAAAGTATTCAGACCCCTTGACTTTTTCCACATTTCGTTACCTTACAGCCTTATTCTAAAATGGATTAAATAAATAAAAATCCTCATCATTCTACACACAATACCCCATAATGACAAAAACAGGTTTTTAGACATTTTTGCAAATTTATAAAAAATAAAAAATAGAAATTCCTTATTTACGTAAGTATTCAGACCCTTTGCTATGAGACTCAAAATTGAGCTCAGGTGCATCCTGTTTCCATTGATCATCCTTGAGATGTTTCTACAACTTGATTGGATTCCAACTGTGGTAACTTCAATTGATTGGACATGATTTGGAAAGGCACACACCTGTCTATATAAGGTTCCAGAGTTGACAGTGCATGTCAAAGCAAAAACCAAGGCATGAGGTCGAAGGAATTGTCTGTAGAGCTCCAAGACAGGATTGTGTCGAGGCACAGAGCTGGGGAAGGGTACCAAAACATTTTTGCAGCATTGAACATCCCCAAGAACACTGTGGCCTCCATAATTCTTAAATGGTTTTGAACCACCAAGACTCTTCCTATAGCTGGCTGCCCGGCCAAACTGAGCAATCAGGGAAGAAGGGCCTTGGTCAGGGAGGTGGCCAAGAACCCGATGGTCACTCTGACAGAGGTCCAGAGGTCCTTTGTGGAGATGGGAGAACCTTCCAGAAGGACAACCATCTCTGCAGCACTCCAATCAGGCCTTTATGGTAGAGTGGCCAGACGGAAGTCACTCCTCAGTTGGTAGAGCATGGCGCTTGTAACGCCAGGGTAGTGGGTTCGATCCCCGGGACCACCCATACGTAAAAATGTATGCACACATGACTGTGAGTCGCTTTGGATAAAAGCGTCTGCTAAATGGCATATTCTTATTATTAAAAGGCACAAGACAGTTTGCCAAAAGGCACCTAAACACTCTCAGACCATGAGAAACAATATTCTCTGGTCTGATGAAATCAAGATTGAACTCTTTGGCCTGAATGCCAAGCGTCACGTCTGGAGGAAACCTGGCACCATCCCTACGATGAAGCATGGTGGTGGCAGCATCATGCTGTGGGGATGTTTTTTAGTGGCAGGGACTGGGAGATTAGTCAGGGAGGTTGTTCATCGTAGGGATGGTGCCAGGTTTCCTCCAGACGTGACGCTTGGCATTCAGGCCAAAGAGTTCAATCTTGGTTTGATCAGACCAGAGAATCTTGTTTCTCATGGTCTGAGAGTCTTTTAGGTGCCTTTTGGCAAACTCCAAGCGGGCTGTCATGTGCGTTTTACTGAGGAGTGGCTTCCTCCTCGCAACTCTACCATAAAGGCTTGATTGGTGGAGTGCTGTAGAGATGGTTGTCCTTCTGGAAGGTTCTCCCATCTCCACAGAGGAACTCTGGAGCTCTGTCAGAGTGACCATCAGGTTATTGGTCACCTCCCTGACCAAGGCCCTTCTCCCCGATTGCTCAGTTTGGCCGGGCGGCCAGCTCTAGGAAGAGTCTTTGTGGTTCCAAACTTCTTCCATTTAAGAATGATGGAGGCCACCGTGTTCTTGGGAACCTTCAATGCTGCAGATTTTTTTTTGTACCCTTCCCCAGCTCTGTGCCTCGACAAAATCCTGTCTCGGAGCTCTACGGACAACTGTGGGACCTTATATAGTCAGGTGTGTGCCTTTTCAAATCATGTCCGATCAATTGAATTTACCACAGGTGGACTCCAATCAAGTTGTAGAAACATCTTAAAGATGATCAATGGAAACAGAATGCATCTGAGCTCATAGCAAAGGGTCTGAATACTTATGTGAATAAGGTATTTCTGTTTTTTATTTTTAATACATTTGTAAAAGTTTCTAAAAACCTGTTTTCACTTTGTCATTATGGGGTATTGTGTTTAGACTTATGAATATTTTTTTTATTTTTTTTATCCATTTTAGAATAAGGCTGTAAGGTAACAAAATGTGGATAAAGGGAAGGGGTCTGAACAGTTTCCGAATGCACTGTATATACAATTATTGGCACCCTTGATAAAGATGTTCAAAAAATACTGTATAAAATAAATAATACAAATACTGAGCTATATTGTATGCTAACAAAATTGGGATATTTATGAAAACAGATAAATATATTTAGTTTAACATGTAATAAAAACATTTTTGGCACCCCTGTTTTCAATGCTCTAGCACCATCCTTTTGCAAGGATAACGACACTGAGCCTTTCTAAAGTGTTTTATGAGATTGGAGAACATGTTGGGACGGATGTTAGACCATTCTTCCATACAGAATCTTTCCAGATCCTTGACATCATTTGTCTGCTCTTATGGACTGCCCTATTACATTCCAGGTTTTCAATGGGGTTCATGTCCGGAGACTGAGATGGCCATTGGACAATGTTGATTTTGTGGTCATATTAACCATTTCTTTGTGGTCTTCTGAAAAGAATGGCAATAAACACTCTCTCTCCTTTACTCAATGTGGACTCGTCTCTCTGATTTTAAAAAAATCTGTCCATCCTTCTTAACACTCCGAAAGCAAAAACAGTCACTGTAAGTTCCCTGACAGGATCTCCTTTCCAATCCGATAGCAAGGAGCTCTTTGAAAACGTCCAGAAGAAGTATGAGGAACAGGGGAATGCACAGGATCAGGAATTACCAATGACGTCCTGTGCTAAACTCGATGCTGTGGATTCAGGCTTCACTATAGAGGTGATGTGCGACCCAGTAATTCTCAACATACAGAAAGACCAAAGATCACAAGGTCTGTTGCCATTAAGCAATAACGACGAGACCAATCCCAGTTAACCAGTACAGGGACTGAGGAGCATTTGGTTTCCCGCGCTCGTGGCACCACAATAGAACCTAAGAAATCTGAACAAACTACAGTACGAAGACCAACACATTTGTCCCCAACACAGGCGATAGTGACACAAAGACAAGATGTGAAAGCCCCTTGTGTGATAAGGGGTCTGAATACTTTCCGAATACACAATCCATGTCTCAATTGTCTCAAGGCTTAAAAATCTTTCTTTAACCTGTCTCCTCCCCTTCATCTACACTGATTGAAGTGGGTTTAACAAGTTACATTAATAAGGGATCATAGCTTTTACCTGGATTTACCTGGTCAGTCTATGTCATGGAAAGAGCAGGTGTTAATAATGTTTTGTAGACTCAGTGTATGTTCTCTACACACACACTGACCAGTCTCCTGAGAACAACTGCAGTGAGAGAGAATAAAAAATAAAAAAAAGAGTTCAATTGGAGTTGAAAAGTTTCAACATCTTAGTGTTGCATTCAAGGTAGCAGCCCATTTTAAGACTGTTGCTGTATCAAAAGAGGCAACTATAGATAATAATTTAGTAAAATAAGTTATAACATTCTATGTGGGACTGAACTGAGCTGTACCAATCCACGCCACTCGTCAGTCAGTATGGCTCAGTACTGAATAGCCTGCTGTAATTATTTTTTCCCAACCCTCGTCATGGAGAGATATCCTACTAAAGGATTTCACTTCATTCTTTACCTAACCTACTTGTACACATTTAGTATAGAACTATCCACTGTATAGAACCATCTTTCTAACCAATAAAAAAGCAGTTGGTCAAAGTCAATACCATGTCATCCTCTCTACGTGACAAATGTCTTAATAACAATGCCTCCATAAGGTCAAAGCTGTATTAGAGGAACTCTCAGTACCACTAATGATTAAGTTATGGGGGTGATTGATAGAAGTCATGGTTACCTGCAGGAAGTCCCCAGTGTGATGTGCATAGAGGAGAGCCAAGGTACTTGGAACAGAGTGTACTCCTGTATCTCCTATCTCTGTCAGCTAAGCAGAGAACAACTTCCCCACCACATAAATCAAATTAAATCAAATCAAAATGTATTGGTCACATACACATATTTAGCAGATGTTATTGTGGGTGTAGCGAAATGCTTGTGTTCCTAGCTCCAACAGTGCAGTAGTTCACAACAATACACACAAATCTCAAAGTAAAATCATGGAATTAAGAAATATAAATATTAGTACGAGCAATGTCGGAGTGGCATTGACTATAATACAGTAGAATACAGTATATACATATGAAATGAGTAAAACAGTATGTAAACATGGTTAAAGTGACCAGCGTTCCATTATTAAAGTGACCAGTGATTCCATGTCTATGTACATAGGGCAGCAGCCTCTAAGGGTTGAGTAACCGGGTGGTAGCCGGCTAGTGACAGTGACTAAGTTCAGGGGAGGGTACTGGGTGGAGGTCGGCTAGTGATTACTATTTAACAGTCTGATGGCCTTGAGATTGAAGCTGTTTTTCAGTCTTTCGGTTCCAGCTTTGATGCACCTGTACTGACCTCGCCTTCTGGATGATAACGGGGTGAACAGGCCGTGGCTCAGGTGGTTGATGTCCTTGATGATCTTTTTGGCCTTCCTGTGACATCAGGTGCTGTAGGTGTCCAGGAAAGTGGGCATGCATGGAAAGAGGGATGGAGAGATAGAGATGGCTAGAGGTCATTATCGTTTATTGTAACTGCACAAAAACTGCCAGAGTAAAAGTAATCAATTCTGTATTTCAAATATACTGTCTCAAAGTAATTAGTTAGCGGTGTACAATATTCACTATTTAGTTCAGAGTTTGATCTCTCTTGGCTCCCCCTCACCCCATCTCAATCAAGGGCCTCTTCCCTACTGAGGGCCTTCCCTGTCTGTTCTCAATCTCACCCTGCCTCTCCCTCCTCTGCCACTCCCTCCCAGTCATGCTGGTCTTCCAAGTCCTCCTCCTCTACTAACCCCTCGTTAACTTAGCTAGCTAGCTACAATACTCTTGTCTAAACCAGAGATACTGATGATGTTTATATGTGGTTAAACATTAGCTAACGTTAGCTAACTAGCTAGTTAGGTTCCTAGCTAGCTGATAGCTGACGCTAACCTGGCTTGCCTAATCAATAGCTTGCTTTAATAACAAAATAATAAATAAATACCTACTTCAATTTCAATATTGAAATCATAGTTGATTAGTTGGTGTCGGGAATAATGATTTGCTCAAAGAGTGGAACATGCTGAATCCAAGGATAAGGCGAACGACTTCTATAGACAATAGACAGACATATGCATAATGGAGACCGACACGTTCCTCTGAGAAGTTTGTAGCTGCTCTATTCTAAAGATAAGACATTATATCCTCATCCTTATCTCTGGTCGCTCTCCAGCTGCCTCCCTGGTCAAAACATAAGTCAACTTGCAAGGCCAGTGTGAACCATGGAGTAGACGTCTCTATCACTTTAAAGTGCCTAGCTGAATTACAGCCACTGGCCTTAGCCCCAAGAATGTCACTTAGGGCATTAAATGCTGTCTACAGTGGCTTGCGAAAGTATTCACCCCCCTTGGCATTTTTCCTATTTAATTGCCTTACAACCTGAAATTAAAATGGATTTTTTGGGAGTTTGTATAATTTGATTTACACAACATGCCTACCACTTTGAAGATGCAGAATATTTTTTATTGTGAAACAAACAAGAAATAAGACAAGAAAACTGAAAACTTGAGCATGCATAACTATTCACTCCCCCAAAGTCAATACTTTGTAGAGTCACCTTTTGCAGCAATTACAGCTGCAAGTCTCTCGGGGTATGTCTCTATAAGCTTGGCACATCTAGCCACTGGGATTTTTGCCTATTCTTCAAGGCAAAACTGCTCCAGCTCCTTCAAGTTGGATGGGTTCCGCTGGTGTACAGCAATCTTTAAGTCATACCACAGATTCTCAATTGGATTGAGGTCTGGGCTTTGACTAGGCCATTCCAAGACATTTAAATGTGTCCCCTTAAACCACTCGAGTGTTGCTTTAGCAGTATTCTTAGGGTCATTGTCCTGCTGGAAGGTGAACCTCCGTCCCAGTCTCAAATCTCTGGAAGACTGAAACAGGTTTCCCTCAAGAATTTCCCTGTATTTAGCACCATCCATCATTCCTTCAATTCTGACCAGTTTCCCAGTCCCCGCCAATGAAAAATATCCCCATAGCATGATGCTGCCACCACCATGCTTCACTGTGGGGATGGTGTTCTTGGGGTGATGAGAGGTGTTGGGTTTGCGCCAGACATAGCGTTTTCCTTGATGGCCAAAAAGCTAAATTGTAGTCTCATCTGACCAGAGTACCTTCTTCCATATGTTTGGAGTGTCTCCCACATGCCTTTTGGCAAACACCAAACATGTTTGCTTATTTTTTTCTTTAAGCAATGGCTTTTTTCTGGCCACTTCTGTAAAGCCCAGCTCTGTGGAGTGTACGGCTTAAAGTGGACAGATACTCCAATCTATGCTGTGGAGCTTTGCAGCTCCTTCAGGGTTATCTTTGGTCTCTTTGTTGCCTCTCTGATTAATGCCCTCCTTGCCTAGTCTGTGAGTTTTGGTGGGCGGCCCTCTCTTGGCAGGTTTGCTGCGGTGCCATATTCTTTAAATTTTTTAACAATGGATTTAATGGTGCTCCATGGGATGTTCAATTTTTCTGATATTTTTTATAACCCAACCCTGATCTGTACTTCTCCACAACTTTGTCCCTGACCTGTTTGGAGAGCTCCTAGGTCTTCATGGTGCCGCTTGCTTGGTGGTGCCCCTTGCTTAGTGGTGTTGGAGACTCTGGGGCCTTTCAGAACAGGTGTATATATACTGAGATCATGTGACAGATCATGTGACACTTAGATTGACTTTATTTAACCAATTATGTGACTTCTGAAGGTAATTGGTTGCAGCAGATCTTATTTAGGGGCTTCATAGCAAAGGGGGTGAATACATATTCAAATACCACTTTTCCGTTATTTATTTTTTAGAATTTTTTGAAACAAGTTATTTTTTTCATTTCACTTCACCAATTTGGACTATTTTGTGTATGTCCATTACATGAAATCCAAATAAAAATCAATTTTAATTACAGGTTGTAATGCAACAAAATATAAAAAACGGCAAGGAGGATGAATACTTTTGCAAGGCACTGTAAGTGCTGTTTTATGGTGACTCCTATCCTCCACGTAATAAATCATTTATAATGGATTACTAAATAGTTTATTCATAATTTATTAATCATTACTCCCACATTTGTAAATGTTAGTTACCTAGTTATTCACAAATGTATAAACTACTTTTAAAGTATTTAATAATCATTCATAAGTTAATGTTCAATATAGGTCCTTATAAACCATTTATTAATCATTAGTTAAATATTTTTGTGTGGCCTCATCTAAAGTGTGGGCTATTTATACTTTATAAAATACTTTATAAATGTTTTGAGTGACCAGTGTAATTTCTCACAAAAAGATGGACATGCCATTGTTAGACAAAATGACCCCTAGAAGAGGTCATTAAACAATAAGCACATAATACAGAGGATGTTTAAAAGGTCAAATGCAGCTGTTTTTATCTCAATATAAAATCATTTATGGGTAACAATTAAGTACCTAATTGTGATTGTTTTCAACTAAAATGGTCAAAAAGAAACAAAAATAGCTTCTTAGCAAAGGGCACTTTCTCAAGCAAAAATTTTGCTAGGACTGAGTGGGGAAGGGAAAACTGAAAATTAGCGGTTATTGGCAGAGGTGTTTGAAACTCTCTTTCTTATTGGTCCATTTACTAATTTACCGAGATAGTTACAGATACATGAATATCACCTGTTATTGTAATAGTGAGAGGTTAGCATCTCTTGGGGGTATGATTTTTTGTGCATCTGTAACTTTCTCACTCATCATTATTCACGATTCATTCAGGATTATCCGTAATCATGGTAGCATCCACATTCATGTAGAACTGTTTAGAAACATATTATATTCTTATTTAAAATATATAAGTTACTCCAAAATGAGACAATAGATTATTACAAACTAATTTTGCTCACTGGGTAGTCAATTTGCGCATCCCAAATGGCACCATATCCCTATATATTGCACTACTTTAGACCACAGCCATATTTTTTTATTTTTTTATTTAACCTTTATTTTAGCAGGGAGTCCCATTGAGACCAAGGCCTCTTTTTCAAGGGAGCCCTGCATGAACACAATTTAGTACATTTACAACATTCAAACATACAACGTATTAAAAACATACAATACTGCAAGCAATTTAATAACAAACACATTCCTCAACAATGAGGTCCTTCATTAACAGCTGGAATTGTCCTAGAGGCACCAGATCATCAAGGTGATGATTATCTCACTAAAAGTGGCAGTGATAAAGCCTCTCTTGAAAAAGCCAAACCTTGACCCGGAAAATATAAAAAACTATCGGCCTATATCGAATCTTCCATTCCTCTCAAAAATTTTAGAAAAAGCTGTTGCGCAGCAACTCACTGCCTTTCTGAAGACAAACAATGTATACGAAATGCTTCAGTCTGGTTTTAGACCCCATCATAGCACTGAGACTGCACTTGTGAAGGTGGTAAATGACCTTTTAATGGCGTCAGACCGAGGCTCTGCATCTGTCCTCGTGCTACTAGACCTTAGTGCTGCCTTTGACACTATCGATCACCACATTCTTTTGGAGAGACTGGAAACCCAAATTGGTCTACACGGACAAGTTCTGGCCTGGTTTAGATCTTACCTGTCGGAAAGATATCAGTTTGTCTCTGTGAATGGTCTGTCCTCCGACAAATCAACTGTACATTTCGGGTGTTCCTCAAGGTTCCGTTTTAGGACCACTATTGTTTTCACTATATATTTTACCTCTTGGGGATGTTATTCGAAAACATAATGTTAACTTTCACTGCTATGCGGATGACACACAGCTGTACATTTCAATGAAACATGGTGAAGCCCCAAAATTGCCCTCGCTAGAAGCCTGTGTTTCAGACATAAGGAAGTGGATGGCTGAAAACTTTCTACTTTTAAACTCGGACAAAACAGAGATGCTTGTTCTAGGTCCCAAGAAACAAAGAGATCTTCTGTTAAATCTGACAATTCATCTTGATGGTTGTAAAGTCGTCTCAAATAAAACTGTGAAGGACCTCGGCGTTACTCTTGACCCTGATCTCTCTTTTGACGAACATATCAAGACTGTTTCAAGGACAGCTTTTTTCCATCTACGTAACATTGCAAAAATCAGAAATTTTCTGTCCAAAAATGATGCAGAAAAATTAATCCATGCATTTGTTACTTCTAGGTTAGACTACTCCAATGCTCTACTTTCCGGCTACCCGGATAAAGCACTAAATAAACTTCAGTTAGTGCTAAATACGGCTGCTAGAATCCTGACTAGAACCAAGAAATTTGATCATATTACTCCAGTGCTAGCTTCCCTACACTGGCTTCCTGTTAAGGCAAGGGCTGATTTCAAGGTTTTACTGTTAACCTATAAAGCGTTACATGGGCTTGCTCCTACCTATCTTTCCGAGTTGGTCCTGCCGTACATACCAATACGTACGCTACGGTCACAAGACGCAGGCCTCCTAATTGTCCCTAGAATTTCTAAGCAAACAGCGGGAGGCAGGGCTTTCTCCTATAGATCTCCATTTTTATGGAACAGTTTGCCTACCCATGTGAGAGACGCAGACTCGGTCTCAACCTTTAAGTCTTTACTGAAGACTTATCTCTTCAGTAGGTCATATGATTGAGTGTAGTCTGGCCCAGGAGTGTGAAGGTGAACGGAAAGGCTCTGGAGCAACGAACAGCCCTTGCTGTCTCTGCCAGGCCGGTTCCCCTCTCTCCACTGGGGTTCTCTGCCTCTAACCCTGTTACAGGGGCTGAGTCACTGGCTTGCTGGTGCTCTTTCATGCCGTCCCTAGGAGGGGTGCGTCACTTGAGTGGGTTGAGTTACTGACGTGATCTTCCTGTCTGGGTTGGCGCCCCCCTTGGTTTGTGCTGTGGTGGAGACCTCTGTGGGCTATACTCGGCCTTGTCTCAGGATTGTAAGTTGGTGGTTGAGGATATCCCTCTGGTGGTGCGGGGGCTGTGCTTTGGCAGAGTGGGTGGGGTTATATCCTTCCTGTTTGGCCCTGTCCGGGGTTTCTTCGGATGGGGCCACAGTGTCTCCGGACCGCTCCTGTCTCAGCCTCCAGTATTTATGCTGCAGTAGTTTATGTGTCGGGGGGCTGGGGTTAGTTGGTTATACCTGGAGTACTTCTCCTGTCTTATCCAGTGTCCTGTGTGAATTTAAGTATGCTCTCTCTAATTCTCTCGTTCTCTCTTTCTCTCTGAGAACCTGAGCCCTAGGACCATACGTCAGGACTACCGGGCATGCTGACACCTTGCTGTCCCCAGTCCGCCTGGCCTTGCTGCTATTCCAGTTTCAACTGTTCTGCCTGCGGTTACGAAACCCCTACCTGTCCCAGACCTGCTGTTTTCAACTCTTAATGAAAGGGCTATGAAAAGCCAACTGAGAGACCTGAGCCCTAGGACCATACGTCGGGACTACCGGCCGTGGTGACTCCTTGCTGTCCCCAGTCCGCCTGGCCTTGCTGCTATTCCAGTTTCAACTGTTCTGCCTGCGGTTATGGAACCCCTACCTGTCCCAGACCTGCTGTTTTCAACTCTTAATGATCGGCTATGAAAAGCCAACTGAGATTTATTCCTGATTATTATTTGACCATGCTTGTCACTTATTAACATTTTTGAACATCTTGGCATGGTTCTGTTATAATCTCCACCCGGCACAGCCAGAAGAGGACTGGCCACCCCTCATAGCCTGGTTCCTCTCTAGGTTTCTTCCTAGGTTTTGGCCTTTCTAGGGAGTTTTTCCTAGCCACCGTGCTTCTACACCTGCATTACTAGCTGTTTGGGGTTTTAGGCTGGGTTTCTGTACAGCACTTCGAGATATTAGCTGATGTAAGAAGGGCTATATAAAATAAAATTGATTGATTGATTGAGGTGCAGAGAGCTCTGCAGATCATTCCATATATACGGGCACAAAAAAACTGAATTTTGTAGTGATTTTGTAGTGATCAATGGGATCTCTAGAGTTAGCCATCCCTGTGATCGGGTCTGGTGACTCGTATGTCTGTCATTTAACAATGAAGTAAGGTATGGCGGAAGTTTACACAAGGGCTTTATAAACAAAAAGACAGCAGTGCATTGATCTACAAGACTTAAGAGAGGGCCAGCCTACTTTCTAATACATAATACAGTGATGTGTGCTGAACATATCACCCGTAATAAAGCGTAGTGCACTATGATAAACTGCGTCCAATGGCTTCAATACAGTGGCAGCTGCATTCATATAGATGATATCACCATAGTCCAAAGCTGGAATCTACTGAATTATTTGTTTTCTACTATTTAACGAAAGGCATGACCTTATGCACTGAGATTATTCTGTATAATGAAAAGCGCTTTACAAATGTAATACATGTATTCATATCATTATGACCTATTCCTGTAAAATAAGTACATTTTAAATTTCTTAACAAACTCATCAATATGTTTTTCAAAAGATAGTGTTTCGTCAATCCAGATCCCTAGATATTTATAAGTGGGGACATGATGAATGAGGGCACCATTGGTCTGATGCATAAATCATCAGACACATTTCTAGTTGAATTGGAAATTAACATACTTGGTTTTACCTGCATTAAGTACCAATTTCAGTTCAACAATGGCTTTCTGAAGCTCCGAAAGAGCCTGGCCAACCATGGGGGCGATAGCATACACAACAGTGCCATCTGCATACAGGTGTATGTTACAATTTTGTATGTCTACTAGGCTGCTTGACCCAGACCAATTTCAGACAGTCTACAAATTAATAATGGATGGTCAACAGTGTCGAAAGCCTTCAACAGGTCTATGAAAAGGGCAGCACAATGCTGCCTTTTGTCCATGCAATTTACAATGTTATTTATCACCAAAGAAGCAGCAGATAAGTAAGTTATCTAAAGTAAGTAAGTTAAGTAAAGTAACTTCAGAAAGTATTCATACCCCGTGACTTATTCCACATTTTGGTGTGTTACAGCCTGAATTCACAATGGATTAAATATATATTTTTCTCACCCATCTACACACAATACCCCATAATGACAAAGTGAAAACAAAGTGCAAGAAATGTTTGCAAATGTATTGAAAATGAAATACACAACTACTCATTTCAGGGTTTTCTTTATTTTTACTATTTTCTACATTGTAGAAAAGTAGTGAAGACATCAAAACTATGAAATAAAAAATATGGAATCATGTAGTAACAAAAAAAGTGTTAAACAAATAAAAATGTATTTTATATTTGAGATTCTTCCAAGTAGCCACCCTTTGCCTTGATGACAGCTTTGCACACTCTTCGCATTCTCTCAATCAGCTTCATGAGGTAGTCACCTGGAATTCATTTCAATTAACAGGTGTGCCTTCTTAAAAGTTAATTTGTGGAATTTCGTTTGCGTTAATGCGTTTGAGCCAATCAGTTGTGCTGTGACAAGGAAGTGGTGGTATACAGAAGATAGCCCTATTTGGTAAAAAAAAACAAGTCCATATTATGGTAAGAACAGCTCAAATAAGCAAAGAGAAACGACAGTCCATCATTACTTTAATACATGAAGGTCAGTCAATCCGCAAAATTTAAAGAACTTTGAAAGTTTCTTAATGTGCAGTCGCAAAAACCATCAAGTGCTATGACGAAACTGGCTCTCATGAGGACCGCCAATGGAAAGGAAGACCCAGAGTTACCTCTGCTGCAGAGGATAACTTCATTAGAGTTAACTGCACCTCAGATTGCAGCCCAAATGAATGCTTCACAGAGTTCAAGTAACAGACACATCTCAACATCAACTGTTCAGAGGAGACTGGGTGAATCAGGCCTTCATGGTCGAATTTCTGCAAAGAAACCTCTACTAAAGGACAACATTAAGAAGAAGAGACTTGCTTGGGCCAATAAACACGAGCAATGGATATTAGACTGGTGGAAATCTGCCCTTTGGTCTGATGAGTCCAAATTAGAGATTTTTGGTTCCAACCGCCGTGTCTTTGTGAGACGCACAGTAGGTGAACAGATGATCTCCGCATGTGTGGTTCCCACTGTGAAGCATGGAGGAGGAGGTGTGATGGTGTGGGGGTGCTTTGCTGGTGACACTACAGTGAGGGAAAAAAGTATTTGATCCCCTGCTGATTTTGCATGTTTGCCCACTGACAAAGAAATGATCAGTCTATAATTTTAATGGTAAGTTTATTTGAACAGTGAGAGACAGAATAACAACAACAAAAATGCAGAAAAACGCATGTCCAAAATGTTATACATTATTTTCATTTTAATGAGGGAAATAAGTATTTGACCCCCTCTCAATCAGAAAGATTTCTGGCTCCCAGGTGTCTTTTATACAGGTAACGAGCTGAGATTAGGAGCACACTCTTAAAGGGAGTGCTCCTAATCTCAGCTTGTTACCTGTATAAAAGACACCTGTCCACAGAAGCAATCAATCAATCAGATTCCAAACTCTCCACCATGGCCAAGACCAAAGAGCTCTCCAAGCATGTCAGGGACAAGATTGTAGACCTACACAAGGCTGGAATGGGCTACAAGACCATCGCCAAGCAGCTTGGTGAGAAGGTGACAACATTTGGTGCAATTATTCGCAAATGGAAGAAACACAAATGACCTGTCAATCTCCCTCGGCCTGGGGCTCCATGCAAGATCTCACCTCATGGAGTTGCAATGATCATGAGAACGTTGAGGCATCAGCCCAGAACTACACGGGAGGATCTTGTCAATGATCTCAAGGCAGCTGGGACCATAGTCACCAAGAAAACAATTGGTAACACACTACGCCGTGAAGGACTGAAATCCTGCAGCGCCCGCAAGGTCCCCCTGCTCAAGAAAGCACATATACAGGCCCGTCTGAAGTTTGCCAATGAACATCTGAATGATTCAGAGGAGAACTGGGTGAAAGTGTTGTGGTCAGATGAGACCAAAATCGAGGTCTTTGGCATCAACTCAACTCGCCGTGTTTGGAGGAGGAGGAATGCTGCCTATGACCCCAAGAACACCATCCCCACCGTCAAACATGGAGGTGGAAACATTATGCTTTGGGGGTGTGGACGGGGACGATGGACGGGGCCATGTACTGTCAAATCTTGGGTGAGAACCTCCTTCCCTCAGCCAGGGCATTGAAAATGGGTCGTGGATGGGTATTCCAGCATGACAATGACCCAAAACACACGGCCAAGGCAACAAAGGAGTAGCTCAAGAAGAAGCACATTAAGGTCCTGGAGTGGCCTAGCCAGTCTCCAGACCTTAATCCCATAGAAAATCTGTGGAGGGAGCTGAACGTTTGAGTTGCCAAATGTCAGGCTCGAAACCTTAATGACTTGGAGAAGATCTGCAAAGAAGAGTGGGACAAAATCCCTCCTGAGATGTGTGCAAACCTGGTGGCCAACTACAAGAAACGTCTGACCTCTGTGATTGCCAACAAGGGTTTTGCCACCAAGTACTAAGTCATGTTTTGCTGAGGGGTCAAATACTTATTTCCCTCATTAAAATGCAAATCAATTTATAACATTTTTGACATGCGTTTTTCTGGATTTTTGTTGTTATTCTGTCTCTCACTGTTCAAATAAACCTACCATTAAAATTATAGAGTGATCATGTCTTTGTCAGTGGGCAAACGTACAAAATGAGCAGGGGATCAAATACTTTTTCCCTCACTGTATCAGTGATTTATTTAGAATTCAAGGCACACTTAACCAGCATAGCTACCACAGCATTCTGCAGCGATACGCCATCCCATCTTGTTTGCGCTTAGTGGGACTATAAACCAAGTAGGAGAGTGATGGAGTGCTGCATCAGATGACCTGGCCTCCACAGTCACCCAACCTCAACCCAATTGAGATGGTTTGGGATGAGTTGGACCGCAGAGTGAAGGAAAAGCAGCCAACAAGTGCTCAGCATATATGGGAACTCCTTCAAGACTGTTGGAAAAGCATTCCTCATGAAGCTGGTTGAGAGAATGTCAAGAGTGTGCAAAGCTGTCATCAAGGCAAAGGGTGGCTAATTTGAAGAACAAAAAATCAAAAAAATATTTAGATTTGTTTAACACTTTTTTGGTTACTACATGATTCCATGTGTGTATTTTCATAGTTTTGATGTCTTCACTGTTATTCTACAATGTAGAAAAAACCCTTGAATGAGTAGGTGTGTCCAAACTTTTGACTGGTACTGTAAGTATTCACACCCCTGATTTAATACATATTAGAATCACCTTTGGCAGCGATTACAGCTGTGAGTCTTTCTGGGTAAGTCACTATGTCACGCCCTGGCCATGAGAGGCCTGTTGTCTTTAGTTGGTTTGGTCAGGGTGTGAGTTTCTATGTTATATATTCTATGTTTACGTTCTAGTTAGTCTATTTCTATGTTTCAGTTCTAGGTTGTGTGTCTATGTTTGGCCGGGTGTGATTCCCAATCAGAGACAGCTGTCGCTCGTTGTCTCTGATTGGGGATCATACTTAAGTAGCCTGTTTGCCTACATTAGTTGTGGGATCTTGTTTCCGGATAGGCTTGTATGTGTATAGCCTGAGAACTTCACGTTACGTTGTTTCTTGTTTTGTTGAATGTTTATTTGATTTAATAAACATGTACGCTTTTCAAGCTGCACCTTGGTCCGACCCGTCTCTCAACGTTCGTGACACACTAAGAGCTTTGCACACCTAGATTACAATATTGGCACATTATTATTTTTAAATTTCATCAAGCTATGTCACGTTGGTTGTTGATCAATGCTAGAGAGCCATTTTGTAGTTTTGCCATCAATTTTCAAGCCGATTTAAGTCAAAACTGTAACTAGGCCACCCAGGAACATTAAATGTCGCAAGGCTATTGTCTTGCTGAAAGGAGAATTTGTCTCCCAGTGTCTGTTGGAAAGCAGACTGAACCAGGTTTTCCTCTAGGATTTTGGCTGTGCTTATCTCTATTCTGTTTAATTTATCCAACAACAAAAAACTCCCTAGTCCTTGCCGATGACAAGCATACCCATAACATGATGCAGCCACCACCATGCTTGAAAATATAAAGAGTGGTACATAACGCATTGTATTCAGGACATAAAGTTAATTTCTTTACCACATTTTTTGCAGTTTTACATTAGTGCCTTATTGCAAGGATGCATGTTTAGGAATATTTGTATTCTGTACAGGCTTCCTTCTACCAATAGGTGGCCTTCTTTGGGAGGCATTGGAAAACCTCCCTGGTCTTTGTGGTTGAATCTATGTTTGAAATTTACTGCTCGACTGAGAGACCTTACAGATAATTGTATCTGTGGGGTACAGAGATGGGATAGTCATTTAAAAATCATGTTAATAAACACTATTATTACACAGAGTGAGTCCATGCAACTTATTATGGGACTTGTTAAGCAGATCTTTACTCCTGAACTTATTTAGGCTTGCCATAACAAAGGGGTTGAATACTTATTGACTCAAGAAATTTCGAAAAACATAATTCCACTTTGACATTATGCGGTATTGTGTTTAGGACAGTGACAAAAAAAATCTACATTTAATAAATGTTATATTCAGGCTCTAAATCAACAAAATGTGGAAAAAGTCAAGGGGTGTGAATACTTTCTGAAGGCACTGTATATTCAGAAACTGTGGCTGGGATTCAATGAATTTCAATCTGACGCGCATTGTATAGCGCTTGACATTAAAAGGTAATTTCCAATTGAGTCAGCATCTTTAGTGTTTATTGTGAATGCAATCTCAGCGAACGTGGGGACCTTGGCTTCAAAAGGCAAATTGTCGACAGCGGTCTACAACGTGCCTCGGATTGAATCCTGGCCTATGATCTATTGTGACCTCTTCAAAAATATAGCAAATCCTAGAACTTGTTGTGACACGTGGGGTGTCAATCAGCCTGGAGCTCTGGACAGCAGCTTGTGTGTGATCTGTGCCTGTAGGAAGCCTGTGATTTACTCAGAAACCCAACTCTCACACTTACTAATTGGTGTCATATACTGTATTTATAGATTGTACGTATTGTGTTTTATTTTGTTTTGAATCAGACACTAATTGGGTTTCAACAGCTCAACAGTATTACTCGGCAATGACCGTATATCACCAAATCTAGCCAACTACGGAGGCTTGTATCTACTGCTACCGTTGCTTTTTAAACAGTATTTCTCCAAAAATGACTGAACACACCTAGAATAATGGGCATGGCTTTATTTAGGAATCAACATTGTTCAGCATACAGACAGAAAGGGCAATACATGTTCCATTCAGTCCTTTGAGCCAGGCAATGGTAAAGTAGAATTTGTAATGAGAAACATTTTACTAGGGAAGATGTGACTCAAGAAATAGCAGCTCACGCAGAGAGGATGTGTTTGACAAATTCGGTGTAGTTGATGTGGCCACTTGAGTCCTCTTGTCCGATCATGAGTTGGTCCACTTCGCTCTCCATCAGCTTCTCCCCAAGGGTAGCCAAAACGTGCCTGAGCTCGGCCCCCATCACCGTGCCATTGCCCTCTTTGTCGAAGACTCTCAGACCCTCCACAAAGTCCTCAAAGGTCCCCGTCTCTTTTGTGCGGGAGATATGCTGCAGCATGGGCAGGAAGGTCTCAAAGTCCATCAGCTTGGTGTTCATCTCCTCAGCCTTGGGCTTGCCCAGCAGCTTCAGCACATCAGCGTTGGTGGGGTTATGACCCAAGGCCCGCATTAGGTCTCCGCACTGGGCATACCTGATCTTCATCTCGCCCATCGGCGTCTCATCGAACAAGGTGAATGCCTCCTTGAACTCCTCAATCTGGTCCAGCGTGAAATTTAGAATGATACTCTTGAGGTCCACCTCAGGCTCCTTGGGAGGCTCAGGTTCAGGGACCTTTGCTGGCTCTGCCTTTGCATCTGCTTTGGGCTCTGGTTTCTTAGGCTCTACTTTCTTGGGTTCCACTTTTTTCGGGGCCATGTTGCCAGTATACCTATTGCCAAGTCAGTGTGTGTGGATGTGAGGAGAGAGCGAGCGAGTGATACAGGGCACACTGTGCAAGCCTCTCTAGAGCTTTTATACTGTTCTTAGTGCCTATGAGATAAGGGTTATCTAAACCAGTACATTGAAGCCTATAAATGGAAGAAACTTTAAATAGAACAACTTACCGTTCACTTCACAATGGAATGTTTCCAGCAGCTGTCAAGATAGAGAGATTTATTAGTCCACACGTGATGGAAATTTGTCTTCTGCTTTTTATCCAACCCCCTGATATTCACACACACACATTAGGTGACAGAGGCTGTCACGCCCTCGACAATCCTACACATTGGGGTTAAATTAGGATTTTGGAGGTTGGCTCTATCATTTCCAAAGTGATATCTTAGTTCAACTGCTCACTCAACATTGATTTAATTTTTAAAGGTACACTGCATTTAAATGTAATCTCATAAACATTTTCATATAACATTTCATACTAAAAGTATTTTGAGAACAGTATTTTGACCACATATTAAACCGTTAAATATTTCCTTCATGGTCCTTCAAACCTGCTAGTGCACATCTTTTTCCAAGGTTGACATTCATTTACAGTAATTGCACATTTAAAAAATTAAGGGTCACACTTTAAACAAAGTATATCCAATAACGCTTAATAAAGCCCTTATAAGCCCTTTTAAAGGTCACCATAGATGCCTCACAAATGATTTAGAAGCTAATGTCCACCATACCATCCTTATGTCTTTTGCTTTGCCATATGTGGTAAAGGCCTTATAGTACCCTTTTATACAGTTCAAAATCTGCTTATAAATGCTTCAGGCCTTATGAAGGGCTTATGATGGCGTCATTAGTTATCATTTGTTTACTGTGACCACAAAAAGAGAAAATATATGTTGTGCATAAGCACTTGTCCACCGAAACTCAATTGGTTTCAGGCTGAGAAATGAGGAGATAGGGTAGGAATGAGGCTGGCGATATCCCAGAAGCTAGAGTGGCTTTGAGCTGTTGAGAGAGAGAGAGAGAGATAGGCCTACTGGGTGTCTGGCATATATCTCTGTAGATGGAGCTGGTATTTCAGTGACATGAGCTCAGCTCGTAATGGACTGATAGGCACAAACCACATTCCAGACGATCCCCATATTGTCAGCTTTGGTCAATTCACTTTTCTAAACACTTGAAAGCCCATCTCAACCAAATATGAGTCCCCCCTAATAACAGGTTTAGAAAAAAAGGGGTATCACAGTATATGACCCCCTGGGAGCCCCCTTCTATATCTTTCATCATTATGACCTTGTGAATAATATGGTGGGGAAATCAGCATCACAATCACATCTGGACCAAATCGGTGGTCAACTCTCTCTGTACTATATGTGCCAGGACTGTATGTCCATACACAGTCCTGTGTCTCCTGTGGTGTCATGTGTTTACCACTGTCACGATCGTCGTTACAGGAAGCGGACCAAGGCGCAGCGTGTGATACAAACATGACTTTATTTTAATTAACGTAACGAACAAACCAAAACACGACTCGTGAAGTCCAACGGTTAAACATACCGAAACGGAACAAAAACCCACAACACCCACCGGAAAACATACAGATTAAATATGGCTCCCAATCAGAGACAACGAGCCGACAGCTGACACTCGTTACCTCCGATTGGGAGTCATTGACCAAACATAGAAATAAACCCAACAGAAATACAAACATAGAAATACACCCAACGAATGAACATACCCTGGCTCAATTTACAGAGTCCCGGAGCCAGAGCGTGACAGTACCCCCCCCTAAAGGCGCGGACTGCGACCGCGCCTCAATACGGGCTAAACAAGGGAGGGCTGGGTGGGCATACCTCCTCGGCGGTGGCTCTGGCTCTGGCCTTGATCCCCACCTCCTCTCCCACCCCCCAAAGTACCCCTGGTCCTGTCTAGCCCCGCTGGCCGGAGCCGGACTGACGACACGCGCCCCTGGCTTGGTGCGTGGAGGACGAACGGGCCTTACCAGGCTGACGACGCGCACCACTGCCCTGGCGCGGGAGCAGGAACGGGCCGGACCGGCCGACGGAGCGCACCCCTGACTTGGTGCGGAGAGCGGAACCGGGCCGGACAGGGCTGACGACACGCACCACAGACTTGGCGCGGGGAGCAGGAACGGGCCAGACAGGGCTGACGCAAACGCACCACAGACTTGGTGCGGGGAGCAGGACTGGGCCGGACAGGGCTGACGAAGCGCACCACAGACCTGGTGCGGGAGCAGGAACGGGCAGAGCCGGGCTGACGAGACGCACCACAGACTTGATGCGGGGAGCAGGGACAGGCCGGGCTGAACTGGCGACGCGCACCACAGACCTGGTGCGGAGAGCAGGAACGGGCAGAGCCGGGCTGACGAGACGCACCACAGACTTGATGCGGGAGCAGGAATGGGCCGGACTGGACTGACGACGCACACCACTGGCTTGGTGCGGGAAGCTTGGATGGGCCGGACTGTACTGGGGACACACACCACTGGCCCTACACCGGGATCCGGAACGGGCCGGACCGGACTGGCAACACACGCCAGTACCTCTCGCCGTGCCTCTACTTCCTCCATCCCCTCTTTGACCAGTGGCCCCCGTAACCCGGCGGCCTTCTCCGGCAACCCACTGGACCGCTCTATCGCGGCCTCCCGCTGGTCCGCCGTCGTGAGCCCCCCCCTAAAAATTTTCGGGCCGTCTCTCCTACCCGTGGCCCAGGTCTCCATGTCCCTCGCCAGCTTCTCGCCCTTCTGCCATAATGTCAAGCCCCTCTCTTCCTCACTCGGCTTGACCCAGTCCAGGAGGCGAAGGAGATCTGTGAGGGATCTCCCCGGCGATGGCTCCTGGACACGCTGCTTGGTCCCATCTTGGTGGGTTTTTCTGTCACGATCGTCGTTACAGGAAGCGGACCAAGGCGCAGCGTGTGATACAAACATGACTTTATTTTAATTAACGTAACGAACAAACCAAAACATGACTCGTGAAGTCCAACGGTTAAACATACCGAAACGGAACAAAAACCCACAACACCCACCGGAAAACATACAGATTAAATATGGCTCCCAATCAGAGACAACGAGCCGACAGCTGACACTCGTTACCTCCGATTGGGAGTCATTGACCAAACATAGAAATAAACCCAACAGAAATACAAACATAGAAATACACCCAACGAATGAACATACCCTGGCTCAATTTACAGAGTCCCGGAGCCAGAGCGTGACAACCACAACTCACCGACCCGGCGCCACAAGGGGGCTAAAGGGGGCTTAGCCCCCTCAGTTCAAACTTTAGCCCCCTCAGTTTTAGTTTTATGTCTCTATATAAAAATAGCAAAAAAGTTAAAATTATTGAGTGACAGGTTGGCGCCAAAAAATCTGTGTCTCTGCTGCACTGTGTCACAGTGTGTAGGCAGCCTGGTCTCATAGACTACATGTAACATAGTAAATGTAAATCCGGGACACTCAAAATATATGTTACGTTTGGTATGGTTACATAAGACAGAAGGTTACTTAAAGGTGCAATATGCAGAAATTGCTCCCCCATTTCCTGCTTGATAAAATTGCAATAGTTTGCCTAATTTCAGTTTATGTGACAAAATAAGTAATTGAGTAAAGAATCATTGTACCATCTAAACCACTGTGAAATATACTTTCCGTAACATATCATATAAAATGGATGATGGACATTCTCAAATTAATACATACCATACGAAATGTAACATACTAAATGGAGTGTCTCGGATTTACATACAGAATAATAAAACATTCTCTGAGACCAGGTTGCAGCAGGGGGGCTATGGAAAGCCACTGGGTGGTTAGGTATGACTCCTTTGGGTTTCCATGAAAAGCGTGAAAAATAAATGCTTCTCATCTCTCATCTCTGTGTTAGGCTAAGTGAATAACGTGATACATCTGTAATATTTGATTTTGATTTAAAAGGGCGGGGTCAAGTTTACTGTTGAAGCTGCTTCACTCTTAGCTATAGTTAGAAAAAGCCTTAGTGTTATTAGCCTTAGCCTATTTAGCTAGCACGAATCAGCTAATCTGCTTTGCTGATCTGCTTCGCCAAAGTACCCAAACAATGGAAAAGGAGAGCGATGAGCAGCAGCAGCATCAAACCAAGCCCAACAGCGATGATGCTCTCGAGCTCCAGCTAGCTTAGTGTAGAGCCTACCCACCCTTCCACAAGCGCCACCATAATGGCTCTACAGCAGCCTCTACCTCCGTATTTTGATTTATTTTGTTGTTATAAAAAGAAGCTGTTACCGTGTTCCAACACATACACTTTTTGTTTCATAGTTGTAACAAAGGCACTCCACGAATAAAATTGATTGAACACTTGTTTGTGTTTTTTCTGTTTATTTGTTTTTACCTATAGCCTACAGGAACATAAACTAATGAAAATGCTATTGTGTTAATTTAAATCAAATACAATACATATTCTAACGTTACCTTAAACCTTCAAAAACACAATCAGACCATGAGAAACAAGATTCTCTGGTCTGATGAAATCAAGATTGAACTCTTTGGCCTGAATGTCAAGTGTCATGTCTGGAGGAAACCTGGCACCATCCCTACGGTGAAGCATGGTGGTGGCAGTATCATGCTGTGGGGATGTTTTTCAGCGGCAGGGACTGGGAGACTAGTCAGGATTGAGGGAAAGGCGAACGGAACAATGTACAGAGAGATACTTGATGAAAACCTGCTCCAGAGCGCTCAGGACCTCAGACTGGGGCGAAGGTTCACCTTCCAACAGGACAACAACCCTAAGCACATAGCCAAGACAACGCATGAGTGGCTTCGGGACAAGTCTCTGAATGTCCTTGAGTGGCCCAGCCAGAGCCCGGAATTGAACCCGATCGACCATCTCTGGAGAGACCTGAAAATAGCTGTGAAGTGACACTACCCATCCAACCTGACAGAGCTTGAAAGGATCTGCAGAGAAGAATGGGAGAAACTCCCCAAATACAGGTGTGTGTGATGGGTGATTTGAAGGAGTCAGGTGCAGTAGGGTAAATCACAGAATACAGAGTTTATTCCGGAATACAGATTTACGCAGAATTGCGTCAAACAGTCCAGAGCGCAAAATAGGCGCACTGGAACCAAGCAGGCACACAGGGAAAATATACCCCGGCAATACAAAATACACGGAGCTCAACCGAGCTACACTCTCCTCACACTAAACAATCACCCACAAGGACAAGGGGCAGAGGGAACACTTATACACGTACTAATGAGGGGATATGAACCAGGTGTGTGTAATAGAGAAGACAAAACAAATGGAATGATGAGATGAGGAGCGGCAGTGGCTAGAAGGCCGGTGACGACGAACGCCGAAGCCTGCCCGAACCAGGAGAGGAGGCAGCTTCGGAGGAAGTCGTGACAGTGTGCCAAGTTTGTAGCGTCATACCCAAGAAGACTTGAGGCTGTAATCGCTGCCAAAGGTGTGTCAACACAGTACTGAGTAAAGGGTCTGAATACTTATGTAAACATGATATTTCAGTTTGGCATTTGTAATACATTTGCAAAAAGTTATAAAAAACAGTTTTTGCTTTATCATTATGGGGTATTGTGTGTAGATTGATGAGGGGGAAAAAAACTATTGAATCCATTTTAGAATAAGGCTGTAATGTTTCAAAATGTGGAAAAAGTCAAGTGGTCTAAATACTTTCCGAATGCACATATGCACTATATCTAGTATTAGTGTACCAAGTTTGATACTTGTATCATAAAGTGGAACGATCTCAGGTAGGTTCTTATCTGCTGGACTAAAGTAACCACAGAGATCATACATCCATACACACTACCGGGCAAAAGTTTGGACACACCTACTCATTCAAGGGTTTTTCTTTATTTTTACTATTTTCTACATTGTAGAATAATAGTGAAGACATCAAAACTATGAAATAACACATATGGAATCATGTAGTAACCAAAAAAGTGTTAAACAAATCTAAATAAATGTTATATTTTAGATTCTTCAAACAGCCACCCTTTAATTTGATGACAGCTTTACACACTCTTGGCATTCTCTCAACCAGCTTCACCTGGAATGCTTTTCCAACCATCTTGAAGGAGTTCCCATATATGCGGAGCACTTGTTCGTTGCTTTTCCTTCACTCTGCGGTCTTACTCTTCCCAAACCATCTCAATTTGGTTGAGGTTGGGGGATTGTGGATGCCAGGTCATCTGATGCAGCACTCCATCACTCTCCTTCTTGGTAAAATAGCCCTTACACAGCCTGGAGGTGTGTTGGGTCATTGTCTTGTTGAAAAAGAAATGATAGTCCCACTACGCCCAAACCAGATGGGATGGCGTATCGCTGCAGAATGCTGTGGTAGCCATGCTGGTTAAGTGTGCCTTGAATTCTAAATAAATCACAAACAGTGTCACCAGCAAAGCACCCCCACCCCATAACACCTCCTCCTCCATGCTTTACGGTGGGAAATACACCTGCGGAGATAATCCGTTCACCCACACCGCGTCTCACAAAGACGGTTGGAACCAAAAATCTCAAATTTGGACTCCAGACCAAAATACAAATTTCCACAGGTCTAATGTCCATTGCTCGTGTTTCTTGGCTCAAGCAAGTCTCTTCTTATTATTTGTGTCCTTTTGTAGTGGTTTCTTTGCAGCAATTCGACCATGAAAAGGCCTGATTTACGCAGTTTCATCTGAACAGTTGATGTTGAGATGTGTCTGTTACTTGAACTCTGTGAAGCATTCATTTGGGCTGCAATCTGAGGTGCAGTTAACTCTAATGAAGTTATCCTCTGCAGCAGAGGTAACTCTGGGTCTTCCATTCCTGTGGCGGTCCTCATGAGAGCCAGTTTCATCATAGCGCTTGATGGTTTTTGCGACTGCACTTGAAGAAACTTTCAAAGTTCTTGACATTTTCCGTATTGACTGACCTTCATGTCTTAAAGTAATGATGGACTGTTGTTTCTCTTTGCTTATTTGAGCTGTTCTTACCAAAATACGGACTTGGTCTTTTACCAAATAGGACAATCTTCTTTATACCCCCCACTTACATTGTCACAACACAACTGATTGGGTCAAACGCATTAAGAAGGAAAGAAATTCCACAAATTAACTTTTAAGAAGGCACACCTGTTAATTGAAATGCATTCCAGGTGACTACCTCATGAAGCTGGTTGAGAGAGTGCCAAGAGTGTGCAAAGCTGTCATCAAGGCAAAGGGTTGCTATTTGAAGAATCTCTACATGCACAGACTAAATAGTGTTGTTAGTGTTATTGGAGTGCAACTTGCTAACACATTGGCTAGCTGGCTATAACGACCAAGAAATACCCTTTCACTAAGCAAATACCCTTTCACTAACTAGCTAGCTTAAAACCAGTCCCCCAGTGTCCGGTCTGGAGCATGAAGTCACAAGCTCTGCTGGTCGGCTACTGCGTAGCAACTTAGTGGTTGCTACGCAAACCATCTCAAAAAACACATTTTTTTGGGCCTCTAAAATGTGCTTATTAAGATCAAGTTCAATCCTCATGGTGAATTATTTTAAAGTTCGATATATTTAATTAAATATTGATCCATTCTGACTACTACATTTGTCGTCACACATGACCACGTGCTGACACAGACCAATCACGGGCTGGCATCGACTACATCGACCAAGATCCTTTGCTAGTTACGGCCACTTTCACCATGATCCTTTGCGATTATTTGGTGCCATACAGCACCATTCAGCAATATGGCAAATACTTCCGGCTTCATGCGCCATCGGGAGTTTTCCATAGGAATACGTGGATGGCATCAGCGCTATCACTATCTACTGGTTTTAATGTCTATGCTTAAAACATAGAATCTATTATAATATTGTGCACAAAATATCCCACCTTTCTTGATCTAGCTAGATGAAGAACTCAGATGATCCTCCATCCATTTCAGGTCTGCACTCGGTTAAGAACACCCGATGGAGACTTGAGATCCGGACTGCCAATGTGTCTAGCCTGAGACATGCCATTAAGCTATCCTGACACTCACACCTCACCATATTTGAGACTGTATCTAATGACGTTCTACTCAGTATGCTCTTTAAACTCATTTCCTGTGTCCCCTTCTCCCTCATACTGGATCTAAGCCTCTCTCTTTCCCTCTCATACTGCCCACACTGCATCAGTACATGCTCCACTGTCTCTGTGTCCTGGCAATAATCACACTTTCCTGTTGGATGCGTTCCTATCACATTTAAAGAGTCCCACCCTTAGTGTTGTAAATATAGCCTCCTCTCTTCTGTCTCTTCCTGCTGTCCTCCCCGACTTTCCTCTGTACTTGGAATAGATGCCTGCCCTTAGTGTCTCTATTCTATTCCACTGCTCCTGCCATCTCTGCACCACCACTGTCCATATCAGGCTTTTTGCTTCTGCCTTGCTCATTGAAACTACCCAATCCACATCCCCACTACTAAAGTGCTTGTTTAGCCAATACATCAGCTGCCTCGTTCCCCTCCACCCCCACATTGGCTGGGACCCAAGTAAATCTTGTCTGTATACTCTAAGCTGACATATGGAATTGTTTTCAGATGGTCATACCATGGATCATTTAGCTATTTGATTTGGAATTTTAGGACCCCTTTAGGTATCCCCCAAAAAGTCCTTTACTACTAACGCCTTGAATAACACATTTATAAATGGCACAAAAAACAGTCACCAAATAAATCATAAGGAATAAGGTTTTGAAGTGTCTGTCCTATAGTAGTCTGCCGAATGCATTACTGGGGGCAAACTACCCTCCCTCCAAGACACATTAAGCACCCGAGGCCAAAAAGATAATCAAGGACATCAACCACCCGAGCCACTGCCTGTTCACCCCGCTATCATCCAGAAGGCGAGGTCAGTACAGGTGCATCAAAGCTGGGAAAGACAGAATGAAAAACAGCTTCTATCTCAAGGCCATCAGATTGTTAAATAGCCATCACTAGCACATTAGAGACTGCTGCTGCCTATTGAAATCACTGGTCACTTTAAGAAATGGAACACTAGTCACTTTAATAATGTTTACATATCTTGCACTACTCATCTCATATGTATATACTGCATTCTATTCTATAATGCTCTACTGTGTCTTAGTCCGTGCCGCACTGTCATTGCTTGTCCACACAGTGAGGGAAAAAAGTATTTGATCCCCTGCTGATTTTGTACGTTTGCCCACTGACAAAGAAATGATCAGTCTATAATTTTAATGGTAGGTTTATTTGAACAGTGAGAGACAGAATAACAACAACAAAAATCCAGAAAAACGCATGTCAAAAATGTTAGAAATTGATTTACATTTTAATGAGGGAAATAAGTATTTGACCCCCTCTCAATCAGAAAGATTTCTGGCTCCCAGGTGTCTTTTATACAGGTAACGAGCTGAGATTAGGAGCACACTCTTAAAGGGAGTGTTCCTAATCTCAGCTTGTTACCTGTATAAAAGACACCTGTCCACAGAAGCAATCAATCAGATTCCAAACTCTCCACCATGGCCAAGACCAAAGGGACAAGATTGTCAGGGACAAGATGTCAGGGACAAGATTGTAGACCTACACAAGGCTGGAATGGGCTACAAGACCATCGCCAAGCAGCTTGGTGAGAAGGTGACAACAGTTGGTGCGATTATTCGCAAATGGAAGAAACACAAAATAACTGTCAATCTCCCTCGGCCTGGGGCTCCATGCAAGATCTCACCTCATGGAGTTGCAATGATCATGAGAACGTTGAGAAATCAGCCCAGAACTACACGGGAGGATCTTGTCAATGATCTCAAGGCAGCTGGGACCATAGTCACCAAGAAAACAATTGGTAACACACTACGCCGTGAAGGACTGAAATCCTGCAGCGCCCGCAAGGTCCCCCTGCTCAAGAAAGCACATATACAGGTCCGTCTGAAGTTTGCCAATGAACATCTGAATGATTCAGAGGAGAACTGGGTGAAAGGTGGTCCTCTGTATGGGTGGTCCTCTGTAGCTCAATTGGTAGAGCATGGCGCTTGTAACGCCAGGGTAGTGGGTTCGATCCCCAGGACCACCCATATGTAAAAATGTATGCGCACATGACTGTAAGTCGCTTTGGATAAAAGTGTCTGCTAAATGGCATATTATTATTATTAAAGTGTTGTGGTCAGATGAGACCAAAATGGAGCTCTTTGGCATGAACTCAACTCGCCGTGTTTGGAGGAGGAGGAATGCTGACTATGACCCCAAGAACACCGTCAAACATGGAGGTGGAAACATTATGCTTTGGGGGTGTTTTTCTGCTAAGGGGACAGGACAACTTCACTGCATCAAAGGGACGATGGACAGGGCCATGTACCGTCAAATCTTGGGTGAGAACCTCCTTCCGTTAGCCAGGGCACTGAAAATGGGTAGTGGATGGGTATTCCAGCATGACAATGACCCAAAACACACAGCCAAGGCAACAAAGGAGTGGCTCAAGAAGAAGTACATTAAGGTCCTGGAGTGGCCTAGCCAGTCTCCAGACCTTAATCCCATAGAAAATCTGTGGAGGGAGCTGAAGGTTCGAGTTGCCAAATGTCAGCCTTGAAACCTTAATGACTTAATGAAAATCTGCAAAGAGGAGTGGAACAAAATGCCTCCTGAGATGTGAGCAAACCTGGTGGCCAACTACAAGAAACGTCTGACCTCTGTGATTGCCAACAAGGGTTTTGCCTCCAAGTACTAGGTCATGTTTTGCAGAGGGGTCAAATACTTATTTCCCCCATTAAAATGTATATCAATTCATAACATTTTTGACATGCGTTTTTCTGGATTTTTTTGTTGTTATTCTGTCTCTCACTGTTCAAATAAACCTACCATTAAAATTATAGACTGATCATTTCTTTGTCAGTGTGCAAACGTGCAAAATCAGCAGGGGATCAAATACTTTTTTCCCTCACCGTATATGTATATATTCTTAAATCCCATTCCTTACTAGTTTTGTGTGTATTAGGTATATGTTGTGAAATTGTTAGATACTACTTCTTAGATATTACTGCACTGTCGGAGCTAGAAGCACAAGCATTTCGCTACACCCGCTATAACATCTGCTAAACACGTGTATGTGACAAATAAAATTTGATTTGATTTGATTTATATCTAGGAGATATATGAAAGCTCAAGAAAATACTTATATATTTTTTTGTTACACATATTGAACCCCTTTTTTTGGTAGGCACAAAACAAGCTTCATACCTCCATTAATTTTTGTTACCGGTACCAGTTAGCTTCAGACAAGTCCCATGACACTTGTAGGGGTCATAGACAATGTTCCCTCTAAGCTTCCGTGTGTGCGGGCGCACATCTCCCGTTGGACTGCCATGCAGAAGAATTATGAGCCTGCACAGAGAAGCACGAGATTGAACTTCACTCAACTTTCTTGAGTTTTCCCCTTTAGTTAACACTATTGACGTTTCGCTCTACTGTGGGAATTGTGATCGAATTAACGCAATATTAGCCATTTTCAATGTAATATACCGAAACAAATGAACTATGCAAGATTTAGTATGCAAAACTAACTGTGCAAGATACTTTATTTTAGGCAGACCGCATTGGAGTAAGATTCTATTGCATTGACAGGCACAACTCAGGCCTGTACTCTACACAGCGCCATAACAAGTCAGAGCAGCAGTAGGCCTATATGCAAATAGCCATTGCCATATATGGATCTGTGCCATTCACTTCGAACTGAACTGTGTTTAGGCTACAGCGGTCTTGAGTAGATGAGTTCAAAGTCAGAGCTGCATGTAGCCACGTGTGGACATTTGTTCATATTCTTTGCTAGTTAGTGAGTTATTAGCCCAGTTAAAACTAATTTCTAGTCAACAATGGGGGAGTGGTTGCTTCCAACAAGAGCACAAAATGTGTGCATTTCTAGCCATCTTTGAAAAGCAAGTCAGGTAAATAGCTTTTTTATGTCTTAAAGGGGGAAGTGTTGTATTTTGAGACAGTCTTGAATAAGCTAAGTAGCCAATAGGCAGAGGGTAGCATAATTTGTCTGATTCTCCGTAATAATGGTATGGGAATAATAATTAATTTATTTTGTAAAGTGGTTTCTTGCATCAAACACAACATTTTCAGTCACCTCCTTGTCTGAAGGACAAGTGCATAAACAGGTTAATGTCAAGCCCTGCATGTTTTTTTTCTTCAAAAGTCTCATGTAATGTAGGCATTGAACAACACACATTGGCTGGTACTGTAGGCTGAATGATAGAACAGCTATTTCCATGTTAAAATGTTATGGGATGCGTTTTTTCTCCACTGTTTTGATGGTATGCCACTCTGGTAGGCCTACATTATGATCAAATAGCCACAGTAGCCTACTTGGCCACTGTTAAATCTGTAACGTAAAGCTGGTACAGCCTCAGTGTTCACAGTAAACGTGTGCCAGAAGTTGCACAGAATTTTCACAACATTCAAGTTTGAGCTCAGCAGATCTGAAATTAGCTCAGTGCCGATAACAAATGGAGGGAACATTGTGCCGATAACAAATGGTGATGTCACGGTTTCGGCCGAGGCTGCTCCTCTTCCTTGTTCGGGCAGGCTTCGGCGGTCGTCGTCTCCGGAGTACTAGCTGCCACCGTTCTATGTTTCATGTTCATTTGGTTTTGTCTGTTCATAACACCTGTCCCTTATTTGTGTCTTAATTGTTTCCCTATTTAGTTTCGTGTGTGTGGGTCAGGTGTTATGCGTGATTGTTTGTTGTCAGACTGCCTCTGATGTTTATTTCTCTCGTTGTTGGCGTGTCCCGAGAGTTCGCACTGCGTGCGCTTTTCCTGTGTATTTTTCGCACTGTGTTTTGTGCGTAATTGTTTGCGCCACCCGGTTGGGTAGGCGACTATTTTTGTTCACGTGTTGAACAGTACTATAAAAGACGGTTGTAGTCATCCTGGTTCCTGCGCTTGATTCCTTCCACTCATCTACACACACCACTCTGACAGAATCACGCATCATATCCATGGAATCAGCAGGAGCGACCGAGCCGACAGCCGAGATGGCTGAACGTCTTCGTGGCCAGGAGGACCGCATCAACCAGGTCTGTCATGCCCTGGAGGGGGTGATGAATACTCTGCACCGATGGGAGACCAGCGGGGTTCCCACACCTCCACGAACCGAACCAGCCCCATCGGTCAGCCCTCCTGTCTCATCTCCGGAACCTAGTGGGATTCGGCTCTCGCTCCCGAGGGCGTACGACGGCTCCACTGCCGGGTGTCAAGGGTTCCTGCTGCAGGTGGAGCTCTACCTCGCCACCGTACACCCGGCGCCCTCGGGACACGAGCGCGTCTCAGCCCTCATCTCCTGTCTCACCGGCAAGGCGTTGGAGTGGGCCAACGCCGAGTGGAGGAGAATGGACGCCGCTACCACGAACTATGCGGAGTTCTCCCGCCGCTTCCGTGCTGTGTTCGACCATCCACCAGAAGGGAAGGCGGCGGGGGAGCGTCTATTCTACCTCCGACAGGGGATGAGGAGCGCCCAGGACTTTGCCTTGGAGTTTCGGACCCTAGCGGCTGATGCAGGGTGGAATGAGCGGGCCCATATCGACCATTTCCGCTGCAGCCTCCGGGAGGACGTCCAGCGAGAGTTGGCGTGCAGGGACACTTCGTTGACTTTCGACCAGCTTGTCGACATGGCCATCCGGCTGGATACCCTGCTCGCCACCCGTGGACGTTCCGGGAGGGGGTTGCCCATTACACTCTCCAGCACCTCCGAGCCGAGCCCTATGGAGCTCGGAGGTGCTGGCGCTAGGGAACGGAGGAGGAGGAGCCCGAGGGGACCCGGCCCTTGCACCAACTGTGGTCGTGGAGGGCACACCGCGGCTAGGTGTTGGGGCGGGTCCTCCAGTGAGGGAGAAGGCAGGTCACGCATTGGGGGGTCCACCCAGGTGAGTAGGCGCCCTGCTTACCCAGAGCTTTCTGTCGTGCACCTAACCTTGCCTGTTTGTTTCCCACAGGTTGCACCTCGTTCCCAGCATAAGGCGCTGGTAGATTCAGGCGCAGCTGGGAATTTTGTAGATCGCCAGTTCTGTATAGAGTTAGGGATTCCCCTCCTTCCAGTGGATAAGCCTTTCCCCGTCCATGCCCTAGATAGCCGTCCGTTAGGGTCTGGGTTGATTAGGGGAGGTCACAGCACCCCTTCAGATGATGGCGCAGGAGGGTCATGAGGAGAGAATTCAGCTCTATCTGATTGACTCTCCTGCGTATCCGGTAGTGCTGGGTCTTCCCTGGTTGATGACTCATGACCCTATTATTAGGTGGCGAGAGAAAGCTCTTAAAGGGTGGTCTGCTCAATGTGAGGGGCGGTGTCTGGGTGTTTCCATAGGGGCGACCTCGGTGGAGAGTCCGAATCTAATGCCAGCACTGCAGATTCCCCCCGAGTATGAGGATTTGGCACTGGCGTTCAGTAAGACTCGGGCGGCGCAGCTGCCGCCTCATAGGCGGGGGATTGTGCGATAGATCTCCAGTCAGGAGCAGCTCTCCCGCGGAGCCATGTGTATCCCTTGTCTCAAGAGGAGAGAAAGGCTATGGAGACGTACATCTCTGAGTCTCTTAGACAGGGATACATACGGGCCTCCGTTTCACCCGCTTCCTCAAGTTTCTTTTTTGTAAAGAAAAAGATGGAGGTCTGCGCCCGTGTATTGATTACCGCGGTCTCAATCAGATCACAGTGAAGTACAGCTATCCACTTCCTCTGATTGCGACTATGACGGAGTCACTGCACGGTGCGCGGTTCTTTACAAAATTGGATCTTAGGAGCGCATATAACTTGGTGCGCATTCGAGAGGGCGATGAATGGAAGACAGCGTTTAGCACGACTTCCGGACACTACGAGTATCTAGTCATGCCATATGGGTTGATGAATGCTCCCTCAGTCTTCCAATCCTTCGTCGATGAGATTTTCCGGGACATGCAGGGACAGGGAGTAGTGGTGTACATCGACGACATTCTGGTGTATAGTCCTACCCGTGCTGAGCATGTAGCCCTGGTGCGCCGAGTATTGAGGCGGCTGTTGGAGCATGACCTATATGTCAAGGCAGAGAAATGTCTGTTTTTCCAGAAGTCGGTCTCCTTTCTGGGTTACCAGTTGTCTGTGTCAGGGGTGAAGATGGAGGTAGACCGGGTGTCAGCTGTGCGTAATTGGCAGACCCCAACCACTGTGAAGGAGGTGCAACGGTTCTTGGGTTTTGCGAATTATTACCGGAGGTTTATCCGGGGTTTTGGACAGGTGGCAGCTCCCATAACGTCTCTGTTAAAGGGGGGTCCGGTGCGCTTGCGGTGGTCAGCTGAGGCGGACAGGGCATTTGGGAGACTGAAGGACCTGTTTACCTCGGCGCCGGTGTTGGCGCATCCGGATCCCTCTTTACCGTTCCAAGTAGAGGTGGACGCGTCAGAGGCCGGGATAGGGGCCGTTCTTTCCCAGCGTTCTGGCACTCCACCTAAACTCCGTCCCTGTGCGTTTTACAGTAAGAAGCTCAGTCCGGCGGAGCGGAATTATGACGTAGGAGACAGGGAGCTGTTAGCCGTGGTCCAGGCCCTAAAGGTGTGGCGGCATTGGCTCGAGGGGGCTCAACACCCTTTCCTCATTCTAACTGACCATCGTAACCTGGAGTACATCCGGGCAGCTAGGAGACTGAATCCTCGCCAGGCTCGCTGGACTATGTTTCTAGCCCGGTTTGTGTTTAAAATCACATACATCCCTGGGTCCCAGAACGGGAAGGCAGATGCTCTGTCTCGGCGGTATGACGCAGAGGAGAGGTCAGTTGAGTCCACGCCCATACTACCGGAGTCTTGTCTGGTTGCTCCGGTGGTGTGGGAGGTTGATGGTGAGATCGAGCGGCGTTACGCACCGACCCGAGTCCTCCACAGTGTCCTGTGGGTCGGACGTACGTTCCGCTCGAGGTACGCGATCGCCTCATTTGTTGGGCTCATCGTCCCCCTCCTCTGGCCATCCGGGTATCGGCCGGACAGTGCACTGCCTTAGCACGAAGTACTGGTGGCCAACGTTAGCTAGGGATGTGAGGATTTATGTCTCCTCCTGTTCGGTGTGTGCCCAGTGTAAGGCGCCCAGACATTTGCCCAGGGGTAAGTTACAACCCCCTGCCTATTCCACAACGACTCTGGTCCCACCTCTCGGTGGATTTTGTTACCGACCTTCCCCCTCACAGGGGAATACTACCATCCTGGTCGTTGTGGATCGGTTCTCTAAGGCCTGTCGTCTCCTTCCCATGCCGGGTCTACCCACTGCCCTACAGACCGCAGAGGCTCTGTTCACCCATGTCTTCCGGCATTACGGGGTACCCGAGGATATAGTGTCTGACCGAGGCCCCCAGTTCACCTCTAGAGTGTGGAGAGCATTTATGGAACGGTTGGGGGTTTCGGTAAGCCTTACCTCGGGTTACCACCCGGAGAGTAATGGGCAGGTTGAACGTGTCAACCAGGATGTGGGTAGGTTTCTGAGGTCATACTGTCAGGGCCGGCCGGAGGAGTGGGCGAGATATGTGCCCTGGGCCGAGATGGCACAGAACTCTCTTCGCCACTCCTCCACCCAACTAACCCCCTTTTCAGTGTGTATTAGGGTACCAGCCGGTTCTGGCACCATGGCATGAGAGCCAGATCGAGGCTCCCGCTGTGGATGAGTGGGTGCGGCGCTCGGAGGAGACGTGGGACGCTGCACACGTCCATCTGCAGCGTGCCATACGTCGACAGAAGACGAGCGCCGACCTACACCGCAGTGAGGGGCCAGTATACGCACCTGGAGATCGAGTCTGGCTCTCAACCAGAAACCTGCCCCTCCGCCTGCCCTGCCGGAAGCTGGGTCGGCGGTTTGTGGGGCCATTTAAAGTCCTGAGGAGATTGAACGAGGTGAGTTATAGGTTAGAACTACCTGTTGATTACAAAAATATTAACCCCTCGTTCCATGTGTCTCTCCTCAGGCCGGTGGTAGCTGGTCCACTCCAGGACTTTGAGATTGAGGAGACTCCTCCGCCCCCGTTGGACATCGAGGGGCTCCGGCGTACACCGTGAGGTCCATCCTGGATTCTAGACGCCGGATGGGGGTCTTCAATATCTCGTGGAGTGGGAGGGGTACGGTCCGGAGGAGCGGTGCTGGGTGCCAAGGAGGGACGTATTGGACCAGTCCCTACTGACCGATTTCCATCGGGGTCATCCTGCGCGCCCTGCTCCGCGTCGTCCGGGTCATCCCCGAAGCTCGGGTCGGCGCACGGCTGGAGCCGCGTCAAGGGGGGTACTGTCACGGTTTCGGCCGAGGCTGCTCCTCTTCCTTGTTCGGGCAGGCTTCGGCGGTCGTCGTCTCCGGAGTACTAGCTGCCACCGTTCTATGTTTCATGTTCATTTGGTTTTGTCTGTTCATAACACCTGTCCCTTATTTGTGTCTTAATTGTTTCCCTATTTAGTTTCGTGTGTGTGGGTCAGGTGTTATGCGTGATTGTTTGTTGTCAGACTGCCTCTGATGTTTATTTCTCTCGTTGTTGGCGTGTCCCGAGAGTTCGCACTGCGTGCGCTTTTCCTGTGTATTTTTCGCACTGTGTTTTGTGCGTAATTGTTTGCGCCACCCGGTTGGGTAGGCGACTATTTTTGTTCACGTGTTGAACAGTACTATAAAAGACGGTTGTAGTCATCCTGGTTCCTGCGCTTGATTCCTTCCACTCATCTACACACACCACTCTGACAGGTGAGCACCATTGTGTTCGTGAGAATCTCCCCTTTCCACAGTGGGGTCACATTAGTTTGTAGAAGCGAGACATCTTGCTGGCTAATATTTTTGGGGTTCATATACATGTAGACCAGACACAGCTGCTATGGCATTGGTGTCTATGGAAGAGTCACCCCTTAAGTAGACCGGAACTGTGCATTTTTTTTCAATGCTAAATGGCCTGAGTAAGACATCTTCATTTATCCACCACCTTTGGCTCTAGGTGCACAGATCCACAAGACTTCGCTCAAAGATTGTATCTGTAATTCTACATAGAATATCTCCGCCTCACACATTGTTTATTGGCGATTGGCTGTAAGAATAGATTTAGTGTCGCTATCATGTCAAAGAGCAAGGATTTGGCCCATGAAAGAGTGTGGCCACTGCCACAGACTTTTGGGAAAGACAGAATAATATGAACACAGAGCTAACTTCGAAGAAATTCACTCATTAATGGACATTTGAACGGCAAGACACAGCCACCTTTCTCAAGGAATTTCCATTGCGGCAAGAACAGACCCAGGAGTTATTTTGGCAGGATGAACATTGTACGTGTGTGTCAGTGGAGGCTGCTGAGGGCAGGATGGCTCATAAAAATGGTTGGAATGGAGTGAATGGAATGGTATCAAACACATGGTTTTCATTATTATGAGCTGTCCTCCCCTCAGCAGCCTCCACTGGTGTGTGTTTATTATTATCTAGTTGTTTGTGTTTCTGTAAAAGCATTCATAATCTTATCCCCCAGTAGCCTATTCTCCAACTAACTAACTAACTAGTGTACATCGATAATATATCATAACAATTAAGTTGGTTACTTTATTGCCAGGCTTTTCAGGCACCTGTTTATTTTTAATATCATTCTATTATAAACTTTTATTATAAACTTTTTTGGTTAGTGTTGTCATGACTATCCACGAGAGTCCAAATAGGTCAGATCAGGTTTGCAATGAATAACTTCAATCAGACCCCCTCTCACCCGTAGAGGGGGATTAACAGCTCACACCCTGTTGTAAATCAACAAAGAAGGCCAGGCTCTCCCTTTCAAGGACCCCAAAAGGAATGTCTTTGTTCAACATTCAACAATTTTTGTTAAGAGAGGGATGTGATTTGAAAATGCTATAAGAGATAATTGATTTCCATAAGCTTTGCACAGTGTCATGACTTACCCTCAGGTTTAGGATCAAACATGCCGGCTAGGACACCCCCTTTCCTGGGGGCCAATTTTATGACCGGTCGTAAATACCACGCAAACTTTATCTTCCTTGTCATGAAGTATAGGGAGAAAGGAACCCTTTGTTAACGAAGGAAGTCTTCCAGCCAAGACTCCAACATCCAAAAGTGGATAATGAAACAATATTCCTACTTAAAATAATGTGGGAAATGGTTGGTGGGGACTTAAAGAACAATCATGTTAAATTCGTTTCTATGTTGTGATGTCATTAAAGACGGTGGAACAACAAAACTGTATCTCTGGGGGGGGGTACACTTCCCAGTTATGAGGTTTGCATCTAATTGTTGTATAAAACGAATGATTAAGTATAATAATACCTTTGTGAAGATAACAATGTGATTTTAGCATTCTAGATGAGATGATTGTTTTCTATATTGATTTGTTCTCAGAGTGGCCACGCCCAGATGAGCACAAACATGATGGAACGCCCATTTTACCATGAGTGCATAAAAAGCCTAATGACGAAATTCACCTCAGACCAGCAGACGTGAAGTGTGAGCTAAACGTTACAAAATGGTTTAAAACTACAACTCCATTACCAAAGGAAACCAAGCATACTACGGTATAAGCCGGATGTTGCAAATGGTTGAATTTCTACAAGACCAAGAAGCGCGAAGCTGAAGCTACAAGTTACAAAATGGTTAGACCAGAAAGACCAGAAAACGTGAGACGTTAGTCCACACGTTTGAAATGGAGAAACTCTGAAACTCTCAACCTCTACACGAGGTGAAGAAGAAGACATGCACTAGACCTTTCATTTCAGTCTGCAGCTGGCATGTATAGTGAGGGAAAAAAGTATTTGATCCCCTGCTGATTTTGTATATTTGCCCACTGACAAAGACATGATCAGTCTATAATTTTAATGGTAGGTTTATTTGAACAGTGAGAGACAGAATAACAACAAAAAAATCCAGAGAAACGCATGTCAAAACTGTTATAAATTGATTAGCATTTTAATGAGGGAAATAAGTATTTGACCCCTCTGCAAAACATGACATAGTACTTGGTGGCAAATCCCTTGTTGGCAATCACAGAGGTCAGACGTTTCTTGTAGTTGGCCACCAGGTTGGCACACATCTCAGGAGGGATTTTGTTCCACTCCTCTTTGCAGATCTTCTCCAAGTCATTAAGGTTTCGAGGCTGACGTTTGTCAACTCGAACCGTCAGCTCCCTCCACAGATTTTCTATGGGATTAAGGTCTGGAGACTGGCTAGGCCACTCCAGGACCTTAATGTGCTTCTTCTTGAGCTACTCCTTTGTTGCCTTGGCCGTGTGTTTTGGGTCATTGTCATGCTGGAATACGCATCCACGACCCATTTTCAATGCCCTGGCTGAGGGAAGAAGGTTCTTACCCAAGATTTGACGGTACATGGCCCCGTCCATCGTCTCTTTGATGTGGTGAAGTTGTCCTGTCCCCTTAGCAGAAAAACACCCCCAAAGCATAATGTTTCCACCTCCATGTTTGACGGTGGGGATGGTGTTCTTGGGGTCATAGGCAGCATTCCTCCTCCTCCAAACACGGCGAGTTGAGTTGATGCCAAAGAACTCGATTTTGGTCTCATCTGACCACAACACTTTCACCCAGTTCTCATCTGAATCATTCAGACGTTCATTGGCAAACTGCAGACGGCCCTGTATATGTGCTTTCTTGAGCAGGGGGACCTTGCGGGCGCTGCAGGATTTCAGTCCTTCACGGCATAATGTGTTACCAATTGTTTTCTTGGTGACTATGGTCCAAGCTGCCTTGAGATCATTGACAAGATCCTCCCGTGTAGTTCTGGGCTGATTCCTCACCGTTCTCATGATCATTGCACCTCCACGAGGTGAGATCTTGCATGGAGCCCCAGGCCGAGGGAGATTGACAGTTATTTTGTGTTTCTTCCATTTGCAAATAATTGCACACCAACTGTTGTCACCTTCTCACCAAGCTGCTTGGCGATGGTCTTGTAGCCCATTCCAGCCTTGTGTAGGTCTACAATCTTGTCCCTGACATCCTTGGAGAGCTCTTTGGTCTTGGCCATGATTGATTGCTTCTGTGGACAGGTGTTTTTTATACAGGTAACAAGCTGAGATTAGGAGCACTCCCTTTAAGAGTGTGCTCCTAATCTCAGCTCGTTACCTGTATAAAAGACACCTGGGAGCCAGAAATCTTTCTGATTGAGAGGGGGTCAAATACTTATTTCCCTCATTAAAATGCAAATCAATGTATAACATTTTTGACATGCGTTTTCTGCATTTTTGTTGTTGTTATTCTGTCTCTCACTGTTCAAATAAACCTACCATTAAAATTATAGACTGATCATTTCTTTGTCAGTGGGCAAACGTACAAAATCAGCAGGGGATCAAATACTTGTTTCCCTCACTGTAGTGTCACCAGCAAAGCACCCCCACACCATCACACCTCCTCCTCCATGCTTCACAGTGGGAACCACACATGCGGAGATCATCCGTTCACCTACTCTGCGTCTCACAAAGACACGGCGGTTGGAACCAAAAATCTCTAATTTGGACTCATCAGACCAAAGGACAGATTTCCACCAGTCTAATGTCCATTGCTCGTGTTTCTTGGCCCAAGCAAGTCTCTTCTTCTTAATGGTGTCCTTTAGTAGAGGTTACAAAATCATCAGGGGATCAAATACTTTTTTCCCTCACTGTATAGTTGTCTAGAGAACTTTCACTAAAGACACGAGAGGAGAGGACAATCCCTCTCAGACAACCACTGGTACATCTGAAGTATCCATTCCGAATCACTACTACGACCAGAAACTCTACCAAGGACATTGGGATCTCTGGTGGGCAAACCAGAGTCCTACATGATCAACTCAACTATCGAGGACAGCTACACGTAAATACATGTTGCATTTCTAATCCGAATGAACGTAGTAACCATGATAGTTTGAATCTCTGTCTCTCCTTTCCACTCTAACCCTCCTTTACTCAAGCATTCATGCTATTGTTAGTCCAGTCCACTAAGGACCGGTTTTCATTGTATTACGTTAGTAATCAATAACCTATGTGTGTGTGGGTGTTTGTATTGTGTTATTATTTAGTTAGTTAGTAAATAAATTATTAAGCCAATTTGTGTATTGCTGATTCATCAATAACGTTAGGGTTCTTGCAGGTTCAAGGATTGTGCGGCGTTCAGGATTAGACTGATAAGAGGTAATTATTTAATAAGTGACTGTTATCAATATATAACATATATCTTCTAAGAGTTTAATTCTGGAGATAGTAACTCGTTAAACAACTTCTTCTGTGGTGCCCCAAATTCCTAATGAGTTAATTGTTGCATGATTAATTTAATCGAGTGACAATTAAACAT
This sequence comes from Coregonus clupeaformis, assembly GCF_020615455.1. NCBI lineage: Eukaryota > Metazoa > Chordata > Actinopteri > Salmoniformes > Salmonidae > Coregonus > Coregonus clupeaformis. Next base: position 26,127,209 of record NC_059207.1, read on the forward strand.
AGTTAGGTGATTCGATAAATAACAGTCATACATTAAAGTAAGTCACATCACGACATATTGGTGCCCCCGTGCAAGGAATCCAAACATATTGGAGCCCCTCATGCGAGGAATCTAAGATAGAATGAGGCCTTACTGTTGAATTCAGTCTATATGAATTGTGCAGCACATTACGTTATACACCCACATTACGTTATACACTAGTAGAGCCGTAGGCAGGATTTGTTGTTGAGATGTTTGTGTTTCCATTTGAACAAGATACTAGAGGTTGCTTCCGGTGTTGTATATCTGACAGAGTCAGTGTGTAGGTTGAATTACTGAATGCTACAAGCCAGGACATATGGGCCGGACGATTTAGGTACTCTGAGAAATAGTATTGTGTACTATTTCTATCTCTCGCGTCTCAGGAGCGAGTTGACTCGGTCAGTATTAATTTCTAGAGTGAGGACATAGGGCCAGCAATGATAGAAATGTGGATATATATATTTGTTAAATGTCTCTGTCCCCCTCTTTCTCCCTCTTCCTCTCTTCTTTAACAAGCCATGTTGTTGTCATTCCACTAGGGACCTGTTTTCTCCAGTCAATAACCGGTGTATGTTTATCCTGTGTTCCCATTTAATTAGCCAGTAAATAAATAATTAAACCAATTTGTGTGGTGCTGAATCATAAGTAAGGTTCGGGTTTTTGCAGATGCAAGGAGGTTATGACGTTCATAATGATGATATGATACGAGGTTATGATTAATAAGTTGACTGTTTATAGATGTGATTTTAGAGTATAGACCTTTTAGAGTTTAATTCAGGAGATGGTAACTCTTTAAAGAACTGCTCTCGTGGTGCCCTAGATACTAATGAGTTAATTGTTACATGATTAATTTAATCAGGTAACAATTAAACATAGTAGGTTAATTAGAGATAACAGTCTTCAGGTTAATGTCACGACAGTGTGATGTTTTCATGTAGCCTACTTGGGATTTCACCACAATATTTTATCTGTTCAAAAACACAGATCCAGGTCAAGTTCACACAGGTTGCAACAACTGCCTACAGACATATCCACGGAAATGGGGTGAAAAAGCAAATTACTCCATAATGCACTGATTGGACAACCATGTACTGCAACATCAGAATCAAATCAAATCAAATCAATTTGTATTTGCCACATGCGCTGAATACAACAGTTGTAGACATTACAGTGAAATGCTTACTTACAAGCCCTTAACCAACAACGCAGTTGTCATTTTTTAAAAACATAGATAAGTAAAAAATAAAAGCAAATAATTAAAGAGCAGCAGTAAAATAAAATAACAGCAGGGAGGCTATGTACAGGGGTACCGGTACAGAGTCAATGTGCGGGGGCACCGGCTCGTCGAGGTAATTGAGGTAATATGTACATGTGGGTAGAGTTAAAGTGACTATGCATAAATAATAAACAGAGTAGCTGCAGCGTAAAAGAGGGGGATGGGGTGGGGTGGGGGGGCAGTGCAAACATTCCAGGTAGTCATGATTAGCTGTTCAGGAGTCTTATGGCTTGGGGGTAGAAACCTGTTAAGAAGCCTTTTGGACCTAGACTTGGCGCTCCGGTACCGCTTGCCGTGCGGTAGCAGAGAGAACAGTCTATGACTAGGGTGGCTGGTGTCTTTTACAATTTTTAGGGCCTTCCTCTGACACCGCCTGGTATAGAGGTCCTGGATGGCAGGAAGCTTGGCCCCAGTGCTGTACTGGGCCGTACGCACTACCCTCTGTAGTGCCTTGCGGTCGGAGGCCGAACAGTTGCCATACCAGGCGGTGATACAACCAGTCAGGATGCTCTCGATGGTGCGGCTGTAGAACTTTTTGAGGATCTGAGGACCCATGCCAAATCTTTTCAGTCTCCTGAGGGGGAATAGGCTTTGTCGTGCCCTCTTCATGACTGTCTTGGTGTGTTTGGACCATGATAGTTTGTTGGTGATGTGAAGTAGTGACGCGTGACATGTGCCTAGTTTCCTGAAACAATCCACATATGGTTTCTGGTGCTTTCCATTTGTGTGAGTAAATGGTTTAATGGGTAAACAGACGACCAACAATAACAGCATCTCAGTTCAGTTGATGAGAAAGGTTTTAACCTTTTCACATATGAGTTCCAAATATCTCTAACGGTCGCCCCATCTTGAGTTTTTTATGCACGTGATGTCAGAACGCGCTCACTGTTGTGATTGTTACGCAACAGGACAGTTAACCAATGCTGCCTTCAAACTAAGGCATGCTGCCTGCTAACTATCTATAGGCTGTTTCAACTTGACAATTTCAAATGATTTTCTAGCAAGTTAGATTTTCTAACAACAGTTTGAATTGAGGTGTGTTCCGCCTCCTCATTAATTCACATAAAAGTAGGCCATTTCACTTTGCGGACAATTTAATTTTGAGGCATTACTGAGCCGGACAAACTTCCCAAGCACTTCCCCATTGTTTCCGCAGATCAAGTATGCAGACATTTGCACATTTCCAGTCAGAACAGGACCTGCACAAACCTTTTCACATTTTCCGTCAGGTGCCCGCATCGCCTTCATAGTTGTTTTCATTACTACATTATTATATTAATAATAACTTTGGATGTGTGCGTTTCTATCAAAGTAAATGCCTTATTACGTTATAATAGTTTCTGTATGTCGTGTTATGTCGTTTCTACGGTAGCTCACTGTAAGTATGGCGCATAATATATTTATGTGTAACATTATTCCATATAACCGCGGACACGCGAGGTAACGTTACTAATTTCATAACCTTTATGGTGTTATATAGCAGTGTTATTATGTTACTTCTTTGTAATATTGTTTTATTTCTATATCCTGATATTGTATTCTAATTACTAATAATTCCTCTTAATTATGTACTTTCAGAAACCTCACACACAAACAGTATTGAACATTATTTGCCAATATCATAACTGGAACTGGACATCTTTCGAGCTGAAGATTGAGACCAGCTTTTGTATGCTAGCATACAATCCTTAACAGTTTTACTGGATGAAAACACAGCAAGAAAACACATAGGCCTATATGTAATAGTAATCTATTTTATTGAAGTATTGGTGGTGGTTGAACAACAACAACAAAAACTTGTTTTACTAGAGGAAAAAAACTGCAAGAAAAGACAGACAACTTATGAATATGCATCACCCAGAATTCATATTCATGCAGTGATTGAACAACAAACTGCATTTCCACCCCCCACCTCTAAAGGTGTAGTATCATGGCAGATCACCTGTCAAGTCACCTGTCAAGTCAGTCAGTCAGTAATTGCTGCAAATGTGCTCAATAGTGCTTCAGCAAATGGTACTCCCCAAAGCATGGTGAAACACATAGAGGTGTGTCACAAGCTAAACACATGTACTTTGTCAACCTCCTCTGCTTCCTTCTCCTGGTGCCAGACAGGCAGACTTTGCAGTGCCTCCGTGTGCGACTACCTTGAGCAGCAGATTGATGGACTTCGCAGGGAAAATGCTGTGCAGTGAGGCGTAGGGGATTGTCTGCAGCAGGATGGCCCCCAGTGAATGGGCGCTACTCCAGCAGCTCTCTCATTAGGTTCTCTCTGTACTTTTGGTAGGTAATTACTTTACCTATGGGGGAGAGGGAGTGGGGAGGATGATGAGGCAGTGGGTAGGTGGGTGAGATATTGTCACTATAATTGCATAATGGAGCTGTATTTGATTTGTATGTGAACTGTACATCCAATTACAAAAAATACCTTGTTCAGTAATCATCTCACCTGTTAGTTGGCGGTGAACTATGTGGCCATTGAAGGCAGCAGTGTCGATCAGATGGAAAACTATCTTCTTATACCACTTGGTAGTTTTCCGAGCACATTTCACAAAGCTGTTTATCATGTCTGCCTTATCCACTGCCTTATTTTGAGGTTATAGTCAAGCACACCGTCTTGTTTGATCTTTCTCTCTCCCGTCAGGTGCTCCACCTTCACTGTGTCCGACATGGTTGCTGTATGGACAGTGGTGAGGACATGGACATCTTGTTCGTCATGCCACTTTACTGCCAGCTGTTGACCGTTCTCCTTGAACTCCACCTCCCCTCTCTGCATCTTCCTCCATCCGAATGCCGGCATCCCCTTCCTGTTCGACCTGACTGTGCCACAGGCCCCTGTGCTGTTAGAGAGCAGATGCTGGAAGAGTGTGGGACCGCGGTACCAATTGTCCACATACAAAGTGTGGCCCTTGCCGAGATGCGGAGCCAGCATGGTCATCACTGTGGACCCGGACACCCCAAGCCCCTCATAATGTTGGATGTCATTGGTGGACCCTGTGTAGACTATAATGTCCTGGACAAATCCTGTCTTACATTTTTATTTTATTTTAGTCATTTAGCAGACGCTCTTATCCAGAGCGACTTACAGTTAGTGAGTGCATACATTATTTTATTATCTTTTTTTATTTTATTTTATTTTTATCATACTGGCCCCCCGTGGGAATCGAACCCACAACCCTGGGGTTGCAAACGCCATGCTCTACCAACTGAGCTACATCCCTGCCGGCCATTCCCTCCCCTACCCTGGACGACGCTGGGCCAATTGTGCGCCGCCCCATGGGTCTCCCGGTCGCGGCCGGCTACAACAGAGCCTGAATACGAACCAGGATCTCTAGTGGCACAGCTAGCACTGCGATGCAGTGCCTTAGACCATTGCGCCACTTCACGTCGCACATAACAAAGAACTTGACCCCAAACCTGTACCTTTTGGACGGAATATATTGACGGAATGCCAGCCTACCCTTCCATAACATAAGGGACTCATCAATGCGTAGGTCCATGTATGGCACCAAGACCCGACCAAATGCAGATGTCAGGCTGGCAAGAACATTTCTTATTTTGTGTAACGGGTCATTTAGGTTGGCAGTAGCATTGTTGACGAAATGCAGGCATCGCAGCAGAACTAGGAAGCGGTCTTGGAAAAAGAGGGTGGCAAAGAAGGGAGTTGCAAACATAGGATCTGTATTCCAGTATTCTCTTAGGGAGTTCTTCTTTACTATTCCCATGAGAAGGACTGTCACCAGGAAAGTACACTAACGTTCAAAAGTTTGGGGTCACTTAGAAATGTCCTTGTTCTCGAAAGAAAAGAAATGTTTTTGTCCATTAAAATAACATCAAATTGATCAGAAATACAGTGTAGACATTGTTAATGTTGTAAATGGCTATTGTAGCTGGAAACGGCTGATTTTTTATGGAATATCTACATAGGCGTACAGCGGCCCATTATCAGCAACCATCAGTCCTGTGTTCCAATGGCACGTTGTGTTTGCTAATCCAAGTTTATCATTTAAAAGGCTAATTGATCATTAGAAAACCCTTTTGCAATGATGTTAGCACAGCTGAAAACTGTTGTGCTGATTAAAGAAGCAATAAAACTTGCCTTCTTGAGACTAGTTGAGTATCTAGAGCATCAGCAATTGTGGGTTCGATTACAGGCTCAAAATGTCCTGAAACAAATAACTTTCTTCTGAAACTCGTCAGTCTATTCTTGTTCTGAGAAATGAAGGCTATTCCATGCGAGAAATTGGCAAGAAACTGAATATGTCGTACAATGCCGTGTACTACTCCCTCACAGAGCAGCGCAAACTGGCTCTAACCAGAATAGAAAGAGGAGTGGGAGGCCCCGTTGCACAACTGAGCAAGAGGACAAATACATTAGAGTGTCTAGTTTGAGAAATAGACGCCTCACAGGTCCTCAACTGGCAGCTTCATTAAATAGTACCCGCAAAACACCAGTCTCAACGTCAACAGTGAAGAGGCGACTCCGGGATGCTGACCATCTAGGCAGAGTTGCAAAGAAAAAGCCATATCTCAGACTGGCCAATAAAAAGAAAAGATTAAGATGGGCAAAAGAACACAGACACTGGACAGAGGAAGATTGGAAAAAAAGTGTTATGGACAGACAAATCGAAGTTTGAGGTGTTCAGATCACAAAGAAGAACATTTGTGAGATGCAGACCAAATGAAAATATGCTGGAGGAGTTCTTGATGCCATCTGTCAAGCATGGTGGAGGCAATGTGATGGTCTGTTATTTATTTGGTGGTGGTAAATTTGTACAGTGTAAAAGGGATCTTGAAGAAGGAAGGCTATGACTCCATTTTGCAACGCCATGCCATACCCTGTGGACGGCGCTTGATTGGAGCCAATTTCTTCCTACAACAGGACAGTGACCCAAAGCACAGCTCCAAACTATGCAAGAACTATTTAGGGAAGAAGCAGTCAGCTGATATTCTGTCTATAATGGAGTGGCCAGCACAGTCACCGGATCTCAACCCTATTGAGCTGTTGTGGGAGCAGCTTGACCGTATGGTACGTAAGAAGTGCCCATCAAGCCAATCCAACTTGTGGGTGGTGCTTCAGGAAGCATGGGGTGAAATCTCTTCAGATTACCTCAACAAATTGACAACTAGAATGCCAAAGGTCTGCAAGGCTGTAATTGCTGCAAATGGAGGATTCTTTGACGAAAGCAAAGTTTGAAGGACTCAATTAATATTTCAATTAAAAATCATTATTTCTAACCTCGTCAATGACTACATTTCCTATGCATTTTGCTGTATTTCCTATTCAAACTAATTTCATGTATGTTTTCATGGAAAACAATAATTTCTAAGTGACCCCAAACTTTTGAACGGTAGTGTATACATTTCACTAATTGTAGTTGTTACCCATTTAGCGAGTTGTCACCCCTCTCACTCCTGGCTCTCTCTTCTCCTGTAGCTCCAAGGCAGAGCGATTGATCTCCTCTACTATGTCTCCCTCCAGCTCCTCTGTCAGAAACAGCTTGAAGCACTCTGCCTCAGAGGGAAATGGCAAGGGGCTTTGCACTCCAGACTGGGACTCATCAAAGCAAACAGCAGGGCCAGGAGAAGGGAAATGGCTGGTGGCCTTCCAGCTACCACAGACCTCCTGTACTTCATCCACTGTCGGTCTACCTCCATCACCACCAGCATCTTTAATATTAATTAAAAATAGGGACCTGGAACTTTGTCAGTGGGAAGGGGTCCTCAGATTCAGGGTTCTCAATGGCTACAAGGTTGGGGGGCAGCTCCTCACTGTCACTGTCAGAATCTGATTCCTGACTTTCATACTCAGACTAGTTGTCAGAATCAAGCATTTGTGAGTTGTCTCCTTTTGAAAGACATTGCTAATGCTACAGCTTAGCCCACTAGCTACATACATAAACAACAACACTGAATGGCTCACAGTGGGAGTCAGAGGTTACGTGATTGACTGCCAGCATGCGCCACTTGTATCAATAAATCACTATCAGAAAATGTTTTGTGTGGTAATTATTTATTTATCCTCTTATTATCTTTGGTTGATGTGAAAAAAACAAACATGGCGGCGCGCACAAACTACCCATTGTTGGATTACTTTCGATTTCTAGAAAGTGTACTCAATTATTTCGATCAATGGTGAGCTCACCTGTGATGTCATGAATTATAAATAGTAATTGTTATTAGCTAATTCATATTGTGGTTTCTGTCAGCCAAGAGTTATCTAAATATGACCGCTTGTGTTACGTCAATCTTTCCTCAGTTAGCGCTGGGAAAAACGTAGCCTACATTTTCCGGTTTGGATGATTGTGTTATGCTGTAGCTACTTCTGTGAATGTCTAAACATTGCATCCAAAAATTAACTGGTCACTTTCAAGACATAACTTTGGAAGGACTGTGTTTGTGCAAAATGTTTCTGTGAAACTGGACGTTCTAAATAAGCGTTCTAATCACACCGGTTTGAGCGTACGCTGCAGGGACCACTGTAGAATGATCACACCCGTTTGTTGGTACGTGTGAAAATGTTAACTGCCCAAGAGGTTAAGAGCATGGTCTGGCCAACTGACTTTGACGATATGAGAAACTTGTAAGCAGGCGGTCATTAGAGATGACATACATGTAGGTCCTGATGGTACCAAGTACTTACAGTGCATTCGGAAAGTATTCAGACCCCTTCCCTTTTTCAACATTTTGTCATGTTACAGCCTTATTCTAAAATGGATTGAATTCATTTTTTTCTTAATCTACACACAATAAATCATAATGTGAAAGCGAAAACAGTTTTTTTGTAATTTTTGCAAATGTATTAAAAATAAAAAAAACTGTAATACCTTATTTACAGAAGTATTCAGACCCTTTGCTATGAGAATCGAAATTGAGCTCAGGTGCATCCTGTTTCCATTGATCATCCTTGAGATGTTTCTACAACTTGATTGGAGTGCAACTGTGGTAAATCCAATTGATTGGACATGATATGCAAAGGCACACACCTGGCTATATAAGGTCCCACAGTTGATATCAGTGCATATCAGAGCAAAAACCAAGCCATGAGGTCGAAGGAATTGTCCGTAGAGACACGATTGTGTCGAAACACAGATCTGAGGAAGGGTCCCAAAAAAATTCTGCAGCATTTTAAGGTCCCCAAGAACACAGTGGCCATTATGTCATTATGGGTTATTGTGTGTAGATTTATGAGGGGGGGGAAACAATTTAATCAATTTTAGAATACGGCTGTGACATAACAAAATGTGGATCAAGTCAAGGGGTCTGAATACTTTCCGAATGCACTGTACATGCCATTGATCAGTGAGAATAAGGATCTGACCAGTGCATAGCCGTGGGAAGCAGGGGTGCTGAGGATCCTGCAGCATCCACTGATAAATCAAAATTAAAACACCAAATGAGTGCACTAGGCCTTTATTACTCCTATGTGAGCAGAGAAAAACATTTGTCAGCAGAGAAGAGAAAAATTCTCTGAGACAATTTGCAGTGAGCTCAGAAATGATTTGCCCCCTAAAAAGTTGTTTGTCATAGCAAGTGAAGACAGGAACGATCTGTATAGTGTCTTCACATTAATTTATACAAACAATGATCTCACCATTGTACAGCTGACAGGACAACATGATAAGATAGACATGCTTGGATAGGTTATAGGCACTGATCAAAGTAGATGTTTTCGCTTATCATGTATACTTGCAAAGTGGTTCGTCACTGACGATGGGCCCACCAATCATTCAACCAGATAACACCAGGCATAGTAACACAGATGTTCTCTTGTGATGTGCTTGTTGGTCCAGCACATGAAAACACACACATTTCTCATGTCATGGCTGTGTAAATTGGTTCCTAAAACATCTGAATCAATATTATTTCAAGCCCCCTATTGAGGTTTAGGGCAAGGCATTGGAATCTGTATCAGAGGCACAATTTATTCCAGTTCAGAGAATATCAAGCGCTGTGTACATTGCCCATATAAAGTGCAGTGTTCCAGGACTACAGAGACAGTAACTGTGGCAGTACCAGTTTCAAGAAGGACTGCTTTTAAGCATTAGGCTACTTAGAGGTGAAACTATGAGAAATCAAGGAGCTTTGGGAATTTGAGAGCAAAGCTACTGTTTATTTCTTAAATTATAACGGTAATAAACGTTTGATTTCATCATTATTTGTGTTTATTTTATGTGTGTATAACTTTTTTTTTTAATCAATGTTTTTATATGGAACTTTGCATTGTACCGTGAAACTGCATAGGGTGTTAAAATCCCATTTGTCAACCAGTCTTTTTAGCTTGGCCTTTTATTTAATGACCGCTTTGTGTTTAATGATCTTTGATAAAATGTGATCTCTTTTATTGCCGTGCTTGTTTTTTCATTTTATTGCTTTGAGTGTTGCTATTTAAAATGCACTTCAAATAAAGTTTGAATTGAAGTTTGATTTGAACATTTATTTGATATTGGATCTTTAATTGATGATTGCATGAATATAGACTCCATTAACTTTATATGAACTAGGTTATAGGCCTACTAAATAAATGTTTGGCGTGGATTGCCTGCTGAGCTGAACCGGGGTGAGATATGAGTACAATAGACACGGTTATAGGGGCTATTAGCATTTGTAAAGATCCATGACCTTCCAGAGCCAACTAATCAAGACTGGTCAAGCTCTGTTTTTATTCTGACTTACATGTACACAATACTGAGCTTCTACTTCTTATCATTAACCTCTACTGGATGGGTGTCCCGAAATCGGGACAGTTGTTGCTCAATAAGGATAATATGATTACAATGACATTGTAAACAAAAGCACATTTTCACTGACATTTACAGTTGAAGTCGGAAGTTTACATACACTTAGGTTGGAGTCATTAAAACTCGTTTTTCAACAACTCCACAAATTTCTTGTTAACAAACTATAGTTTTGGCAAGTCGGTAAGGACATCTACTTTGTGCATGACACAAGTAATGTTTCCAACAATTGTTTACAGACAGATTATTTCACTTATAATTCACTGTATCACAATTCTAGTGTGTCAGAAGTTTACATATATTAAGTTGACTGTGCCTTTAAACAGCTTGGAAAATTTCTGAAAATGATGTCATGGCTTTAGAAACTTCTGATAGGCTAATTGACATCATTTGAGTCAATTGGAGGTGTACCTGTGGATGTATTTCAAGGCCTACCTTCAAACTCAGTGCCTCTTTGCTTGACATCATGGGAAAATCAAAAGAAATCAGCCAAGACCTCAGAAAAATATTTTGTAGACCTCCACAAGTCTGGTTCGTCCTTCGGAGCAATTTCCAAATGCCTGAAGGTATCACGTTCATCTGTACAAACAATAGTACGCAAGTATAATCACCATGGGACCACGCAGCCGTCATACCGCTCAGGAAGGAGACGTGTTCTGTCTCCTAGAGATGAACGTACTTTGGTGCGAAAAGTGCAAATCAATCCCAGAACAACAGCAAAGGACCTTGTGAAGATGCTGGAGGAAACAGGTACAAAAGTATCTATATCCACAGTAAAATGAGTCCTATATTGACATAACCTGAAAGGCCGCTCAGCAAGGGAGAAGCCACTGCTCCAAAACCGCCATAAAAAAGACAGACTACAGTTTGAAACTGCACATGGGGACAAAGATCGTACTCTTTGGAGAAATGTCCTCTGGTATGATGAAACAAAAATATAACTGTTTTCCCATAATGACCATCGTTATGTTTGGATGAAAAAGGGGGTGACTTGCAAGTTAAAGAACACCATCCCAACCGTGAAGCACGGGGTTGGCACCATCATGCTGTGGGGGTGCTTTGCTGCAGGAGGGACGGGTGCACTTCACAAAATAGATGGCATATTATGTGGATATATTGAAACAACATCTCAAGATATCAGTCAGGAAGTAAAAGCTTGGTATCAAATGGGTCTTCAAAATGGACAATGACCCCAAGCATATTTCCAAAGTTGTGGCAAAATGTCTTAAGGAGAACAAAGTCAAGGTATTGGAGTGGCCATCACAAAGCGGAACTTAAAAAGCATGTGCGAGCAAGGAGGCCTACAAGCCTGACTCAGTTACACCAGCTCTGTCAGGAGTAATGGGCCAAAATTATTTTGAGTATGAGATGGTCCTTTGTATGAGTAAAAGCCATTGTGCTAAGCCTACGTGCAACGGGACTCAATCTCCATTGAAAATCAAAAGGACCAAGAGGAGTTTTCATTACGCACAGCTCGATTTAGTTTTACAAAGTTTTCAGCAATTTTAGTAAATCGCTTCTAACACTGGAAAAGCTAAATCAAAGTCCAGATATACAGATTTGGACGACATTATAGCGGAAATCGACTGTGAAAATGACACATAACCAGACTGGTTTTGACTCAACCACTGAATAAATGGACACGACATTAGACTGGTAAGTGAAATACGTTTTTTCTTCTCATGCTAATGCACTTGTTTGAATGGTTGCATATTATTCGTTTTATTTATTTTTTTGATTGATTTTATTTATATATATATATATATATATGTATGTATGTATGTGTATATATATATATATATATATATATATATACAGTGGGGAGAACAAGTATTTGATACACTGCCGATTTTGCAGGTTTTCCTACTTACAAAGCATGTAAGTCTGTAATTTTTATCATAGGTACACTTCAACTGTGAGAGACGGAATCTAAAAATCCAGAAAATCACATTGTATGATTTTTAAGTAATTAATTTGCATTTTTATTGCGTGACATAAGTATTTGATACATCAGAAAAGCAGAACTTAATATTTGGTACAGAAACCTTTGTTTGCAATTACAGATATCATACGTTTCCTGTAGGTCTTGACCAGGTTTGCACACACTGCAGCAGGGATTTTGGCCCACTTCTCATTTACATTTTAGTCATTTAGCAGACGCTCTTATCCAGAGCGACTTACAGTTAATGCATACATTATTAATTTTTTCATACCCCCTGTGGGAATTGAACCCACAACCCTGGCGTTGCAAACGCCATGCTCTATCAACTGAGCTACATCCCTGCCGGCCATTCCCTCCCCTACCCTGGACGACGCTGGGCCAATTGCGCGCCGCCCCATTGGTCTCCCGGTCGCGGCCGGCTATGACAGAGCCTGGATGCGAACCAGGATCTCTAGTGTCACAGCTAGCACTGCGATGCAGTGCCTTAGACCACTGCGCCACTCAGGAGTCTATACAGACCTTCTCCATACAGACCTTCTCCAGATCCTTCAGGTTTCGGGGCTGTCGCTGGGCAATACGGACTTTCAGCTCCCTCCAAAGATTTTCTATTGGGTTCAGGTCTGGAGACTGGCTAAGCCACTCCAGGACCTTGAGATGCTTCTTACGGAGCCACTCCTTAGTTGCCCTGGCTGTGTGTTTCGGGTCGTTGTCATGCTGGAAGACCCAGCCACGACCCATCTTCAATGCTCTTACTGAGGGAAGGAGGTTGTTGGCCAAGATCTCACGATACATGGCCCCATCCATCCTCCCCTCAATACGGTGCAGTCGTCCTGTCCCCTTTGCAGAAAAGCATCCCCAAAGAATGATGTTTCCACCTCCATGCTTCACGGTTGGGATGGTGTTCTTGGGGTTGAACTCATCCTTCTTCTTCCTCCAAACACGGCGAGTGGAGTTTAGACCAAAAAGCTCTATTTTTGTCTCATCAGACCACATGACCTTCTCCCATTCATCCTCTGGATCATCCAGATGGTCAATGGCAAACTTTAGACGGGCCTGGACATGCGCTGGCTTGAGCAGGGGGACCTTGCGTGCACTGCAGGATTTTTAATCCATGACGGCGTAGTGTGTTACTAATGGTTTTCTTTGAGACTGTGGTCCCAGCTCTCTTCAGGTCATTGACCAGGTCCTGCCGTGTAGTTCTGGGCTGATCCCTCACCTTCCTCATGATCATTGATGCCCCACGAGGTGAGATCTTCCATGGGGCCCCAGACCGAGGATGTTTGACCGTCATCTTGAACTTCTTCCATTTTCTAATAATTGTGCCAACAGTTGTTGCCTTCTCACCAAGCTGCTTGCCTATTGTCCTGTAGCCCATCCCAGCCTTGTGCAGGTCTACAATTTTATCCCTGATGTCCGTACACAGCTATCTGGTCTTGGCCATTGTGGAGAGGTTGGAGTCTGTTTGATTGATTGTGTGGACAGGTGTCTTTTATACAGGTAATGAGTTCAAACAGGTGCAGTTAATACAGGTAATGAGTGGAGAACAGGAGGGCTTCTTAAAGAAAAACTAACAGGTCTGTGAGAGCCGGAATTCTTACTGGTTGGTAGGTGATGAAATACTTATGTCATGCAATAAAATGCAAATTAATTACTTAAAAATCATACAATGTTATTTTCTGGATTTTTGTTTTAGATTCCGTCTCTGACAGTTGAAGTGTATGATGATAAAAATTACAGACCTCTACATGCTTTGTAAGTAGGAAAACCTGCAAAATCGGCAGTGTATCAAATACTTGTTCTCCCCACTGTATATAGCAATCATTATAATAAAATATTTGTACCAATAGTAAATAAAGCACTCAAACCACAGCATTTCATAGTCAACATAAAATACACAGGCTATACATTGTGGGTCTATATAAAAGCCAGTGGAGGCTGGTCACGGGAGGAATGTTCATAATAATGGCTGGAATGGAGTGGCTTTTTTAAATAAATATATAATTACCTACAATATACAATGTATTAGCATAGGCTGTGTATTTTATGTTGACTATGACATGCTGTGGCTTTTGAGTGTCTTATTTACTATTGGTACACATATATAATTATAGTGATTGTGTACCCCATACTCTATATATGTTTATAGATGTGTTGTTTATTTGATGTATTGATGCAGGCCTCATCCGTAAAAGTATTGATGCAGGGCTCACCCCCAGCTAAAATAATGTAATAGTAAACTTGAGTTCTTACTGAATGTTTTTTTTTAAATCTTCAATAGTGCCAATGACTCAGATGACCTTAGGGAACCACCACATTCAAGTCACCCATCCCCCACTCATTCAAATGTAGAAACTGGTTCATCCAGTCTGACCCCTGCTGCGGTCTCTGGCTCCACACCTAGCCCCACTATAGTTTCAACAGTAAAACACTGTAGAATGCACAGTAAAATACCTTAATTGTGTTTTACAGCTTTTAATGCTGTACATTGCACTGCTTTATGGGTAAAATGCTGAAAAATACTCTAACTTACTGTATTTCTTTACAGTAGTACCCGAACACTGCTGTACTTGGCGGCGCCAAACGGTCTGTTGTGTGTGTGTATGAGAGAGAGAAAGAGAGCTGTATCGCATAGTTGAAACCAATAATGTTCTCAGGGCAGGTCTGCCGGTTTTGACAAGCAGAAGTTACTTTTCGTAGGAGGTTATGAGAATTAACACAGCATGTTAGGATAATTAACATGGCAGGTTAGGATAATTAGGTAAAGGTTAGGGAAAGCTAAAATGATAACATTGTCCCCGACGCGACTCAATCCTGGTTCGATCCCCGGGACCACCCATACACAAAAAAATATATATGATGCACGCATGACTGTAAGTCGCCTTGGATAAAAGCGTCTGCTAAATGGCATATTATATTATATTATTATCTACAACCAGGCCTGCCCTGAGTACAGTCTTGATTTCCATTAATGCGATGCTCCGCGCCAAACGGTCTGTGAGGGAAGACTCATGAGAAAATAAGCTTTCTGTTCTTCTCGAGCTATTTTATATTTTATTTTCGTGAAAAAGTCGGCTAAATATTTTTGATCAGCTGCTAGGTATGTACTACTTCCATATACTATATACTTCCATATACCTACTGCCTGTTTTCTTAACTAAACTACTAATGTTAACTAGCTAGCTTGTTTGGATTGTGTTAGCTAGCCAAGTTGACACGTCGGTCTTTTGCGTTGATATTTCTCACTGGTAAAATAATCAGTGATATTGTAGCTATAGAGCAAATCATTTTAGTACTAACAACGTGCAGAAATCCATATGTGTATTTCTTTGGATAGGCTACTTAACTGGTGGGTGCATGACATGGTGGCATGGTGCTAACGCTATTATTGGCAAAGTGGTTGTAAGCTACATAAAAAGACTGTCCACCTAGGGAGGGAGCGAGAGTTTAGCTAGGTCGAATGTACCTTTAGTTTGTCAGCAGGCACGGACTGACATTCTGCCTTGCGATGTATAATTTGGGGGGGATTCTGTAGTTGGAATGAGAGGCATCTCAGATGAAAGGGGAATGGTGCTTGCTAACGTCAGCCATAGCTCAGAGATGAGGAACTCCATTGGACACCTTTCTCTAAATATCTCTAGTTAGCTCTATTCAGTCTGGAGGTGCGTGTGATTTAGCAGAAGTGTAGTGGAATATTCCCCCTACTTTTGTTATCCTTATTAAATCATAAAATTAATTAATTCAGCAACAACAGGCACAGACAGATATTTTGCCCTGCAGGATATTACATTTATATTTTTTCATTTTCTTCAGATTGTGTGGTTAGCTCGCTAGCATTATTCAGGGCGATGGTTGTGGCATTTTCCCGCATTAGTTGAATTTTCCTCGTGCTTTTGCTAATCTTTTCAGAAGTTATCCTTATCCATCCATTAATTAGGCAATGTTAAATTAATTATATCTGAAACATCAGGCACAGATTTATATTTTATTTAGCCTTGTAGTCTATTAAAATAGTTTTTCTTGAGATTGTGTGGTTGGCATGAGTTGCATGGTATAGCTTGATAGTTCTTCAGGTGTGTGCATGCAATTTGGTGGCTGGGGGTAGTGTAATTTTCATTTTGCAGGATGGCTGGTAGCTGGAAGTAGCTTTATTGGGAAGGTACAGGTGTAAATCCTGCAATTTCTGTTCTAAATATTAAAGCATTCATCACTCATGCAAAAAAACACATAGAAATGTGGCGGACTACAGTTTTACTTGTGGGGTAGAGGAGTGCCCTTGCATTTTTAAGAACTTCTCTGCTTTTAAATCCCATGTATATAGGCTTCATAAAACGACAAAACCTCAGAATGAGGCGACTCAACAAGGAGAATTCCCATGGACCTGCCAGGTTCAGGGATGCTCATTTCAGAACCCTATTTTTTCAGTTTTGTGTGCTCATTTGAGATGGCATCAGAGATGGGAAAAAGGTGTTTTGTCCCCATAGAGGCTGCTCCAGAAATGTCCAGGTCAGGTCATCTTTTAACACCCATCTGAGCAGAAAACATAAGGAGCCGGTTGCAGATCACAGTCATGTCAGACAACATGTAGAAAACACAGTAGATGATGAGACTGTCACACTCGCAGATGCACATGTCGATAAAGATGATGTAGTTGATGAAGTTGACCAAGAGGCATTCTTGAGTAACTTAGCCTTGTTTTACTTAAAGAGGCATGCCAAAATGCTGTTGCCAGCCAGCACAAAACAGTCCATAATAGAGGAGTTTCAGGAGGTCCATAACCATGGAATGAAATGTGTGCTTTCAAAACTCCACGAGAAGTTGTCTATGCTTAAGTTGCAGGACAGTGAGATAAAGCAAATCATTGATGAAGTATCAGAAGAAGATCTGCTTACAGGTCGGACAAAACACGAAAGCCATTTTTCAAAAAGAACTTTAGCTATTTTGAGCCCTCTCAGATTTACCTTGGTTCAGATGCTAGTGGCAAGGAACGTTTCTGTCAATACATCCCTATCAAAGACAAACTGAAATCTCTCCTGGGACAGTCAACTATGAAAGACCAATACAAACAGGCAAAAATGCATGTCTCTGTTGCCAATGTTTTAGAGGATGTGACAGATGGAAAAAATGTAAAGGAAAATGTACTGTTACAAGAGTCCCCCTCATCATTGTCTATCATTCTCTACCAGGATGCATTTGAAGTGGCAAATGCTCTAGGCTCAGGTAAAAAACACAAAATCCTGGCAGTATACATGACACTGGGTGAGATTCTGCCCCACAATCGATCATCAATCGATCCCATGCAATTGGTATTGATTTTAAATGTTTTGGGTATGAGAAAGTATTTTCCAATCTGATTGCAGATCTTAAGGATATTGAGGATTCAGGCTTTGAGATAGGGGATGGGGAAACTCTTAAAGGGTAATTGATCACCATTGCTGGGGACAATCTTGGGTCCCACTGTATTGGTGGGTTTACAGAAATCTTTAGCTGTAGTAAGTATTTCTGCCGATACTGCTTAGTTGACAGAGAGACCTTTCAAAGAGCACCTCACAAGCTTGGCCCAAAGAGAACAATCAGTAACTATCAAGACAGTGTTGAGGAGCTGTCCACCACTGACCAATACATAATTCAAGGAATCAAGTTCGATTCTGTGTTCAACACTTTGAACCACTTCTATGTGTGTAAAGGGCTTCCTCCTTGTCTATGCCATGATTTATTTGAAGGAATAGTGTCATATGACTTGGCCCTTTTCATTAAGTATCTTGTAACTGTGGAAAAACCTTTCACATATGTCCAGTTAAATAGATGCATGTCACAGCTCAGACATACAGGGACCGAAGCACATAACAAGCCGTGTGAGATCAAACCAAACGGAGAAAAACTTGGGGGCCATGCAGCCCAGAATTGCCACTTGTGTCTCAAACTGAGGGAGATGGTTGAGTTAATTTGTGCCCACAAAATTAGTCACAATCAGATTACATACTTCAGGGTTCTGATTGAAGAATATGTGCATTTGAGAAGCACTATGTTACCTGACTCCAAACTGAAACCAAAGCATCACTACTTGTTACACTACCCCGACCTCATCCTGCAATTTGGGCCACTCATTCGTTTGTGGACACTGAGGTTTGAGAGCAAGCACTCCTACTTCAAGGAGTGTGCCAGAAAACTTCTCAACTTTGCAAACCTGTGCAAAACATTGTCTGAGAGGCAATCTTACTTATGCAACGGCCAATTGTTTCCACATAGCATTGAAGTTGTTGGTGTCATGAATGAATTTGAGGAGCAATTATATAACAACGCTATTCAGGGAGCTGTACAGTCCAAAGGGTTCACAAAGCAAAGCACTGCAGAGGTGTCTAAAGTTGTATACAAAGGAACAACATACACTAAAGGCCTTGTTGTTGTAATGGGAGAAAATGATGACGGATACACATTTGGAAAGATCTCACTGATTCTGATCA
Organism: Coregonus clupeaformis; assembly: GCF_020615455.1. Classification (NCBI taxonomy): domain Eukaryota; kingdom Metazoa; phylum Chordata; class Actinopteri; order Salmoniformes; family Salmonidae; genus Coregonus; species Coregonus clupeaformis. The sequence continues at coordinate 26,145,644 of NC_059207.1, forward strand.
CAGAATCACAGGTCCATTTAATTGTTGGTGTGTATCAGTCTGTGTCACTGGTCGATCTTGGGGTTCATTTTATACCAGATTCTGTGATTAATTATGTGTGTGTTAATGCAGATAGTCTGAGTGATTATTACCCACAACCAGTTTACAAAGTGTCAGGTTTCCCTGTTGCTTCCCTGCATCACTCAGTGTGTTCTCCTTAAACCAGTGTAGGCATGGAGGGTCTTCAAGATGCAATTAAAAACCAATTGCCCGAGTTGGAGACCGAGACGGTGAGATCTTTGTTGGAGCATCTGAGGGGAAATGTTGGAGTGGAGTATATTAAAGACCTTGAAAATGTTCAGCCGGAGGACATAAAATACCATTTGACATCAATACAGTGCCGGAAATTGCTTCAGTCCTTCAGGCAGAGAGTAGAGATCTTGATTGATAATTTATGTTTATGTAATTGTTATGACAAAAAGGTGCTATCTAGAACCTAAAATGGTTATTTGGCTGTCCCCATAGGAGAACTCTGTGAAGAACACTTTTTGATTCCAGGTACATGTATAACCCTTTTGGTTCCAGGTACAACTCTTTTGGGTTCCATTTAGAACCCTTTCCACAGAGGGTTCTACCTGGATCCCAAAGGGTTCTACCTGGAACCAAAAAGGGTTATATGGGGACAGCCAAAGAACCCTTTCGGAACCCTTTTTTCTAAGAGTGTACACACACACACACACACACACACAAGGTTAAAAAGGTTCCGTAAATAGTTCATTTGTTTGCCCTCAATATCAATGGTTTATGCTATGAGGGAGCGATGCAAATGCAATAAAAGGGACATAAATGACAAAAAATACATAAAAGAAAGTAAAAAGATATACAAATGTTTCTGTAAATTATTTGTTTGTCCTCTTGTGCTGGGATAGAGTGCAGCGCATAGCCTAACAGACAGTTTAAAAAAAATGAAAAATTAAGAATGGATAGGCTTGTGACGAGCACTGAGTATACGAAGAGGCAGGATGCAGACGCAGGAATTAACAAGGTAAAGGTTTATGTAACAACGAGAAAGAGAATAACAAAGCGTGAGTAAAAGACACAACTCTAACAATTACACACAACAATGAACAAACAGTGAACAAACAGTCCAGGGCTATATAGTGGTGGTGATGAGATGATGAGGTGCAGGTGCGCTGGAGGTGATTAGGGTGCATTGGGTTTCCATTCCTGTGTTTGCCGAGGTGGTGCACTCAGACCGGTGGCTCAGTAGACCGGCGAATCAGAGCGCCGGAGGGGAGCAACGGGAGGAGACGTGACAAGGCTGAATGGTTTTGATCTGTAAATAGTTTGTTTGTCGGTGTATTTTCTAACGATCTGTCCCTCGACAAACATGCGTAGCCGGCGAAAAGATGAAGAAAGATTATTAGTTCATTTTGATTGTACAATGTTGTGGCATAAGTGTCAGGAGAAGAAAAGTTTTACTCCTCTCTGAAGTGAAACAATATATTGGGCAGTCGAATACCTTTCTGTGTCTGGAAATAATGCAGGCAGCAGTAGCCAGCCATGCAGGGCTCTACGCTGACCTTTTTTACAAGGAGTACATGTGCGCCTATGTTGAAAACTGTTAAAACTGTAACTTCAAGCGGGAACAGACTCAGTGTTCACAATGTTCAAGTTTGCGCTCAGCAGACCTGAAATTTGCTCAGTGCCGAAAACAATTAGAGGGAACATTGGTAAGGACTGTATTTCTTACACATTGTAATTTTTGCCTAAAGTGTTTTATCTTTTCTTCTTTCAAGATTCTGGTTGTCGCTCATCATCCCCTCTGCTTTGTGAGTCAGTCAGTGGTGTGAGTGAACTGCTGTCCCCTCTAAGTCCGGCCTCTTCTTTGCCTACAACAACAATGATTAACATGAGCACATTGTGGGTCAGCAACTTCCAGGTACCTTGGCAGAAGATTCCCTCCAGCCTCAAGCAGGCCATTGCCCAAGGAAAGAGGGTAGAGGCGGCAGATGGTGAGGGAGACTGTCGACGCCATGCGCGAGCACTGCCCCAATCCCAATAAGGCTGTATGCAGTGAAATTGCAAAATCCATTGTAATGCAGTACCCAAAGACGTTTGGAGACCTGACCGAGGAAGGAGAACCACTTGGCAGTGGGTACCACTCCCTGTTCACTAAGATTAAGACCAGAGTGGAGCATAAAAATCGTAACCGCACTTTAGATAGAATCCGTAGACCCAAGGGGAACAATGAAGAGGAAAGGGACATCAGCGGACAGGCAAGAACTAAGGTCGACAGTTATAGCTGCATCAACTGGCAACCACAGGACCTTCCAGAGAAAGAAACCCCAGACAAGAGACAGACGATGGCGACCATTTTCAGCTGTGTGGGACCCAGAGGTGCAGACGAGTGGAATGGATTACCTGATGAAGCTGACATACACTTATCAACGCCACATGATCAACACTTGTCCACCTCCAAGCAACAGTGACCTCCAGGGACAGTGGCTTTTCCTTTTCACCAAGTTATGGCTCTGCGACCACTTCAATACCCTCACTGGCATCGAGATTGACAGTCACCTGACTCAAGCTCTCCTGAACAAGGGTAAGAGAATTGTCTACTTTTTAAAAAGCCAAAAGACCAAGTGAAGGAGAGAGATCCAGTGCCTGCTGAATGAAATCGACAGTTACATCAGAGGCAATGACGATATAAGAACCAATCCATTCTTTTGTTGATGACCCACTTCAAAGAGAAAGACAAATCTCTGTTCCTCTTGGCAGATGTAAGGAATAGTGTTTTTATACTTATAAAGTGTATATATGATTAATGGTGTTTATACTGTACTATTACACATGATTTGAATATTTTTTTAATGTATGTTTTGTGATTTTAGGTCACTGCAAGTCGGGTTGATGTCGAGGCGCAAATTCCTTTGCCAGACACACCAAGGCTGATCATGCTTGGTAATACAATTATTTTATTTAAGGTGGAACAGAAATATATAGTATTGTGGTACCTATCTAGAGATACCTAGTAAGTATGCACTAACTTTTTTTTCTAACACCCTTACTTTTGTGTATTTCAGGAAATACTCTATTGGGTTCCTCAAAATGGATGGTGTCGATCGAGGGGAGAGTGGTCTGTGTTTTGGACAGTGAGTCCAACTTTGCTGCTGCCCTCTCTGTGCTCTTCAGCACATTCTATGTTTTTAACATAGAATTCCAGGAGTTGTCCTCTGCAACCTTGGAGCTGATACGGCGGTAAGCATTGAAGTTTCATTGATCCAACACTTACATTTAGCATCTGTTACTTACATTGCAATTATATTTCTTATTGTTATTTTTTCAATGCCTCAACTGATTTCATATATTCTTTATTGGGTTGTGCAGGTTCCTGGTTCCAATAAACCCTGAAGGAACCAAATGCACACCGAAAGAAGGAGAGAGCCGCAAGACCGGAAATGTCGTTCAGAGGAAGCCGCAAGACAGGAAAGGTTGTTCAGAGGAAGCCAATGCCAATTAACCCACATGTTACATGGTTCCTTGCGGACCTGAATAAGTTCTAATTGAAAAACTACAACATGTAAGTACACAAACACACACACCTGATGAACACACACACTTTATTTGTCAGTTGTCATCTGCCTTTTTACCCACCAAGTAATAGTAATAGTAATAGTAATAGTAATAGCAATAGTAATAGTAATAGTAATAGTAGTAGTAATATTAATAGCAGTAGTAATAGTAGTACTAGTAGTAATAGTAGTAGTAATAGTAATAGTAATAGCAGTAGCAGTAGTAGTAGTAGTAATAGTAGTAGTAATAGTAATCTCTCTCTCTTTCTTTCTATTTCCATGTCTGTCCTCGTTGACGTATCAGAGCTAAGGAGGATCAGAGTTTCAAAGATTGGGGTGATAATCTGCACGCCACCAATACTTATTCAAGACTTGTTTGCATCTCTCATTCTCTCAGAAATCCTACCAACACAGGCGCCATCCCGGAGCCTGTGTTGGCTTGTGGTAGCGTGCCTCTCTGGCTCCAGTCTAGCCCTGCTCGCTCTTCTCTACCCACCCCTCTCTCTCAGCCCCTCCCTCTCTCTCAGCCTCTCTCTCGTTTCTCTCTCAAAGACAGGCAGGCAAGCAGTTCTTGTTATAGTTTTTTTATAAACATTTCTCCCTGTTCGACTGTTGTTTTCCTATTTTTTCAATTTTCTGTTTTGATCTTTTTTTTTTTTACATAGTCCAGTATTTTCAAGAATGACCTATTCTGATGTCTTGGTTTGTGTATGATGAAGTACATTATTGGCCAGTATTTGTCAATGTTCTTATCACTGTATCTCTCGCTCTCTCGCTCCTACTATCTGGAGTTGTAATGTTTGTGGTTAAAGTGAAATTCATGTGAAATTCATGTTATGAATTTGAAGAAATACATATATATTTGTAAAATTATTGTTTTTCTTACAATATTACATTTCAGGGAGCTGTCTTCTAAAGACAACCTGCAATGTTGCTTAGTACTGTAAAATAATTGTATATTACTGTAGGTATTTCCCTGTAAATTTACAGCATTATACTGGCACAACAGTTGCCAGCTTAATACTGTAATTTTGCTTTAGAGCAGTGATGCTGTAATATAGTTTACAGTACTATTTTCCTTACTGTAAATCATATTACAGCATCCTTGCTGTAAATTTACAGCAGGGATGCTGTAATATGTTTGGGAGTGTGTAAACTTAATTTGTTTTATTACCATAGCATTTTTGTATGTTCTCTATAGTTATGTACTTGAAAATGTATAAATTGACCAATTCGGCCACTTGGAGGCCACTTGGGTACATTTGGGCTAACTCGTGAGGGACACCTGGGAGTCTTGATACAAAATATGATATTCTGTTGTCATCCTTCATTGTATCAGTCTGCAACTTTGCACAGGCACTGCAGCCCTCTTGTGGATAACATCTAAATTACCTCCAGCTTCCTATCTGAATAGGCCTTTCTTTTTCATTTCAAAGATGATGCAACAAAAATTATAATTGAAAACGTATGTTTTTTTGTTTGTTTTATCTTTTACCAGATCTATTGTGTTATGTTCTCTAACATCATTTCACATTTCCACAAATTTCAAAGTGTTTCCTTTCAAATACTATCAAGAATATGCATATCCTTGCTTCAGGTCCTGAGCTACAGGCAGTGAGATTTGGGTATGTCATTTTAGGCGGAAATGGAAAAGTAGGGTCTGATCCTTAAGAGGTTAAAGTTGAACATGAATGAGCAATTTACAATTTGCTTAAAATTCTGCTATGAATCAGGTCTGTCGTTAAAGCTGATATGGGTAGAGATTTTTTGTTATGTTTCTATTCAAGATGGTAATGTGCAGTCACCACCCTCTCTCTCTCTCTCGCTCACACACACACAAAAACACACACACACACACACACAGTTTTATAAGGGTATAAACAGGTGCTATTTTGTGCTATTATCAAACATTGGCATAATGACAAGGAGTGGAATGATACAACAAACATGTCTGTTAAGCACTAGATTTGAGCACTAGATGTGAGTCATAGATGAGTCATACTGCTTTATAATAGTGTTGCAAAGTAGAGGTCTTCACGGGTCCAAAATGTTGTACCCATTCTTTATACTAAGACTTGTTCCGAATGGACCCGACGACAACTAGACCCGTTCCGTATAGACCTGGTCGGCTCCAGACACGATCTGATCCGACTGAGGGAAGCAGCAGAAAAGTCATTTTTTTAGCTACTTTATTAACAGGAGCTGAAAAAGCGTGAGGGAGAGAGAGGTGCCACTGTAGCAGTGGCTGTGCTGTGTGTGTACTCTGTGTGTGAGCGAGTAACACGGGGACCAGGGAGGAGGGAGTGAGAGATCACAGACAGCACCCAATCAAGCCAAAGGAGGGAGGGAGAGACAGCAACCAACCAAGCCGACTCACACTATAGTAGATATCTGCCATAGCTAGGTTATTTATCATGCAACATGACTACGTCATACAGTTGAAGTCGGAAGTTTACATACACTTAGGTTGGAGTCATTAAAACTCGTTCTTCAACCACTCCACAAATGTCTTGTTAACAAACTATAGTTTTGGCAAGTCGGTTAGGACATCTACTTTGCGCATGACACAAGTAATTTTTCCAACAATTGTTTACAGACAAATTATTTCACTTATAATTCACTGTATCACAATTCCAGTGGGTCAGAAGTTTACATACACTAAATTGACTGTGCCTTTAAACAGCTTGGAAAATTCAAACAATTATGTCATGGCTTTAGAAGCTTCTGATAGGCTAATTGACATCATTTGAGTCAATTGGAGGTGTACCTGTGGATGTATTTCAAGGTCTATCTTGAAACTCAGTGCCTATGCTTGACATCATGGGAAAATCAAAAGAAATCAGCCAAGACCAGAAGAAAATGTGTAGACCTCCACAAGTCTGGTTCATCCTTGGGTGCAATTTCCAAACGCCTGAAGGTACCACGTTCATCTGTACAAACAATAGTACGCAAGTATAAACACCATGGGACCACGCAGCCGTCATACCGCTCAGGAAGGAGACGCGTTCTGTCTCCTAGAGATGAACGTACTTTGATGCGAAAAGTGCAAATCAATCCCAGAACAACAGCAAAGGACCCTGTGAAGATGCTGGAGGAAACAGGTACAAAAGTATCTATATCCACAGTAAAACGAGTCCTATATCGACATAACCTGAAAGGCCGCTCAGCAAGGAAGAAGCCACTGCTCCAAAACCGCCATAAAAAAGCCAGACTACGGTTTGCAACTGCACATGGGGACAAAGATCGTACTATTTGGAGAAATAAAAAACCCAGTTCCTACATTTTGAATATAAAAATTGATTTTATCAAACAAGACTACATTTTATCTCTGGGACCCTCAGGATGACAAATCAGAGCAAGATTACTGAATGTAAGTACATTATTTACTTTCAGTCGTGAATCTATCAAACCAGTTGCCGTGATACTTTTTTTGTTGTTGTGCACTCTCCTCAAACAATAACGTGGTATTTCTTCACTGTAATAGCTACTGTAAATTGGACAGTGCAGTTAGATGAACAGGAATTTAAGCTTTCTGCCCATATACAGTGGGGAAAAAAAGTATTTAGTCAGCCACCAATTGTATGATGGGATGTTACTGGGATGCTGACGGGAGAGGTTGTGTTTTCTCTAGCAGGAGGTAAGCTTGGCTTCTTATATGGTGTTGAGTAAAGCTTAAACCATGTATTTAGATTGTAGGTAGGTATTGTAGTTAGGTATTATAGGTAGTTTACTCAGGTAGTTATTGAAGGTTATTGTAGGTAATTATTGTAGGTAAGGACTGTATTCGGCGGACTCCGGCGAAGCACGAGGCTAGCCTACCCACTACTTGGACCAACAAAGCTAGCTAGCTAGCGGGTAGCTACCGGTAACTTTTAGCAACTGTGGTTAGCTGTTTCCAATGTTATTTCACGCTTAAGAGTACCTGTAATTGAGCCAGCTAGCTGCCACCTTCAGCTGTTTTTCTAACCTCATTATCATTAACGTTAGGTGGTTGGTAGCTGCTGTACTTAATTTCGGCTACTGATTGCAGTCTGCCAGTTTGGCTTTATACATAGCTTGGGCTTTGTCGAGTAAGGCTTAAACTATGTATTTAGATTGTAGTTAGGTACTATAGGTAGGCATCGTGGGCTGTATATTATTAAGTAGTATAGGTAGGCATCGTGGGCTGTTGTGGGTAGCTGTTGTGTAGTTATTGTAGGTTACTTTTGTATTCGGCGGTGCCGGATGTAGCACGGCTAGCTAGCTAACTCACCTCCTGGATTAGCTGGCGAGTTGCTATTAGCAACGGTTGCAACTAAAAACAATATCCTTTTAGCCAGCTACATTCGTTCGCAGCGACGCAGTTTTTCAAACAAAGTCAACACAGTAGCCATTGCTAGCCAGCCAACACTACCAGCAGGCTGTGGTAGCTAAATACAATATCTTTGTGCTAGCTACCCAACGTTTAATCGTTGCTGCGTTATGAAAGGTAAGCTTGGCTTCTTATATGGTGTTGAGTTAAGCTTAAACCATGTATTTAGATTGTAGGTAGGTATTGTAGTTTGGTATTATAGGTAGCTTACTCAGGTAGTTATTGAAGGTTATTGTAGGTAATTATTGTAGGTAAGGACTGTATTCGGCGGACTCCGGGCGAAGCACGAGGCTAGCCTACCCACTACTTGGACCAACAAAGCTAGCTAGCTAGCGGGTAGCTACTGGTAACTTTTTGCAACTATGGTTAATTGTTTCCAATGTTATTTCATGCTTAAGAGTACCTGTGATTGAGCCAGCTAGCTGCTACCATTCAGCTGTTTTTCTAACCTCATCCGAGGCATTAACGTTAGGTGGTTGGTAGCTGCTGTACTTAATTACAGCTACTGATAACAGTCTGCTGTAGTTTACAACAATTCTAATTTCTAAAGTGGAAGTTGGGAGAGTTTTACTCGGGTGGTTCAGTGAAACAATTATAGTTTCTGAGGTGGAAGTTGGGAGAGTTATATATATATTTTTTTTTTGGTGAGGGAGGCCTGCTCTCTCCTTTCCCTGATGTTTAGTTCATTTCATCCCGATCTCCTCTGCATTATTGTAGCCATCTGCTGCAGCCTGTCAACTATGCCTCTGCCTATCCCTGTTCTCTCCTCTCCGCACAGGCTACACAAATGCCTCACACCGCGTGGCTGCTGCCTCTCTAACCTGGTGGTCCCTGCACGCACCACACACCTGGAGTTCCAGGTCTCAGGCAGCCTCTGGAACTGCCGTTCTGCCGCCAACAAGGCTGACTTCATCCCAGCCTATGCCACCCTCCAGTCCCTCGACTTCCTGGCACTGACGGAAACATGGATTACCACTGAAAACACTGCTACTCCTACTGCTCTCTCCTCGTCTGACCATGTGTTCTCGCATACCCCGAGAGCATCTGGTCAGAGGGGTGGTGGCACAGGAATCCTCATCTCTCCCAAGTGGTCATTCTCAATTTTTCCCCTAACCCATCTGTCTATCTCCTCATTTGAATTCCACGCTGTCACAGTCACTAGCCCATTTAAGCTTAATATCCTTGTCATCTATCGCCCTCCAGGTTCCCTTGGAGAGTTCATCAATGAGCTTGACGCCTTGATAAGTTCCTTTCCTGGCTCACCCTTCACAGTCTTGGGGGATTTCAACCTCCCCACGTCTACATTTGACTCATTTCTCTCTGCCTCCTTCTTTCCACTCCTCTCCTCTTTTGACCTCACCCTCTCACCATCCCCCCCCCCCACTCACAAGGCAGGCAATACGCTTGACTTCATCTTTACTAGATGTTGCTCTTCTACTGATCTCACTGCAACTCCCCTCCATGTCTCCGACCACTACTTTGTATCCTTTTCTCTCTCGCTCTCCTCCAACACTACTCACTCTGCCCCTACACAGATGGTAACGCGCCGCCGCAACCTTCGCTCTCTCTCTCCCACTACTCTCTCCTCTTCCATCCTATCATCTCTTCCCTCTGCTCAATCCTTCTCCCTCCAATCTCCTGATTCTGCCTCCTCAACCCTCCTCTCCTCCCTTTCTGCATCCTTTGACTCCCTGTGTCCCCTATCCTCCCGGACGGCTCGGTCCTCCCCTCCAGCTCTGTGGCTTGATGACTCATTGCGAGCTCACAGAACAGAGCTCCGGGCAGCTGAGCGGAAATGGAAGAAAACTAAACTCCCTGCCGACCTGGCATCTTTTCACTCCCTCCTCTCTACATTTTCTTCATCTGTTTCTGCTGCTAAGGCCACTTTCTACCACTCTAAATTCCAAGCATCTGCCTCTAACCCTAGGAAGCTCTTTGCCACATTCTCCTCACTGCTGAATCCTCCCCCCCTCCTCCCTCTCTGTGGATGACTTTGTCAACCACTTTAAAAAAGAAGGTTGACGACATCCGATCCTCGTTTGTTAAGTCTAATGACACTGCTGGTCCTGCTCACACTGCCCTACCCTATGCTTTGACTTCTTTCTCCCCTCTCTCTCCAGATAAAATCTTGCGACTAGTGACTGCAGGCCGCCCAACAACCTGCCCGCTTGACCCCATCCCCTCCTCTCTTCTCCAGACCATCTCCGGTGACCTTCTCCCCTACCTCACCTCGCTGATCAACTCATCCTTGACCGCTGGCCATGTCCCTTCCGTCTTCAAGAGAGCGAGAGTTGCACCCCTTCTCAAAAAAACCAACACTCGATCCCACTGATGTCAACAACTACAGACCAGTATCCCTTCTTTCTTTTCTTTCCAAAACTATTGAGCGTGCCGTCTTTAGCCAACTCTCTTGCTATCTCTCTCAGAATGACCTTCTTGATCCAAACCAGTCAGGTTTCAGGACTGGTCATTCAACTGAGACTGCTCTTCTCTGTGTCACGGAGGCTCTCCGCACTGCTAAAGCTAACTCTCTCTCCTCTGCTCTTGTCCTTCTAGACCTGTCTGCTGCCTTTGATACAGTGAACCATCAGATCCTCCTCTCCACCCTCTCCGAGCTGGGCATCTCCGGCGCGGCTCACTCCTGGATTGCGTCCTACCTGACCGGTCGCTCCTACCAAGTGGCGTGGCGAAAGCTGTCTCCGCACCACGTGCTCTCACCACTGGTGTCCCCCAGGGCTCAGTTCTAGGCCCTCTCCTTTTCTCCCTATACACCAAGTCACTTGGCTCTGTCATATCCTCACATGGCCTCTCCTATCATTGCTACGCTGACGATACACAACTAATCTTCTCCTTTCCCCCTTCTGATAACCAGGTGGCGAATCGCATCTCTGCATGTCTGGCCGACATATCAGTATGGATGACGGATCACCACCTCAAGCTGAACCCTGGCAAGACGGAGCTGCTCTTCCTCCCGGGGAAGGACTGCCCGTTCCATGATCTCGCCATCACGGTTGACAACTCCGTTGTGTCCTCCTCCCAGAGTGCGAAGAGCCTTGGCGTGACCCTGGACAACACCCTGTCGTTCTCCGCCAACATCAAGGCGGTGACCCGATCCTGCAGGTTCATGCTCTACAACATTCGGAGAGTACGACCCTGCCTTACACAGGAAGCGGCACAGGTCCTAATCCAGGCACTTGTCATCTCCCGTCTGGATTACTGCAACTCGCTGTTGGCTGGGCTCCCTGCCTGTGCCATTAAACCCCTACAACTCATCCAGTATGCCGCAGCCCATCTGGTGTTCAACCTTCCCAAGTTCTCTCACGTCACCCCCCCTCCTCCGCACACTCCACTGGCTTCCAGTTGAAGCTCGCATCCGTTACAAGACCATGGTGCTTGCCTATGGAGCAGTGAGGGGAACGGCACCTCCGTACCTTCAGGCTCTGATCAGTCCCTACACCCAGGCGAGGGCATTGCGTTCATCCACCTCTGGCCTGCTGGCTCCCTTCCTCTGCGGAAGCATAGTTCCCGCTCAGCCCAGTCAAAGCTGTTCGCTGCTCTGGCACCCCAATGGTGGAACAAGCTCCCTCACGACGCCAGGACAGCGGAGTCACTCACCACCTTCCGGAGACATTTGAAACCCCACCTCCTTAAGGAACACCTGGGATAGGATAAAGTAATCCTTCTACCCCCCAAAAAAAAAAAAAAATATAATTGTAAAGTGGTTATCCCACTGGCTATAGGGTGAATGCACCAATTTGTAGTCGCTCTGGATAAGAGCGTCTACTAAATGACGTAAATGTGCCCTTGAGCAAGGCACTTAACCCTAATTGCTCCTGTAAGTCGCTCTGGATAAGAGCGTCTGCTAAATGACTAAAATGTAAAAATGTAAAATGTAAAAGTTCTCCCACTTAAAAAGATGAGAGAGGCCTGTCATTTTCATCATAGGTACACGTCAACTATGACAGACAATCACATTGTAGGATTTTTTATGAATTTATTTGCAAATTATGGTGGAAAATAAGTATTTGGTCAATAACAAAAGTTTCTCAATACTTTGTTATATACCCTTTGTTGGCAATGACACAGGTCAAACGTTTTCTGTAAGTCTTCACAAGGTTTTCACACACTGTTGCTGGTATTTTGGCCCATTCCTCCATGCATATCTCCTCTAGAGCAGTGATGTTTTGGGGCTGTCGCTGGGCAACACGGACTTTCAACTCCCTCCAAAGATTTTCTATGGGGTTGAGACTGGCTAGGCCACTCCAGGACCTTGAAATGCTTCTTACAAAGCCACTCCTTCGTTGCCCGGGTGGTGTGTTTGGGATCAATGTCATGCTGAAAGACCCAGCCATGTTTCATCTTCAATGCCCTTGCTGATGGAGGGAGGTTTTCACTCAAAATCTCACGATACATGGCCCCATTCATTCTTTCCTTTACACAGATCAGTCGTCCTGGTCCCTTTGCAGAAAAACAGCCCCAAAGCATGATGTTTCCACCCCCATGCTTCACAGTAGGTATGGTGTTCTTTGGATGCAACTCAGCATTCTTTGTCCTCCAAACACGACGAGTTGAGTTTTTACCAAAAAGTTCTATTTTGGTTTCATCTGACCATATGACATTCTCCCAATCCTCTTCTGGATCATCCAAATGCACTCTAGCAAACTTCAGACGGGCCTGGACATGTACTGGCTTAAGCAGGGGGACACGTCTGGCACTGCAGGATTTGAGTCCCTGGCGGCGTAGTGTGTTACTGATGGTAGGCTTTGTTACTTTGGTCCCAGCTCTCTGCAGGTCATTCACTAGGTCCCCCCGTGTGGTTCTGGGATTTTTGCTCACCGTTCTTGTGGTCATTTTGACCCCACGAGGTGAGATCTTGCGTGGAGCCCCAGATCGAGGGAGATTATCAGTGGTCTTGTATGTCTTCCATTTCCTAATAATTGCTCCCACAGTTGATTTCTTCAAACCAAGCTGCTTACCTATTGCAGATTCAGTCTTCCCAGCCTGGTGCAGGTCTACAATTTTGTTTCTGGTGTCCTTTGACAGCTCTTTGGTCTTGGCCATAGTGGAGTTTGGAGTGTGACTGTTTGAGGTTGTGGACAGGTGTCTTTTATACTGATAACAAGTTCAAACAGGTGCCATTAATACAGGTAACGAGTGGAGGACAGAGGAGCCTCTTAAAGTAGAAGTTACAGGTCTGTCAGAAACAGAAATCTTGTTTGTAGGTGACCAAATGCTTATTTTCCACCATAATTTGCAAATAAATTCATTAAAGATCCTACAATGTGATTTTCTGGATTTTTTTCCCTCAATTTGTCTGTCATAGTTGACGTGTACCTATGATGAAAATTACAGTCCTCTCTCATCTTTTTAAGTGGGAGAACTTGCACAATTGGTGTCTGACTAAATACTTTTTTCCCCACTGTAAGACATGTCTATGTCCTGGAAAGTTTGCTGTTACTTACAACAGTCATGCTAATTACATTAGTGCACGTTAGCTCAACAGTCCCGTATACGGACACTGATCCCGTAGAGGTTAATATTCCTGTCCAGACTGGAGCCTGTATTATCCTGTCCTCTTCTCGCAGGCTCGCTCGCTGTCCACTGGATGCCTCGTCCGCGCCAGGGCACCATGGCAAGGACTGACAGATGTAACAATAGTGTCAGAATAGGATGTATTTTCTAAATATACTTTTAAAAAATCTTAATCACATGAACAAGTCAAATGTCAAGTAAGTACACAGGAAAACACAGGCAACAATTATGTGAGTACGGGTGACCGGGGGTGTGTGTAACACTTAACAGCCATACAAGCTAGAGTGGTGTAACTTGCTCTGCACAGCTCTGTTAAAGTTTCATAAAGGACAGTTCATTAAGACCAAGTGTAGCCTAATTCTAATCTCAGTCTTATTCAATAGTGCTTATTCAGCACTAGTGTTATTACTACATTGATTTCACAGAATGAAATGATAGCTATACAATGTAAAGGTAGGCCTAACCTACCTTCCAAAAATATGATCTTGATTCATAATCCATAACTATCCAGATGCATTAAAATAACATACACTATATATACACAAAATGTGTATGTGGACACACCATCAAATTAGTGGATTTGGCTATTTCAGCCAATATGGTTGCTGACAGGTGTATAAAATCGAGCACACAGCCATGCAATCTCCATAGACAAACATTGGCTGTAGAATGGCCTTACTGAAGAGCTCAGTGACCTTCAACGTGGCACCATCATAGGATGCCATCTTTCCAACAAGTCAGTTCGTCACATTTCTGCCCTGAAAGAGCTGCCCCGGTCAACTGTAAGTGCTGTTACTGTGAAGTAGAAACGTCTAGGAGCAACAACGGCTCAGCCGTGAAATGGTAGGCCACACAAGCTCACAGAACGGGACCGATGAGTGCTGAAGCGCGTAGCGCGTAAAAATCATATGTCCTCGTTTGCAACACTCACTACCAAGTTCCAAACCGTCTCTGGAAGCAACGTCAGCACAAGACCTGTTCTTCGGGAGCTTCCTGAAATGGGTTTCTATGACCGAGCAGCCGCACACAAGCCTAAGATTACCATGCGCAATGCCAAGCGTCGGCTGCAGTGGTGTAAAGTTCGCTGCCATTGGACTCTGGAACAGTGGAAACGGGCTCTCTGGAGTGATAAATCACGCTTCACCATCTGGTAGTCCGACGGACGCATCTGGGTTTGGCGGATGCCAGGAGAACGCTAGCTGCCCAAATGCATAGTGCCAACTGTAAAGTTTGGTGGAGGAGAAATAATGGTCTGGAGATGTTTTTCATGGTTCGGGCTAGGCCCCTTAGTTACAGTGAAGTGAAATCTTAACTCTACAGCATACAATGACATTCTAGACGATTCTGTGCTTCCAACTTTGTGGCAACAGTTTAGGGAAGACCCTTTCCTTTTTCAGCATGACAATGCCCCGTGCACAAAGCGAGGTCCATACAGAAATGATTTGTCGAGATCGGTGTGGAAGAACTTGACTGGCCTTTTCAGAACCCTGACCTCAACCCCATTGAACACCTTTGGGATGAATTGGAACGCCGACTGCGAGCCAGGCCTAATCGCCCAACATCAGTGCTCGACCTCACTAATTCTCCGCAGCAATGTTCCAACCTCTAGTGGAAAGCCTTCTCAGAAGAGTGGAGGCTATTATAGCAACAAAGGGGGACAAACTCCATATTAATGCCCATGATTTTGGAATGAGCTGTTTGACGAGCAGCTGTCCACATACTTTTGGTCATGTAGTGTACATAAACTCTGTTGTAGCTCTCCTCGTAAGAAACAGACAGAATTTATGTCTGAATAAATATGTCAGAAAAACTAAAGAACATTTAAAAATGTCTGACATAACCAATCCGTTGCAGTACAATGAGGTAATCATATTAGGTGATCAGATTTTCATTACATAATTAAATGCCTCCTTATGGTATTGGTCACAAGCTCAGTCATGAATAGGTTGAGCTGTGTCTGTAAATGTATTTTGTTCACAGTCCCCTTGCAAGTTAAACATTACTGATCAGGGATGGACTGGGAACAGAAATCAGCTCAGGCCATTTTTTTTGTACATCAGACAATTTTTTCCCCAAAGGTCCCCATTATAAGCCAAATAATGATCAATCTACCTAACTGTAGACTGGCCCACTGGGCTAAAGAGGGACCAGTCCATCTGGCATTTGCCCGAACTGTAGATCGTTTCTTTCACTGATGCTAACAATGGCAAACTTGGGGCATATCTCATCAGCCCATTTACTTCATAGTAGAGTGCCATTCATTTGATTAATCAAAACAAATGGTTGAATTTTTTATAAGATCCTTTTTTTATTACATCAGGCAGTATAGTTTCATTGTAGAATGGATAACTCCCACACACACACACACACATTATCACCTCTGCACAGGTTTCCCGAAAATCTGAATGTCCCTTTCCCAAGTTCCTTCACCCCCCATTTGTCCACCCCAAAATGTTCCACCTCTCAAATAATGGCTTAGGAGGGGCTTGAGGTCAGATAGGAGTGGTCACGTTCCAGGCTGACTACATTGCAGTTGTTGCATTGCATCAACCAATGGTTGTGTACACGTCATTGACTGTGCAGTAGGGCATCATATTGCCATATCATATGATGTGGGGAACTGATATGTTAAACACCTATCAAGGCTTTGTGAAATCTGGCAGTCATCTGCAATGTAGTCAGCTAGGAACGCAACCAGTGTGTTGAGCTCTAGATAGATCCAGCAGGAGGTTTGGACACTGGGTTCATATCTGTCACTTCCTGTCCGCCTGTCTGAAGGAGGGCGCGCTGCTCGTCCATGCGCTTGGCCTGGACTCTCTGGATTAGGCTGAAAAAGTCCTTGTCTTCCTCAGACAGAGCTCCACAACCATGGCCCGGGAGAGAACACCTCTGATTGTTGATCCTGGAAGACTGTGAGAGAGAGAGATAAAAAAAAAAATACATTAGCAAGATATCTAAAAAATTATCAAGGTAATAAAAAGGAAAGATCCCACTGGCACAAACTGTCTGACTCAACGTAATTTGTCAACGTATTGTGTCATGGAATCTACCATACCTGGAAAATACTGTAACGTAATGGTGACTGTCTTTTTAACAATGGAACTCTAATAGGCTCTTTGGTATCACATGCACTTATGTCCGTCTCATTAAGACTGCAGAACTCACAGTTTACAAGCTTAACCTTTATTAACCTCTTAAGGATCGGACCCTTTTTTTCAATTTTCGCCGAAAATGACATACCCAAATCTAACTGCCTGTAGCTCAGGACCTGAAGCAAGGATATGCATATTCTTGATACCATTTGAAAGGAAACACTTTGAAGTTTGTGGAAATGTGAAATTACTGTAGGAGAATATGACACATTAGATCTGGTAAAAGATAATACAAACAAAAAACATGCATTTTCTATTTATTTTTTGGTTCCATCATCTTTTAAATACAAGAGAAAGGCCACAATATAATATTGAAGTTTAGTCGCAATTTAGATTTTGGCCACTAGATGGCAGCAGTGTGTGTGCAAAGTTTCAGATTGATCAAGTGAAGCATTGCAATACTGGACTATTTTGTATCAAGTCTGCCCAAATGTGCCGAATTGGTCAATTGATACATTTTCAAGTACATAACTATAGAGAACATACAAAAAATTATATGGTAATACAAAATGTAAGTTTACACACTCCCAGGAATGTCATACATGATGGATCATTAGCTTATACACATCTAGATGGCGGGGTGGGTGTGGAGCCAGAGACGACAGGGGTTCAAACTGTAGAACCCAGATCCTACATTTGAATATAAAAATTATTTTATCAAACAAAACTATGCTACAAAAACTGGGGCCCGTTAGGATGTCAAATCAGAGCAAAATACATTATTTAACTTCAGAGGTGAATGTATCAAACCAGTTGCCGTGATACGTTTTTTGTTGTTGTGCACTCCCCTCAAACAATAGCATGGTATTTTTTCACTGTAATAGCTACTGTAAATTGGACAGTGCAGTTAGATTAACAAGAAATTAAGCTTTCTGCCATATAAGACATGTCTATGTCCTGGAAAGTTTGCTGTTACTTATAACAGTTACGCTAATCACGTTAGCACACATTAGCTCAACCGTCCCATATACAGGACACAGATTCTCTAAAGGTTAACAGAGTACAACATAATACATGAACTGGCACGACAATTTTACACATGGTTAACCAAACAAAGCTCATCCAAGGCCACGCCTCCACCAAGCCACACCTCCAGATCCTCTAATAGGCTGACGCCACTACATTGCCCCCACCTAAGGGGTCAGTCGTCCCCGACAACCCGAAAATCAAACACAAAGACCTGAAACCTGGACAGGGGTCTTCGGTGGCAGCGTGATTGCGGTGGTGGGGGTGCCAACCTGACCTCGAGACGGGAGCCTGCCGCGGCGGCACCCTGGTGGTCATGGGAGAGTCCCATTCTGATCTTGCCCCTCAGGTGAGGAAACCGCTGCATTGTCCAATGGTCAAGGGCTGTGAGGAGGAGTAACCACCTCCTCGTCCTCTCTTTCCACTTCACAAGGTGTATGAGGTTGGTAAGGCGCCAGCTGATCTTGATGGATGACCACAACTCAGCCACGAGTCTGAAGCTGGATGTGGTACATACACCATGTCAGAAAGTCATTACAGAACCATGGATGGGCCTTCCCAGTGACTCAGACCACGCTTGCGCCCACACTTCTTGGCCAGGCTGGAAAGGCTGACCTCAACATTGGGTGTCGTATGCCCTCTTCTGCTTTACCCCTTTGTCCGTCAAGCCATGTGGTGCAAAGTCGTGGGTTGTGTCCAGGCACTGCTGAAGGTGGTGGAGGTACTCTAAGCCTGCGGCTCCAGGAACCACGGGCTCGCAGTCTTGTTAGTCTTGTTGTCTTGTTATCGCAGGTTGTTATCCTGGCACCACACGGCCAGGTCTCTGACATCCTCCCTATAGGCTGTCTCATCGTTGTCGGGGATCAGGCCTACCACTGTTGTGTCATCGGCAAACTTAATGATGGTGTTGGAGTCATGCCTGGCCATGCAGTCATGGGTGAACAGGGAGTACGGGAGGGGACTGAGCACGGACCCCTGAGGGGCCCCCGTGTTGAGGATCAGTGTGGCAGATGTGTTGCTACCTACCCTTACCACCTGGGGCGGCCCGTCAGGAAGTCCAGGATCCAGTTGCAGAGGGAGGTGTTTAGTCCCAGGATCCTTAGCTTAGTGATGAGCTTTGAGGGCACTATGGTGTTGAATGCTGAGCTGTAGTCAATGAATAGCATTCTCACGTAGGTGTTCCTCTTGTCCAGGTGGGAAAGGGTAGTGTGGAGTGCAATAGAGATTGCATCATCTGTGGATCTGTTGGGGCGGTATGCAAATTGGAGTGGGTCTAGGGTTTCTGGGATAATGGTGTTGATGTGAGCCATGACCAGCCTTTCAAAGCACTTCATGGCTACAGACGTCAGTGCTACGGGTCGGTAGTCATTTAGGCAGGTTATCTTAGTGTCCTTGGGCACAGGGACTATGGTGGTCTGCTTGAAACATGTTGGTATTACAGACTCAGTCAGGGACATGTTGAAAATGTCAGTGAAGACACTTGCCAGTTGGTCAGCACATGCTCGGAGTACACGTCCTGGTTATCCGTCTGGCCCTGCGGCCTTGTGAATGTTGACCTGCTTAAAAGTCTTACTCACATCGGCTACGGAGAGCGTGATCACATAGTCATCCGGAAAAGCTGGTGCTCTCATGCATCCCTCAGTTTGCTTGCCTCAAAGCGAGCATAGAAGTGGTTTAGCTCATCTGGAAGTCTTGTGTCACTGGGCAGCTCGCGGCTGTGCTTCCCTTTGTAGTCTGTAATAGTTTGCAAGCCCTGCCACATCCGACGAGCGTCAGAGCCTGTGTAGTACGATTCAATCTTAGTCCTGTATTGACTCTTTGCCAGTTTGATGGTTCGTCGGAGGGCATAGCGGGATTTCTTATAAGCGTCCGGGTTAGAGTCCCGCTCCTTGAAAGTGGCAGCTCTACCCTTTAGCTCAGTGCGGATGTTTCCTGTAATCCATGGCTTCTGGTTGGGGTATGTACGTAAGGTCACTGTGGGGACGACATCATCGATGCACTTATTGATGAAGCCAGTGACTGATGTGGTGTACTCCTCAATGCTATCTGAAGAATCCCGGAACATGTTCCAGTCTGTGCTAGCAAAACAGTCCTGTAGCTTAGCAGCTGCGTCATCTGACCACTTTTTTATTAACCGAGTCACTGGTGCTTCCTGCTTTAGTTTTTGTTGATAAGCAGGAATCAGGAGGATAGAGTTATGGTCAGATTTGCTAAATGTAGGGCGAGGGAGAGCTTTGTATACGTCTCTGTGTGTGGAGTAAAGGTGGTCTAGAGTTTTTTTTCCTCTGGTTGCACATTTAACATGCTGGTAGAAATTAGGTAGAATGGATTTAAGTTTCCCTGCATTAAAGTCCCCAGCCACTAGGAGCGCTGCCTCTGGATGAGTGTTTTCCTGTTCACTTATGGCCTTATACATCTCGTTCAGTGCAATCTTAATGCCAGCATTGGTTTGTGGTGGTAAATAGACAGCTATGAAAAATATAGATGAAAACTCTCTTGGTAAATAGTGTGGTCTACAGCTTATCATAAGATACTCTACCTCAGGTGAGCAAAACCTTGAGACTTCCTTATTATTTGATTTTGTGCACCAGCTGTTGTTTACAAATATACACAGACCGCCACCCCTTGTCTTACCGGAGTCAGCCGTTCTATCCTGCCGATGTAGCGTATAGCCCGCTAGCTGTATGTTGTCCATGTCGTCGTTCAGCCACGACTCGGTGAAACATAAGATATTACAGTTTTTAATGTCCCATTAGTAGGATAACCGTAATCTTAGGTCATCCAATTTATTCTCAAATGATTGAAGATTGGCTGATAGGATTGATGGGAGAGGCAGTTTACTCGCTCGCCATCGGATCCTTACAAGGCACCCCGACCTACGTCCACGATATCTCTGTCTCTTTCTCATGCGAATGACGGGGATTTGGGCCTTGTCAGGTGTCTGTAGGATATCCTTTGCAGCTGCCTCGTTGATGAAAAAATATTCGTCCAATATGAGGTGAGTAATCGCTGTCCTGATATCCAGAAGCTCTTTTTGGTTATAAGAGACGATGGCAGAAACATTATGTACAAAATAAATTACAAATAACCAAGCCATGAGGTCGAATGAATTGCAAGTAGAGCTCCGAGACAGGATTATGTCCAGGCACAGATCTGGGGAAGGGTACCACAACATTTCTGCAGGAGTGGCTTCCATCTGGCCACTCTACCATAAAGGCCTGATTTGTGGAGTGCTGCAGAGATGCTTGTCCTTCTGGAAGGTTCTCCCATCTCCACAGAGGAACTCTAGAACTCTGTCAGAGTGACCATCAGGTTCTTGGTCACCTCCCTGACCAAGGCTCTTCTCCCCTGATGCTCAGTTTGGCCAGGCGGCAAGCAGTAGCATGTGTCTTGGTGGTTCCAAACATCTTCCATTTAAGAATGATGGAGGCCACTGTGTTCTTGGGGACCTTCAATGCTGAATAATATAAATGATGTTTATATGACTTGTTGGTGTAGCAGTATATAAGGACTGAAAGGGAACGTCCTTTTCAGAGTTTTCATCATGCTTGGATTGAGTTTGTGAACCTCTCCGACCGTGATAATAAAGATTGATTCATTTACATTGAGTTTGCGTCCTTAGTGGTGAATTTCCACGATCATCACCGCCCTTTACATGCGGTATGGATTGTTTTGGCCCAGTTCTTATTAAGCAAGGATGAAGAGTGCACAAAAGGTATGGTCTTCTCTTCACCTGTTTTTGCTCTCGTGCCGTTCATATTAAAATGTTGGATGACATGTCAACAGATGCCTTCATTAATGGTCTGCGCTGCTTCAAAGCCATACGTGGTGCAGTTCGTCAGATTAAATGTGACCAAGGAAGCAACTTTGTGGTAGCCAAAAATGAACTGAAGGAAGCTCTCAAGGAAGTTCACATGGACAGGCTGACTGCCTTTCTCGCTGAGAAACAGTGTGACCTCAGCATGAATGCTCCCCATTCAAGTCACGTCGGCGGCATCTGGGAGCGACATATCAGGACAGTGAGAGGTATCCTTAGCTCCACACTCTCACTCTCTTCTGGTAGACTTGATGATTCTTCTCTACGAGCCTTCTTCTACGAAGCAATGGTAATTGTAAACAATCGCCCACTCACCGTTGACAACCTCAATGATCCAAAGTCTTGAGCCACTCACCCCTAATCATCTGCTTACTATGAAATCTACCACATTTCTACCTACTTCAGGCAAGTTCATCAGGGAGGACATATACGCTCGGAAAAGGTGGCTCAATATCTAGTAGAACAGTTTTGGAGCTGCTGGCGAAAAGAGTATCTAGCCAACATCGCAATCAGGCAGCGCTGGGACACCCCGACGAGAAACCTGGAAATCGGTGAAATAGAGATGATGATCTGCCTAGGAACGAGTGGCGGTTAGGTAAAGTTTCAGAGACTACTGTTGATAAAGATGGACTAGTAAGGAGAGTCAAAATATGTGTTGGTGATCGGAAGTTAGACAAGACAGGCAATTGTCTCACCAAGCTGTTAGTGTTCGAACGCCCAGTTCAGAAGCTGGTCTTGTTGGAGGAGACTGGTTAAGATAAATGCCCCCCAAATCTCTTTACATCATATTACTAACCATGATATCTTGTACTTTTGAATGGTTTGTGCTATGATTCCATACCTTTATGATAACCTATTTCTGGTCATAGGTCATTTAAAGTACATAAATCATTCGTGCTTTGTGTATACCATGTACATTGTTCTAAATCACTCATGATTTGGTGGGTGTGTAAATTAACCCCTTAAAACAAGTGTCAGATCACAATGTCTGCTCTATATTTTGACTTTTATTTTCTTTGTACAAGCTTTTAATCCTCATTGTACAGTGCCTTGCGAAAGCATTCACTCCCCTTGGTATTTTTCCTATTTTGTTGCCTTACAACCTGGAATTAAAATGGATTTTGGGGGGGTTTGTATCATTTGATTACACAACATGCCTTCCACTTTGAAGATGCAAAATATGTTTTATTGTGAAACAAACAAGAAATAAGACAACAAAACAGAAAACTTGAGCGTGCATAACTATTCACCCCCCCCAGTCAATACTTTGTAGAGCCACCTTTTGCAGCAATTACAGCTGCAAGTCTCTTTGGGAATGTCTCTATAAGCTTGGCACATCTAGCCACTGGGATTTTTGCCCATTCTTCAAGGCAAAACTGCTCCAGCTCCTTGAAGTTGGATGGGTTCCGCTGGTGTACAGCAATCTTTAAGTCATACCACAGATTCTCAATTGGATTGAGGTCTGGGCTTTGACTAGACCATTCCAAGACATTTAAATGTTTCCCCTTAAACCACTCGAGTGTTGCTTTAGCAGTATGCTTAGGGTCATTGTCCTGCTGGAAGGTGAACCTCCATCCCAGTCTCAAATCTCTGGAAGACAGAAACAGGTTTCCCTCAAGAATGTACCTGTATTTAGTGCCATCCATCATTCCTACAATTCTGACCAGTTTCCCTGTCCCTGCAGATGAAAAACATTTTCATTTACATTTAAGTCATTTAGCAGACGCTCTTATCCAGAGCGACTTACAAATTGGTGCATTCAACTTAGGATAGCCAGTGGGACAACCACATCTTGATCACAGTAAGTACACTTCTTCAAACAAGCAGCTGTGAGCAAAGTCAGTGCAATCAGGGACAACTACATCTCGATCACAATAAGTACATTTCTTTAAACAAGTCAGTGCTAGCAGGTGAAATAAATCAGGTGTTAGTTTAGACAAAAGACAGTGGTAGTAAAGGTGGGGTAGAAGGATTACTATTATACCATTGTGCACTTCACAAAATAGATGGCATCATGAGGAAGGAAATTGATGTGGATATATTGAAGCAACATCTCAAGACATCAGTCAGGAAGTTAAAGCTTGGTTGCAAATGGGTCTTCCAAATAGACAATGACCCCAAGCTTACTTCCAAAGTTGTGGCAAAATGGCTTAAGGACAACAAAGTCAAGGTATTGGAGAGGCCATCACAAAGCCCTGACCTCAATCCTATTGAACATTTGTGGGCAGAACTGAAAAAGCGTGTGCGAGCAAGGAGGCCTACAAACCTGACTCAGTTACACCAGCTCTGTCAGGAGGAATGGGCCAAAATTCACCCAACTTATTGTGGGAAGCTTGTGGAATGCTACCTGAAACGTTTGACCCAAGTTAAACAATGTAAAGGCAATGATACCAAATACTAATTGAGTGTATGTAAACTTCTGATCCACTGGGAATGTGATGAAATAAATAAAAGCTGAAATAAATCACTCTCTACTATTATTCTGACATTTCACATTCTTAAAATAAAGTTGTGATCCTAACTGACCTAAGACAGGGAATTTTTACTAGGATTAAATGTCAGGAATTGTGAAAAATTGAGTTTAAATGTATTTGGCTAAGCTGTATGTAAACTTCCGACTTCAACTGTACATGTCTTATATGGGCAGAAAGCTTAAATTATTGTTAATCTAACTGCAGTGTCCAATTTACAGTAGGTATTGCAGTGAAAAAATACCATGCTATTGTTTGAAGATAGTGCACAACAACAAAACCCTTTTATCACGGCGACAGGTTTGATACATTCACATCTGAAGGTGTATGTAAACTTCCGACTTCAACTGTATGTATATATACACACATACATACATACATACATATATATATATATATATATATATACAGTGGGGAGAACAAGTATTTGATACACTGCCGATTTTGCAGGTTTTCCTACTTACAAAGCATGTAGAGGTCTGTAATTTTTATCATAGGTACACTTCAACTGTGGGAGACGGAATCTAAAACAAAAATCCAGAAAATCATATTGTATGACTTTTAAGTAATTAATTTGCATTTTATTGCCCCTAGTGGTGTTGCAGACTCTTGGGCCTTTCAGAACAGGTGTGTATATACACTGAGATCATGTGACAGATGATGTGATGCTTAATTATGTGACTTTATGTGACTTCTGAAGGTATTTGGTTGCACCAGATCTTATTTAGGGGCTTCATAGCAAAGGGGTTGAATACATATGCACGCACCACTTTTCCGTTATTTATTTTTCCGAATTATTTGAAGCAAGTTATTTTTTTCATTTCACTTCACCAATTTGGACTATTTTGTGTATATCCATTACATGAAATCCAAATAAAAATCTATTTAAATTCCAGGTTGTAAGGCAACAAAATTGGAAAAATGCCAAAGGGGGCGAATACTTTCGCAAGCCACTGTATATTTGACAGTTTAGTTTGACTTTTATTTTGACAGCAGGTTTTTTTGCCTTCTCTTTTTTATGTGCAAAGGGCATATGGGAAACGGGCGCGAGAGAAAAAAGGAAAATCACTTTTTTGTTAAGGTTATTCAAGCGTCCAAGAAACAACGTCAAACTTAGCACCTAGCTGGAAATAGAACAAGGTATTTACTGTCTTTCAAAATTGGTCTTCAGAAATCTTTCGAATTTGAACGTGTACTGAACGGATATTTGTGTTGTAATTGATGTTCTGAAGTCTGCTAGCAATATGACGTTGTTAGCTATAGCCTAGTTCCACCGTTTGTGCTGGCTAATATTAGTTCATCTTGCGCCACATTAGCTAGCTGTTAGCAATTGATATCAACTATTTGGGTAGATATTCTCATGCCTATTCTCATGCAAATTCTTGACACCAACATAATGTTGAATATTTGGGGCATACAATCCTCACAGCTCTGCAGATTTTGTTGTGAGGATACAGAGTCAATAGACCATTAGTTCTGGTATTGCCCTCAGGTAGCCTGTTTCTGGTCTCAGGTTCAGGAATGGCTGAAAAAGCATAACATGAATCTAAAATTGACCCTAGAAATAGCACTGTTGGGAGATCTGGAGAGATCAATTACTAATATACTAATACTCTTCGTAAAAGTATTTATCTTCAACTCGCAATCTGTGGATTCTATTTGATTAGATACAGTAGATTCAAGTTGGGGGGATGGGGGGGAGTCTCGGATGGTTGAGGGGCAGCTCTCGGGGAACTGTGGGGGGATCTTGGATGGTTGGTGCCCTGGCGGTTGGGATCTTGGGCCGGTGGCCGATAGGTCGATGGTTTGGGTCCCCGTTTTGACTTGGTGGGAGATCTGTTGACGTGCCCTTGGGCCTGATTGCTCCTGTGGTTCGTTCTGGATGGGAGTCTGTTAGATGATTGAATGTAATGTAAATGTTGAGCGACTTCACTGCAGGTAGATTGTATGTTTTAATATTCAATAAAATAAAAAATAAAATGTGCATTCTTGGTTGAGATGGAGATGTGAATCCAACATATAAATGATTAATTTGTACCCAAACTGAAATTTGTTGACAACCAAACAAATTCAATGTCACAGTATTTTGCGATACAGTAAAATTCAATGTATTTTGCGATACAGTAAATAGCCTATTAAATTGTCGACAAGTTAACAAATGATATTTTGGATTCCCGTCTCCAACTAAACCAAAATTACAAGTTAAATAATAGGATTAAGCCAGTGGCTCAGATGAAACTATCCAAACATTAGATATCCTTTAAATGTAGATATTTGGTTGCGTTGTCAACCAAACACAATTTAATAATATTTTTGTAATACAGTAAACAGCCTAAAGTTAAGGCTATCTTACAAACTAATGTAACAGTATTTATTCAACCTTAAAATGCGTAACACATTCTTGGCCACATTGAGGTTAGCCTACTGTAACTATAAATGTCTATTTATGTAATCATAGAAAACATGCATGTTCAAGATAGCATGCAAAGGTCTGTGGAGATCTTCACATTGGTGTAATCATCTGTGCAGAATCTTGAACAGCAGTGATCACTTGCATTATGTCTTTTTAATGTAATCTCAACTGCAATACATTGGTTGTGCCATTAGATGAAGCACATTGATAATAGATTAAGTTGTATAAATACAAAATATCTGACATTCTATTCCCAGTTTAACTTTGTTGTGCTTTTAAATAGTTGAAAGCACAGTGATGACACATTTCGATGACAACTAAACCTAATATTAGACATTGTTTTTCCATTGGAATTTGGTTGTGCTTTTAGATGGTTGAAAGCATAGTGATAACATATTGGGAATTCAACAAACTTTTGGCTGTCTTTTTGAGTGGGTAAATAAAGGTTGAAATCACATTAATAAACATCTCAGCCAAACATTAACCACATTTCCATGTTGAAATGACGTGGTGTGCCCAGTGGGATGAGTGTCATGTCAACAAGGAAGTGGACAGCATCATGCTCCACTAGCTGCTCCAACACCCACTGACCTGGTACTTGATGAGCATGTTGAAGAAGTCGTCGGTGGGCTCCTGGGGGGTGCAAGCGGCACACTGGTGTCCCAGGTTGTTGTGGGTTATCCTCAGCCCTGGGAAGTTGCTGACACTGGCCCTCTGGTCATTCAACCTGTGACTCTGAGAGCTGGCGATCAGGTCAAAGAACTCCTCTGTCTGGGCTGAGGTGAGGGTGGAGTCAGGTGCTGAGGTGGTGGTGGCCCCTCTGTCCACTGATAGGGGAAGGGGGAACGGGCAGTGCTGGTCAGCCATGCCACTACTCTGGAACTGACTGGAGACGTCCAAAGGCCTGTCCTCATCAGAAGGGTTCGAACCTCTGAGAGGATGGAGATACCACAAGTTAGGGCATATCAATTGACTGACAGGCGGTAATGGGCCAGTAATTGGTGCGAGTTGAGTACACATGGAGCACAAATAAGAAACAAAATGGAAAAAAAAGTAGACCTTTTTTTAAACAGAGCTGGTTGACACATCTTTCATAATAACTTGAAAGCTTAAATTACACGTGTAAAAGTTCGAACATCCAGTCCTTATTATGTTACATCTGAACACCAAGTATGCATTCGGCTGACAATAGTAGCCACACTTGCTTGAAATACACTTTAACTATCCTGAAGTATGCTACTTTCTGTCATTTTTTTGGAAATAATTTTTATTCTGTAAATAAAAAAAGTGGTACACATCTAGATTTTAATTCTATCCACATAACAGCAACAGTGCAAACTAGGTCACTATGCACACAAAGAGGTCCAACATAATGTGAAAGACCAAATCCAGCTTCTATACAAAACAGATAGCGCAATAATTCTACTTTGTTCACCACTAACTCAGAATCAAATGACTTCATAAAGTGAAACCTTATTTTAATTAACAATGTCTCTCCATCTCTTTCTCTCTCTCTCTAGCAACTGTCATTAAAATTATTAAAAGGTTTTTAAAACAATTATAATAAATGCAACATTTGGACAATTGATGAAGATACTCCAAACTTTTCAATTTTTTACAAATCTATCAGATATTGACTGAATCATAGCACATAACACATTTTACTGGCAGAGACAAATAATGAATGGAGTACAGGGATTTTGGTGGTAATTCAGATATTCAATTTATTGTAACATTTCAAGGGTATCAGGTATTTTTTAAATATTTTTTGTGAAAATACAGAACATTATATGTGCATCATTTGCATAAATACACTAGGTGTATTTGCGTATATTAATATATTTACATAACGGGGTGGAGCAGTGCTGCAACCACCAAAAACTTGCTCTGTCTAGGCCTAAATGCACTCACCTGCACTGTCTAGACTGCCTCATTAATTACTGTTGTTATCACATTCTGTTGCATAATTCAACAAGTGTGTCAATAGCAGGATACCCTCGGATTAAAAATCAACACGCTTGGCTTTAGATTACATCTATACATACTTTGCATTGTTTACGAAATCATACATAATATCACTATAATCCGAGTGTACACATTTTCGGAAGTTGCTTACATTTCACCGCATCTCATTTGTAAACATTTCAACTGTAAATTATTAATTTTTTTCAATTCCACAAAAAATGAACACCCATTAAAATCAATTTCTCTTTCTTCTGATGTAAGTGTCGAAACGATGTGTTAAATCCCCGACGAAGCTTTAGCGTTCTTATAGATGCAATGGAAAGAAAATGTATTCCATTGAGCCCATTTCAGCCATTACCAGGTGTGTTTGACAGGTCATTACAAACATTTCTGCGGTCGTAATATTAACGGGAAAAAACGACAGGTACAAGCAAGAGTATGAAAGAGCCGCAGGAGTACAATGAAAGCAATTAATCCAGTGAGGTTTAAGTGACAATTGGATTTTGCACCCCTCCAACACAGGAAATAAATAGCTATAAAAGACAGATCCTCAAGTGGGCCGGCCAATTCGCGTTGCTTCTCACTCTCTCTCTCTCTCTCTCTCTCTCTCTGCAGGGACCATATTCCCCTGAGGCTGCAGGTTTCACGCTGTAAGAATTGGGACCTTCCCCCTGTGCAGGGTTCCTGCTAGCTCTGGTCCAGGACCAGAAGTAGTTTCTGCCTACCACAGGAACCAATGCACAAACACTGAATGAACGTCTACAACATAATCCGAGTAGACACATTTGTTACTGCACCTTGCACTCCAGAAACACAAATGTAGAAGTCCAACGCTCCTCCTCTTCGTAAAAGTAAAATCTTGTTGTCGTTCTTTACAACCTGTCTCTCATTCTCACACACCCCTGAGTTCCGGACACTGTTTCATTCAACCAAATGCAAGAGAGAGAGCGAGAGAGGCAGAGAAAAAAAGAAAGGGAGGGGGGGAAATTGCTTCAATCATGGTTACTATAGGAACAAGAAAGTGGCACACACACACACACACACACACATTCCTGCATTGTTAAGTCCCATTCACTGCCTCCGAGAGAATCAGTTGCCTCCCTCTATCAAGAGGCACACAAAAGGAACTGGTGCACTTTGCTGGAGTAATAGATCACAAATACATTTATTGCAATATTTATGCTGTTTGCGTGTGACAATACAGTCAATTTGAGTAGCTAGACGAAAGGACTCCAGTGAGAGGTTATGGTGAAAATAGTGTAGAAAGAATTCAAATAACTCCACGCTGCCTAGGATCCCAACCATGAATGACTCTCTGTTCCTGCATCATTATGTGGGAATCAAGCCATCTCTATTGGCACTCCCCAGTCAATGTGTCCGCCAGCAGCCAGGGGATAGTGCAGTCCTACGTGTGTTTTTTGTGTTCCCATAAAGCAGATTGTTAGTGTCCTCATTACCCTAACACACATATTGCTGTCGCCTTAGGACAAAATATTATTTATTTGGTGAAAAAGTGCACCGCTCTCTACAAACAAATACCGTAAACATCATAATCTGGCAGCATGATTTAATTTGAAACATCCAATTCAAATCACATTTATTACCTGCGAGGGAACTTCATATCTGCTGATGATTGCTATGTAAAAGACGCGTAACATACATACAGTGGGGAGAACAAGTATTTGATACACTGCCGATTTTGCAGGTTTTCCTACTTGCAAAGCATGTAGAGGTCTGTAATTTTTATCATAGGTACACTTCAACTGTGAGAGACGGAATCTAAAACAAAAATACAGAAAATCACATTGTATTTTATTGCATGACATAAGTATTTGATACATCAGAAAAGCAGAACTTAATATTTGGTACAGAAACCTTTGTTTGCAATTACAGAGATCATACGTTTCCTGTAGGTCTAGACCAGGTTTGCACACACTGCAGCAGGGATTTTGGCCCACTCCTCCATACAGACCTTCTCCAGATCCTTCAGGTTTCGGGGCTGTCGCTGTGCAATACGGACTTTCAGCTCCCTCCAAAGATTTTCTATTGGGTTCAGGTCTGGAGACTGGCTAGGCCACTCCAGGACCTTGAGATGCTTCTTACGGAGCCACTCCTTAGTTGCCCTGGCTGTGTGTTTCAGGTCGTTGTCATGCAGGAAGACCCAGCCACGACCCATCTTCAATGCTCTTACTGAGGGAAGGAGGTTGTTGGCCAATATCTCGCGATACATGGCCCCATCCATCCTCCCCTCAATACGGTGCAGTCGTCCTGTCCCCTTTGCAGAAAAGCATCCCCAAAGAATGGTGTTTCCACCTCCATGCTTCACGGTTGGGATGGTGTTCTAGGGATGGTACTCATCCTTCTTCTTCCTCCAAACACGGCGAGTGGAGTTTAGACCAAAAAGCTATATTTTTGTCTCATCAGACCACATGACCTTCTCCCATTCCTCCTCTGGATCATCCAGATGGTCATTGGCAAACTTCAGACGGGCCTGGACATGCGCTGGCTTGAGCAGGGGGACCTTGCGTGCGCTGCAGGATTTTAATCCATGACGGCGTAGTGTGTTACTAATGGTTTTCTTTGAGACCCAGCTCTCTTCAGGTCATTGACCAGATCTACAATTGTATCCCTGATGTCCTTACACAGCTCTCTGGTCTTGGCCATTGTGGAGAGGTTGGAGTCTGTTTGATTGAGTGTGTGGACAGGTGTCTTTTATACAGGTAACGAGTTCAAACAGGTTCAGTTAATACAGGTAATGAGTGGAGAACAGGAGTGCTTCTTAAAGAAAAACTAACAGGTCTGTGAGACCCTAAGTTGCAGTGTACCTATGATAAAAATTACAGACCTCTACATGCTTTGTAAGTAGGAAAACCTGCAAACTTGGCAGTGTATCAAATATTTGTTCTCCCCACTGTATGTATGTTACGCGTCTTTTACATAGCAATCATCAGCAGATATGAAGTTCCCTCGCAGGTAATAAATGTGATTTGAATTGGATGTTTCAAATTAAATCATGCTGCCAGATTATGATGTTTACGGTATTTGTTTGTAGAGAGCGGTGCACTTTTTCACCAAATAAATAATATTTTGTCCTAAGGCGACAGCAATATGTGTGTTAGGGTAATGAGGACACTAACAATCTGCTTTATGGGAACACAAAAAACACACGTAGGACTCTGCACTATCCCCTGGCTGCTGGCGGACACATTGACTGGGGAGTGTCAATAGAGAGGGCTTGATTCCCACATAATGATGCAGGAACAGAGAGTCATACATGGTTGGTAGGTGATCAAATACTTATGTCATGCAATAAAATGCAAATTAATTACTTAAAAATCATACAATGTGATTTTCTGGATTTTTGTTTTCGATTCCGTCTCTCACAGTTGAAGTGTACCTATGATAAAAATTACAGACCTCTACATGCTTTGTAAGTAGGTAAACCTGCAAAACAAGTGTTAAACAAATCAATATATATTTTAGATTTTAGATTCTTCAAAGTATCCACCCTTTGCCTTGATGACAGCTTTGCACACTCTTGGCATTCTCTCAACCAGCTTCATGAGGTAGTCACCTGGAATGCATTTCAATTTCAATTTAATTTGTGGAAATTCTTTCCTTTTAATGTGTTTGAGCCAATCAGTTGTGTTGTGAAAAGGTAGGGTTGGTATACAGAAGATAGCCCTATTTGGCAACATTAAATCATGCTGCCAGATTATCCTGCTGGCAGAGGTTTACGGTTGATAAAGAAATGTGTGAGTAAGATATGACTAAAATGTCACACCCTCAGTTAAACTAATACTGTATGACTAATTAGTAGACTAGAGCTTAGAGAGTTAATCAAATGTGTTTATATCCCAGCAACAGAGTGTTTGTGTCTTGTAATTAGGCAAGCAGAAGTGCAAAACGATTGAAA
Source organism: Coregonus clupeaformis (assembly GCF_020615455.1). Taxonomy (NCBI): domain Eukaryota; kingdom Metazoa; phylum Chordata; class Actinopteri; order Salmoniformes; family Salmonidae; genus Coregonus; species Coregonus clupeaformis. The sequence goes on from NC_059207.1 coordinate 26,177,781, forward strand.
CCAATAACAGGAGACTGGTTCCAAAAACACACAGGGAAAAGGGAGTGAAAAGGCTTGCAGGATATTGTGAGGACGGCGATAACTAAAGAATGCAGCCTGCCCGAGCAAGGAGTAGACTATGATAAGAACATGTGTGTGTGTGTGTGTGTGTGTGTGTGTGTGTGTGTGTGTGTGTGTGTGTGTGTGTGTGTGTGTGTGTGTGTGTGTGACCTGATGGTCAGGAGAGCAGAGGAAAATCAAATGAGCTAAACCCAGGTGTGAGCTTACAAGATGTGTACAGTGGAAAAATACAGCCCGCCTAAAGCGGGGTGGGATTTTTCCTCTGACGTGTGGGTATAAAAAGATTGTACGACCATTTTGTTACAGAGCGCTCTCATGAATAAACATGCTGACCATTGCAGAATTGGGTCTTTGTTTAATTTATTCAAACTAAGAGATTTACAACCTTTTGGGAATTATTCAAAGATTTAAGAAGTGTTTGACTTCAACCATTGAGATAACAAAATTCTCGTGACAGCTTGGTCCTTCGAGCCGGATATCAATACCCGTCCTCTATCATTCCGGGGGACACTGAAAACCGTGCACGGGCGGATGATACATCCGTATAGACAAAGACCTGCCCTCTGAGATTGGGGGATCAATACAGGCCAGTGACAACCTGGAAACGACAGGAACAGTGACGATATCCAAACAAAATTGAGCTGCAAGAATAAGGTCAGTAATCTTTATTCATTGGATTTTGGGGGAATTGAATCTGTAACCTGCAGTAAGGATTTATGGAGTTTAAATATACTGTAGTGAGGTTCCGTCAATAATCCAAAACGGGATCGACATCCCGGTAGCCCGTTTTTAGACGTTTATCTAGAGAAAACCCAATGCGCCAGGGGCGAGTGTAAGATCAAAAAAGGAAGGAAGTGGGTCCGCAATTGACCCAAGGTAATAGGCCACTACCAATATAAACTAGGTAATATTGAGATTGTACAAGATACAGTCTTTACAATATAGCAGGAAGGAAGGAAGTGAACTTCAGCGTTTTTAGATGTTTATCTAGAGAAAACCCAATGCGCCAGTATTCTAGATAAACTTAAAACGGGGGTGAAACTTCAAGGAAGGAATAATTATTGACTTGTGAAATAGATATATTAATCGCGATAATTAATTGTTTCAAGGAAGGAATATACGATAAAACATATCATTCATTAAAAGTGGTAAAATAATTTGACACCAAATAATTCATTAAAAGTGATCAAATAATTATTTGAGATTCTAAGTATAAGTTATCTATAAACCATACTTAGGCGTTTGTAAGAAGACTATTAAAACATTAGTGAGACCTAATAATCTATCAACAGTCATAATATAATTATTCGAGGGAGGGGGGATTTCTTCTTTTTCCATTATGGGAAGCAAACTCTCCAAGGAGGTCCCGGAGAAAACCGGGGATGAGAGATTTATGGAGTCAAGGTATAGGAGAAACCTCCATTATGTGACCAGGTGAAGGGAGAGGTATGGTTTTGAGGGACGTCTGGACGCAGACAATCTCGAATCCATGGTAAAACAGATGCACAAGGTGTAAAGGCAGAGCAGTGAGAGAGTGAGTGGAAGGGCTAGATACGGCCAGGGTGTGGCTCTTGGAGTCTCGAAAGAGAGAGGAGGGTGAGAGACAGAAAAACGATGAAGTAGTGGTGGTGAGGGGAAGGGTGCCACAGCAGGCTGCCGCTGTGGAGCCTCCACCCCCTTACCAGAACCAAGGGGAAGCTGAGGCAGAAAAGGAAGAAAGTATAGTTGTGGTTCTTAAGAAACTTTTGGAACAACAGCAGCAAAACCAATTGGAATTGCAGAAATTTGAAATTGAGAGAGCAGTAAGACAGATAGTGGGAAAGGATTGGGCTGCCATTAGAGGGCAGTGGGTTCCAGGGAATGCCCAGAGGGCACTTTTGCCATGGGCCGATCACGGAGAGTATGTTGGGAAAATAACTGAATTGTGTAATAGCCTCAGGGAACATTACCATCATCATGCAGACTTCTCTAAAGTACATGAGTGTAAACAAGAGGATAGTGAGACTGTCAGCCAGTACTTAGAGAGGCTTAAAGATGTGTTCAACGCAAACAGTGGCATACCCGAGCCAGACCAGGCACTGGGGAATGATACGCCCTACCATCAGCAGTTAAAGATAGCATTTCTCAGTGGAATGAGACCAGAGATAAGCAGAACCATTAAAAATACTTTGGTGGGGTGGGGAACGGGACCGGTAGCTGAGGTTAAAATATATGCAATCCATCATGAGCAGAATAACAGACAGGACCTAGCCAAGAGAGAGCAGAAGGGAGCAGAGTACCTAATTGCCACTCTAGGATAAATAATGGGTAGAAGTAGAAACCTAGGAGAGAGAGGGGATAGGGCAGGAAAGAGTGAAGGCCACAGGGGGGAGAATAGGTGCTTTAACTATAGCCTGGAAGGGCATTTTGCCAAACAGTGTGAGGCCCCATGCAAGTACTGTAAGAAAACAGGCCACAACCATCGAGACTGTAGATATAAAGGAAAGGGCAAGAAGGATGACCGGGGAGGAAAGAGAGAGAAGCCTTACAGACGCCCACCCCCCGGCTTTGATATTGAAGAAGAGGAAGATGAGGCATGACTAGCCCTGGAGGGAGGGGGAGTAGATTCTAGTGAGGAAAATTAAATTCCTATTTGATACAGGGCCTTGCAGGACAGCAATCTGTTCAGCAGACAAACCAGAGGGAGTGAGGATTGATGGGGAGAAAATCATAGTGTGATCTGCCTCTGGTCATCAATTTATTGAAAGGTTATCAGCCCCACTAACACTAAAACATGACCAATCAGGAGGAGAGGCAACCATACCCATCCTGATATCTAAGCTGTGTCCGGTAAACTTACTAGGACGTGATGTAATGGCTAAATTGAATGTGGCCATCATTTCCACTTAGAAGGGAATGAAAGCACACATAGTCAGAGACAATATGGTGATCTGTGGGGAGGGGGAACCATGTTATTGGTATACTTGTTAAGGGGGGGGGAGCCAATTCAATTCCTGTGGTACATTTAGAGGAGGATAGAGATTGTACAGGGTTTCCTGCGTAAAAAAAAAAGGGTAATAGAAATTGGGTGATGAGAAATATTGAATCGCATTGTTTAAGCAAGAATGGTATTAAATTCATGCTTTCTAGTTACTGTGAGGGAAAAAAGTATTTGATCCCCTGCTGATTTTGTACGTTTGCCCACTGACAAAGACATGGTCAGTCTATAATTTTAATGGTAGGTTTATTTGAACAGTGAGAGACAGAATAACAACAAAAAAATCCAGAAAAATGCATGTCAAAAATGTTATAAATTGATTTGCATTTTAATGAGGGAAATAAGTATTTGATCAGCAGGGGATCAAATACTTTTTTCCCTCACTGTATGGGTATGCAAGTTGTATTCGTTTTTGGTGGTGTGTGGATAGAATTTACTAATGCCAGGATTTAGTAAACGAAGCAGAGGGTAATGTGAAGCGGATGTCTGAATAGTTTGTTTATGCAACAGTGAGTTATGCAGACAGTTCACGCTGAACAATGGGAGATCGTTTTTACTATTTTACATTTACATTTTAGTCATTTAGCAGACACTCTTATCCAGAGCGACTTACAGTTAGTGAGTGCATACATTATTTTTTTACCTATTTTTTTCATACTGGCCCCCCGAGGGAATCGGACCCACAACCCTGGCATTGCAAATGCCATGCTCTACCAACTGAGCTACATCCCTGCCGGCCATTCCCTCCCCTACCCTGGACGATGCTGGGCCAATTGTGCGCCGCCCCATGGGTCTCCTGGTCGCGGCCGGCTACGACAGAGCCTAGATTCGAACCAGGATCTCTAGTGGCACAGCTAGCACTGCGATGCAGTGCCTTAGACCATTGCGCCACTGCACTACTATTAGGCTGATGGCATAGTAAATTTTTTTCGAAGGTTCTGAATTTGTTAAACAATAGGTTTATATTTTAGGTTTAAATCAGTAGATTACCGGAAAGTGGTTATGGGTTTGTTATTTATAGGTTTAGTGAATTTAATGAAACGTGGAATTATCTGATGTATTCTGAGGGGGAGTTCAGGATAATTCAGGATTGAGGGAAATCCCCTACAGTATACAGTGGGGAAAAAAAGTATTTAGTCAGCCACCAATTGTGCAAGTTCTCCCACTTAAAAAGATGAGAGAGGCCTTTAATTTTCATCATAGGTACACGTCAACTATGACAGACAAAATGAGAAAAAAAAATCCAGAAAATCACATTGTAGGATTTTTTATGATTTTATTTGCAAATTATGGTGGAAAATAAGTATTTGGTCAATAACAAAAGTTTCTCAATACTTTGTTATATACCCTTTGTTGGCAATGACACAGGTCAAACATTTTCTGTAAGTCTTCACAAGGTTTTCACACACTATTTTGGCCCATTCCTCCATGCAGATCTCCTCTAGAGCAGTGATGTTTTGGGGCTGTCGCTGGGCAACACGGACTTTCAACTCCCTCAAAGATTTTCTATGGGGTTGAGATCTGGAGACTGGCTAGGCCACTCCAGGACCTTGAAATGCTTCTTACGAAGCCACTCCTTCGTTGCCCGGGCAGTGTGTTTGGGATCATTGTCATGCTGAAAGACCCAGCCACGTTTCATCTTCAATGCCCTTGCTGATGGAAGGAGGTTTTCACTCAAAATCTCACGATACATGGCCCCAATCATTCTTTCCTTTACACGGATCAGTCGTCCTGGTCCCTTTGCAGAAAAACAGCCCCAAAGCATGATGTTTACACCCCCATGCTTCACAGTAGGTATGGTGTTCTTTGGATGCAACTCAGCATTCTTTGTCCTCCAAACACAACGAGTTGAGTTTTTACCAAAAAAGTTATATTTTGGTTTCATCTGACCATATGACATTCTCCCAATCCTCTTCTGGATCATCCAAATGCACTCTAGCAAACTTCAGACGGGCCTGGACATGTACTGGCTTAAGCAGGGGGACACGTCTGGAACTGCAGGATTTGAGTCCCTGGCGGCGTAGTGTGTTACTGATGGTAGGCTTTGTTACTTTGGTCCCAGCTCTCTGCAGGTCATTCACTAGGTCCCCCTGTGTGGTTCTGGGATTTTTGCTCACCGTTCTTGTGATCATTTTGACCCCACGGGGTGAGATCTTGCGTGGAGCCCCAGATCGAGGGAGATTATCAGTGGACTTGTATGTATTCCATTTCCTAATAATTGCTCCCACAGTTGATTTCTTCAAACCAAGCTGCTCACCTATTGCAGATTCAGTCTTCCCAGCCTGGTGCAGGTCTACAATTTTGTTTCTGGTGTCCTTTGACAGCTCTTTGGTCTTGGCCATAGTGGAGTTTGGAGTGTGACTGTTTGAGGTTGTGGACAGGTGTCTTTTATACTGATAACAAGTTCAAACAGGTGCTATTAATACAGGTAACGAGTGGAGGACAGAGGAGCCTCTTAAAGAAGAAGTTACAGGTCTGTGAGAGCCAGAAATCTTGCTTGTTTGTAGGTGACCAAATACTTATTTTCCACCATAATCTGCTAATAAATTCATTAAAAATCCTACAGTGTGATTTTCTGGATTTTTTTTTTCTTAATTTGTCTGTCATAGTTGACGTGTACCTATGATGAAAATTACAGGCCTCTCTCATATTTTTAAGTGGGAGAACTTGCACAATTGGTGGCTGACTAAATACTTTTTTTCCCCACTGTATGTTAAGGGACAGTAGAAGACAACGTATCAATTTTTTTTTTAAATAGATGCCTGGGAACAAAATATCACTGCTTACTTATACGAAGTAAGGGATTATATTGGCAAACGAGTGAAATATCACATTAAGAAGGGTGACAGGAACAATATACGGGGAAACAGATATTTCCTATGTTCTTGATTACATTTTGCATTTTGGTCATTTAGCAGACGCTCTTATCCGGAGCGACATACAGTTAGTGAGTGCATACATTTTCATACTGTAAAGACAGGATAAAGAATTGAACATGTGGAAAAAGAAAGGGGCAATCCTACGAGATAATGTCTAGCATAAGGCTAAATTATTAATTTGATTAAAGTCACCGTTTTGATATGCAGAAATATTGACACATGAGTAAAGTCATGTGTCAAATGGGGGGTTGGTAGAGCAGGTTAGAAAAAACTTTGGTAGAGCAGGAACAGGTTAGGAAACACTTAGGAAACACTTTGTGGCCTAGGGTATAACGAATTACCAGATTCGTGTGTCATCTGTGCACAGAATAATCACCAAGGTAGAGAGAGCACCCCAGGGGGAATATCCCCTGGCAAAATATCCAGTCCAGCAATTGGAAATGGATTTTATAGAGTTATCACGGAGTGAAGGGAAGCAACTGGGTACAATGTCTACCGATAGTATTAATGACGATCAGGGTAACACTCGATAAATTGGGTTATCCCCCTTTGAAAAAGTGTTTGGGAGACCATATAGAATGCCCGAGTTAGGTACACTAGAACAGACAGACATAGAGGCAGAAGACACATTGGCAGAGCATATGAGGAGACTGTTCGTTAACCAAACCCTATGTCAAAGATTTTGTGTCCCACAGGAGAACTAAAGGAGAAGGTAACCCACTCTATCCAACCAGGTGACTGGGTGTGGATCCAATCCTTAAAGAAGAAAGACTGGAAGCAGCCCCGCTGGGAGGGACCATACCAAGTCCTATTGGTAACTGCCTTCGCTGTAAGAATAGTTGAGAGAGCCACTTGGGTCCACGTTACCCAAAAGTTACGCCCACATACCAGCACCGTTGAACACACACAGAGTTAAAGAGAAGAACTGCACCACTAGGGTTCGGGGGTAAACTCTGTTAACGAAGAAACCCTACCCCGACCTTTCATCACTGTGGGGTGTTCCTAGAGGTGTGGGTATAGGGATGTACCAGGCAGGTGGGTCAGGGACAGGATTGGGATGGCGGTTTTGGGGATTTTAGGGGACTCTGAGCTGCATCATCGTGTTAACCATATTATGGATTAATCCAGGTCAACCTAAACAGGGAAATGATGAACCAAATAATACCAAGGCACTGATTTGATCTCGTAGAAATACTGAAACCAAGAAAGACTATTGGGGAAATTATTATTTTATAGTTAAAGTCAGGTTATGACAAGATGGGGGATTCAAAGTACTATTCGACTTCTCCCATGAAGAGTTAGGAGGTTTTGGGGGCATTGGTAAGAGGGAGGCGTGTACAAGAAAGGAATGTCCTAGAAGGTATGGTAAATACATTTGCACTGGGGATAGCATATGTCCTTGGGCAAAGGTGTTTAAACATACCTGGGGAACATACTATGAGAATGGGATGGACGCAGCACACCGATGAGGAATTAAACAAACCCATGATAAATGTAAAACGGAACTGGTGATAACGGTAAAGTCAATTATGCAAGATGACATAGCAAGGAACTATTGAGTCTGTGTTGATGATGTCGGGGAAGATACATGTGTGAAGCTCATTTTTCAGGAGAGAAATGAATCTTCCACCCCTGAGACAGAACAGCAGGTAGATCCAATGTTATCACTAGAGGTATCAAAAACTAGTCTAACACCCTTTGGAAGGCCCTCAGTGTCACGATCGTTAGAGGAAGCGGACCAAGGTGCAGCGTGATATAAGTACATCTTTTAATGAGTACTTTCTACAATACAACAAAACAACAAAACGATACGTGAAGTCCTAGGTAATAAACACACAAACCTACACGGAACAAGATCCCACAAATGACAAGTGCACAAAAGGCTGCCTAAGTATGGTTCCCAATCAGAGACAACAAGCAACAGCTGATTCACGTTGCCTCTGATTGGGAACCACCCCGGCCAACATAGAAAACACATGAACTAGAAACTGAACATAGAACACAAAACATAGACCCTACACACCCTGGCTCAACATATAAGAGTCCCCAGAGCCAGGGCGTGACACTCAGAAGGAATCCTAAATAGCACTAAACCACCAAGGGTAGAATGTTTCCTCATGCAGGAAATGAACAAAGGAGAAGTAGAAGGAATTTCAAAAGAGAACTTCTGGGTAAAGTGGATGAACTACACAGCTAGGGCGTTGGGTCAAACTATGCCTTTTCAACAGGTAGGCCAACCCTTTTAACTGCACCTATGCCTCAGACCATGTTCTCTTGTATGATATATTTGGGATCAAACAAAACCTCACCTAATTGTTCTGATATTAAAACATCCGCTTAAAAAAAAAGAGAATGTTAAGCCACCCTAATTCACCATGACCCCCGGAGATTATCAATGTTATAGATGCCAAAGTAATGCGAATCGCAGATCAAATTGGAGAAGGGTTTACAACAACGTTTTTCTGGTGGGTTACAATTAATAAAAATGTTGACTGGATTAATTACATCTATTACAATCAACAAAGGTTCATTAAAGGGAATCTCAGACCAACTATCCGCCACCTCACTCATGACCTGGCAGAATAGGTTGGCTCTCGATATGCTTTTAGCAGAGAAGGGCGGGATTTGCAAGATGGTGGGAGGTCATTGTACGTTTATCCCCAACAATACAGCCCCAGATGGTACAGTAACTAGAGCACTGGCAGGTCTCACTGCATTGAGTGAAGAATGGGCTGAGAACTGGGGGGTGAATACATAATTGACTGGATGGGCTGATGAAATGTTTGGTAAATGGAAAACTATTGTTGCAACTATTCTGGGTGCAGCTATAGCTTGTATGGGTATGCTTGTTCTTTGTGGATGTTGTCTTATTCCCTGTGTCAGAGGGTTGGTGAGCAAGGCGTTGGACGAAGCAGTAGCCCTGCAGATTGTGACCTATGGGTCCATTCCCTACTCAGACCGATGGAACGACAACCTATATCCTCCCTCTCTAGTGGACGATGCAGAAGATTTTAACCCTGATTCAACTAAATTAAATGAGACAATTTTTAATGTTTAGTATACTATCTTTTCAAATGAAGACCATAACGAAAATCTAAACAAGAAGTGTTATGGTTGGAAGTAAAATTTGGTAGCATGTCAGGCAAATTGTGTTATTATAGTGTGTTTTGTACTAGTGATTCATTTTATATGCAAATCAAGTTTTATGCTTCGATGTGTGTGTTTCATTTCATAACAATGTATATTTTGAGTGTTTCGTTTTATAAGAATGTATTTTAAATGTTTGTGTGAAATTTAGTCAAAGGGTGGATTGATTAAGAAATGTGTGAGTAAGATATGACTAAAATGTCACACCCTCTGTTAAACTAATAATGTATGACTAATTAGTAGACTAGAGCTTAGAGAGTTAATCAAATGTGTTTATATCCCAGCAACAGAGTATTTGTGTCTTGTAATTAGGCAAGCAGAAGTGCAAAACGATTGAAACCAATAACAGGAGACTGATTCCAAAAACACACAGGGAAAGGGGAGTGAAAAGGCTTGCAGGATATTGTGAGGACGGCGATAACTAAAGAATGCAGCCTGCCCGAGCAAGGAGTAGACTATGATAAGAACTTGTGTGTGTGTGTGTGTGTGTGTGTGTGTGTGTGTGTGTGTGTGTGTGTGTGTGTGTGTGTGTGTGTGTGTGTGTTTGTGTGTGTGTGTGTGTGTGTGTGTGTGACCTGATGGTCAGGAGAGCAGAGGAAAATCACATGAGCTAAACCCAGGTGTGAGCTTACAAGATGTGTACAGTGGAAAAATACAGCCCGCCTAAAGAGGGGTGGGATTTTTCCTCTGACGTGTGGGTATAAAAAGATTGTACGACCATTTTGTTACAGAGCGCTCTCATGAATAAACATGCTGACCATTGCAGAATTGGGTCTTTGTTTAATTTATTCAAACTAAGAGATTTACAATCTTTTGGGAATTATTCAAAGATTTAAGAAGTGTTTGACTTCAACCATTGAGATAACAAAATTCTCGTGACAACGGCACTGTGCTTTTTTAGCACCACAAAATGTGCCCCAAAGGGACAAATTTACTAAGTGTTTGCATCAGGTGTTAAGGTATAAAACAAAGCTAAAATATTTTCATTTACAGTTGAAGTCGGAAGTTTACATACACTTAGGTTGGAGTCATTAAAACTAGTTTTTCAACCACTCCACATATTTTTTGATACAAACTATAGTTTTGCCAAGTCGGATAGGACATCTACTTTGTGCATGACAAAAGTAATTTTTCCAACAATTGTTTACAGACAGATTATTTCACTTATAATTCACTGTATCAAAATTCCAGTGGGTCAGAAGTTTACATACCCTAAGTTGACTGTGCGTTTAAACAGCTTGGAAAATTCCAGAAAATGATGTCATGGCTTTAGAAGCTTCTGGTAGGCTAATTGACATAATTTGAGTCAATTGGAGGTGTACCTGTGTATGTATTTCAAGGCCTACCTTCAAACTCAGTGCCTCTTTGCTTGACATCATGGGTAAATCAAAAGAAATCAGCCAAGACCTCAGAAAAAAAATGGTAGACCTCCACAAGTCTGGTTCATCCTTGGGAGCAATTTCCAAACGCCGGAAGGTACCACATTCATCTGTACAAACAATAGTATGCAAGTATAAACACCATGGGACCACGCAGCCGTCACACCACTCAGGAAGGAGACGCGTTCTATGTCCTGGAGATGAACGTACTTTGGTGCGAAAAGTGCAAATCAATCCCAGAACAACAGCAAAGGACCTTGTGAAGATGCTGGAGGAAACAGGTACAAACAAATCTATATCCACAATAAAACGAGTCCTATATCGACATAACCTGAAAGGCCGCTCAGCAAGGAAGAAGCCATGCTCCAAAACCGCCATAGAAAAGCCAGACTACGGTTTGCAACTGCACAAAGATCGTACTTTTTGGAGAAATGTCCTCTGGTCTGATGAAACAAAAATTGAACTGTTTGGCCATAATGACCATTGTTATGTTTGGAGGAAAAAGGGTGTGCTTGCAAGCCAAAGAACACCATCCCAACCGTGAAGCACGGGGGTGGCAGCATCATGCTGTGGGGGTGCTTTGCTGCAGGAGGGACTGGTGCACTTCACAAAATAGATGGCATTATGAGGAAGGAAAATTATGTGGATATATTGAAGCAACATCTCAAGACATCAATCAGGAAGTTAAAGCTTGGTCGCAAATGGGTCTTCCAAATGGACAATGACCCCAAGCATACTTTCAAAGTTGTTGCAAAATGGCTTAAGGACAACAAAGTCAAGGTATTGGAGTGGCCATCACAAAACCCTGACCTCAATCCTATAGAACACTTGTGGGCAGAACTGAAAAAGCGTGTGCGAGCAAGGAGGCCTACAAACCTGACTCAGTTACACCAGCTCTGTCAGGAGGAATGGGCCAAAATTCACCCAACTTATTGTGGGAAGCTTGTGGAAGGCTACCTGAAACGATTGACCCAAGTTAAACAATTTAAAGGCAATGCTACCAAATACTAATTGAGTGTATGTAAACCTCTGACCCACTGGGAATGTGATGAAAGAAATATAAGCTGAAAATAAATAATTATTTCTACTATTATTCTGACATTTCACATTCTTAAAATAAAGTGGTGATCCTAACTGACCTAAGACAGGGAATTTTTACTAGGATTAAATGTCAGGAATTGTGAAAAACTGAGTTTAAATGTATTTGGCTAAGGAAAATGTAAACTTCCGACTTCAACTGTATACTTAAAGGAAATATTCACCCATTTTGAATGTTATTGTTTTTGTGCAACTCTGAGCGATGTTCTATTGATTCCCGGGGTAGTTTCAAGTTTTCATGTGTATCTGAGCTGTTGCAATTCAAGCAGGCAGAAATTTGGCCACTATGACGTAGCATTGCAATAAAACCGCTCTCACTATACTGGAAGTTAATAGGAATACAACTTTTAGATCGCAAAAACGTCTATCATACAGGTCAGATTTCAATACTGGCTGCTGTCATAACACGTGAGGTTGTCTTCTCTTGAACGAGCCATTGATAATATTTTTGCGATATTCCTACCTCGAGAAATTTGTAATTTAACAGATGGTCCACCACATTTCTCCTATTTGTCTGCCCTTTCAGTCCAGGGTGCATTGCATGGTGCCGTTGCGAATGTCAGACTCCACTCTGCGAGGCACATCGATCTTCAGGTTGAACATAGTGAGATTGTAGACTACTAAATAGATAATGCAGTTTGTTTAGGCGATTTTACAGATTACTAGCTACTTCACATGCTGATATTGACTTTGGTATTATTCAGTGGTGTAAAGTACTTAAGTAAAAATACTACTTAAGTAGTTTTTTGGGTATCTGTACTTTACTTTACTATTTATATTTTTTGACAACTTTTACTTTTATCTCACTACATTCCTAAATAGAATTATGTAGTTTTTACTCAATACATTTTCCCTGACGCCCCCAAAGGTACTCGCTACATTTTGAATGCTTAGCAGGACAGGAAATTTGCATCTCTGATGTGGCAGACTCACTAAACACATGCTTCATTTGTAAATGATGTGTTGGAGCATACCCCCGGCAATTCGTAAATAAAATAAAACAAGAAAATGATGCCGTCTGGTTTGCTTTATAAATGGATTTTGAAATTATTTATACTTTTACTTTTACTTATGATACTTAAGTATATTTTAGCAATTACATTTACTTTTTATACGTAAGTATATTTAAACCCAAATACTTTTAGACTTTTACTCAAGTAAAGTTTTACTGGGTGACTTTCACTTTTACTTTAGTCATTTTCTATTAAGGTATCTTTACTTTTACTCAAGTATGACAATTGGGTACTTTTTCCACCACTGGTATTATTGTGTAGCTACATTTGCTAGCCAGCCCACAGAGAGAGCATTGGATTGTGGGTTTTCTAGTTGATTTGAGCTGCAACTGCTTTCCACAACGATTTTCACGTTGCTAGCAACCTTATTAAATGACAAAATGAAACATTTGTTCACAAAAAAATATTGTTCTCACATATTAGTGTTATTTAACACTGTAAATTATAGGCATTTGTGATTTTGGGTGGATTTTTCCTTTAACCTCATGCACCGGTATTTTATGTTTTTGTTCTGTCCTCAATCTTTATTTCCTTTTGGAAAAACTGGTGCAAATTCTGTACCTGGTGCAAAGGCTGGGTTAGTAAATCTAACCCTTAGTCTTAGCCATGAAATAATAAATACATTATGAACAATAGAGTGAGACAGTCCCATGTCCCATATGTCCTCATATTATGACATGGATCATGAAAAGCTCTCCAAATGGCCCTCGATATGAACAAAAACATTGTTGGACAATTGCTGTTAATGATACACCCACTCAAATCGATTTGAAACAATTTACAAAAGCCTCCAACTTTTCCTTACTCACATGAGAAGAGGACTACAGATGTAGTTCTTCATTTGAGCCAGTTTGATACAGCAGGAAAATAATCCTGCAGCAACAGGAAATGTGAATTATTATGTGGATTATAATTAATGGAAATGTTTTGTAGGTGTTGATAAATGTTTTGTTTGGGCAAATCAAGTCTGACATTTTAAAGTGGAAATTGCAAACTTTAGAAGCCTTTTAAAACCTAGAATACACTACAAGTTTGCATTTCCTGCTATGCAGGAAAATTCTCAGCAACATAAGAATGATCAAATTAAGATCCTACATCTGTATGTTCACCATGTTCCTGTAGCATCCATCAGGTGCTCTACATGATGCAATTAACTCACACGTGCCTTGTTGAGCCCTTATCTGTGGACGCCAGAGAATGCCAGGATTAAAGGTCCGTACTCCACTGGCTGCAGATTGGCCTCTTTGTGCTGTCGTTTTCCTATTACTACCCATCCACGGTGCCCTTTGCGTTTCTAAGCTGAACACAGACAGAAAGTACAGTTCAAGCGATGGAAAGATCACTACAGTAATTCGATATCTTTGCAAATGGTGTGGGTCCATAATTATAACATGTGTGTTCCTGTTCTCTGGGCCCTTGATGAGTGCAAGGGCTTGTGAGAGGCATCAGCGCTGACAGGGAAGCGATTGGGACAGTGTGACTAGGATCAGATCAGTCAGCCATGGAATTTCCTGATGAGGCATTTGCCTTTGTGCCTTTGTGATACCCCAACAATACATATCCACGCTGGAATTGAGAGTGAACGTGACACAGGAAGAAGGATAAGGGATAAAAAGAGGAGGGCTGGTTTAGCCATTTTGTGTTTAGCAAATACAATGTGACCTCATTGTGAAGTATTAATGTCTTTAGCTTGAAATAACTTGCATTGAAAGAGCCCACATACAAAAAAGTAACTAACAATTGTGTTTATTCAAGTAAAAATCTACCATTTAAACAGCCTGACCCTGCTATTTGGTAAGCTATTGGTTACTATTCAACCTGGTCTCAGAATAAAATGTATTATATTTTACAAATATCCATGCCACTCCATTTAGTATGATATGTTACTTTACCTTAGGTTACATTGGCCTACCAATGTAATAGCGGTTGTTCAATATAATACAAATTGTAGGACGTATAGTATCCTACGTCTTGATCCATTTAGTATGATATATTATGCTTGACTGCTTTAGTATGATATATTACATTCGACTGCATTAGTATGATATACAGTGCATTCAGAAAGTATTCAGACCCCTTGACTTTTTCCACATTTTGTTACGTTACAGCCTTGTTCTAAAATGGATTAAATAGTTCCCCCCCCCCTCAATCTACACATAATACCCCATAATGACAAAGCAAAAACAGGTGTGTAGATCTTTTTGCAAATGTAATTTTTTTTTACTGAAATATCACATCTACATAAGTATTCAGACCCTGTACTCAGTACTTTGTTAAAGCACCTTTGTCAGCGATTACAGCCTCGAGTCTTCTTGGGTATGATGCTACAAACTTGGCACACCTGTATTTGGGAAGTTTCTCCAATTCTTCTCTACAGATCCTCTCAAGCGCTGTCAGGTTGGATGGGGAGCGTCGCTGCACAGCAATTTTCAAGTCTCTCCAGAGATGTAAGATCGGGTTCAAGTCCGGGCTCTGGCTGGGCCTTTCAAGGCAATTCAGAGACTTGTCCCGAAGCCAGTCCTGCGTTGTCTTGGCTGTGTGCTTAGGGTCGTTGTCCTGTTGGCAGGTGAACCTTCGCCCCAGTCTGAGGTCCTGAGCGTTCTGGAGCAAGTTTTCATTAAGGATCTCTCTGTACTTTGCTCCGTTCAGCTTTCCCTCGTTCCTGACTAGTCTCCCAGTCTCTGTCGCTGAAAAATATCCCCACAACATGATGCTGCCACCACCATGCTTCACTGTAGGGATGGTGCCAGGTTTCCTCCAGGCGTGACACTTGGCATTCAGGCCAAGGAGTTCAATCTCGGTTTCATCAGACCAGTCGACATTTAGGTGCACTGAGCTCGGTCCGGAGTCAAAGTATTCCCTGGTCCTCCACACATACACCTTCTCAAACATCTGACAGACACTTAGAGGGAACAGAAAAATAAAACATTCCTGTGAGATCACACAGAACAGCGCCATGGAGCCATGCGCAGGACGTTCTTGACTACATGGTTGGACAAATGAGTGAGAGGAGGCAAAGGGAGTTAGTGAGGAGGCAAGAGGCTGAAAGCGAGCAGGAGAAAAAGAAGGAGGTGCAGAGGGCAGCCCTGCACAGAGCCACCAGGAAGGAGTTGCAAAACCCAACACAGGTGAATAACACATAGAATACCTGTCAGCAACACATCAAGGCGACTTATAGCCAAACTACACTTCATTGTCTGTAGGAATCACTGATTAAAAAAATAAATAAGATAATCCCCTCACAATACAATACAATGCAAAACAACTTAGACATTTGTCTTTTTGCTGTCTTATTCGTTCCAATCCCCCGGGCACCACACAAACCCACACACGAGAGGCTGGAAGCAGCACATGTTAAGCCTCAGTACCCCAGGAATACAGTATGATTTTATATGTTTGCTCTGTGTATCAGGATGTGAAGTCTTTTCAGGGAACAACATGATCTCCAAAGGGGTGCTTGGCTCACATGCAAGGTAATGTATGCAACCTGACAAATCAGATTATGATATTATTTCTGGCAATTGTACATAATTAACCATACAGGTGGGGGAGGAAACACTTTGGGTGCATTGCAACCAACAGGCGGAATGTAGTGCTGTGCTATGCATTACTGCTGGATTTCTTAAAAGGCTACAAACAGGAGATTATATGTACCTGCGTGCAAACTGGCTTGCAACCAAAACCCCACAAGAATAAATCAGCAGATCAGTTGGGATCTCTCGTTGTTACCGTGTCAAGTGGTTATGATACCAGAAAACTGAGTCTAGGTTCTCTACTCCTGCCCCAGCGAAATATCGGAGCACCGGAAAATAAGGTATGGTAAAAATACTTATTAGAGTATATGAATATAGAAGTAGTAGGCCTATATTCATTCCAATATTTCACCTTCGATGGCAAAATAATATATGCCATTTCAAATAACTATATTAGCCTACATATTAATTTCCAGCGCTCTGGAGCAGGTTTTCATCAAGGATCTCTCTGTACTTTTCTCCGTTCATCTTTCCCTCGATCCTGATTAATCTCCTGTCCCTGCCGCTGAAAAACATCCCCACAGCATGATGTTGCCACCACCATGTTTAACCAGGTTTCCTCCAGACGTAACGCTTGGCATTCAAGCCAAAGAGTTCAATCTTGGTTTCATCAGACCAGAGAATCTTGTTTCTCATTGTCTGAGAGTCCTTTAGGTGCCTTTTGGCTAACGCCAAGCAGGCTGTCATGTGCCTTTTACTGAGGAGTGGCTTCCGTCTGGCCACTCTACCATAAAGGCCTGATTGGTGGAGTGCTGCAGAGATACAGTGGGGAAAAAAAGTATTTAGTCAGCCACCAATTGTGCAAGTTCTCCCACTTAAAAAGATGAGAGAGGCCTGTAATTTTCATCATAGGTACACGTCAACTATGACAGACAAATTGAGAAAAAAAAATCCAGAAGATCACATTGTAGGATTTTTAATGAATTTATTTGCAAATTATGGTGGAAAATAAGTATTTGGTCACCTACAAACAAGCAAGATTTCTGGCTCTCACAGACCTGTAACTTCTTCTTTAAGAGGCTCCTCTGTCCTCCACTCGTTACCTGTATTAATGGCACCTGTTTGAACTTGTTATCAGTATAAAAGACACCTGTCCACAACCTCAAACAGTCACACTCCAAACTCCACTATGGCCAAGACCAAAGAGCTGTCAAAGGACACCAGAAACAAAATTGTAGACCTACACCAGGCTGGGAAGACTGAATCTGCAATAGGTAAGCAGCTTGGTTTGAAGAAATCAACTGTGGGAGCAATTATTCGGAAATGGAAGACATACAAGACCACTGATAATCTCCCTCGATCTGGGGCTCCACGCAAGATCTCACCCCGTGGGGTCAAAATGATTACAAGAACGGTGAGCAAAAATCCCAGAACCACACGGGGGGACCTAGTGAATGACCTGCAGAGAGCTGGGACCAAAGTAACAAAGCCTACCATCAGTAACACACTACGCCGCCAGGGACTCAAATCCTGCAGTGCCAGACGTGTCCCCCTGCTTAAGCCAGTACATGTCCAGGCCCGTCTGAAATTTGCTAGAGTGCATTTGGATGATCCAGAAGAGGATTGGGAGAATGTCATATGGTCAGATGAAACCAAAATATAACTTTTTGGTAAAAACTCAACTCATCGTGTTTGGAGGACAAAGAATGCTGAGTTGCATCCAAAGAACACCATACCTACTGTGAAGCATGGGGGTGGAAACGTTTTTCTGCAAAGGGACCAGGACGACTGATCCGTGTAAAGGAAAGAATGAATGGGGCCATGTATCGTGAGATTTTGAGTGAAAACCTCCTTCCATCAGCAAGGGCATTGAAGATGAAACGTGGCTGGGTCTTTCAGCATGACAATGATCCCAAACACACCGCCCGGGCAATGAAGGAGTGGCTTCGTAAGAAGCATTTCAAGGTCCTGGAGTGGCCTAGCCAGTCTCCAGATCTCAACCCCATAGAAAATCTTTGGAGGGAGTTGAAAGTCTGTGTTGCCCAGCGACAGCCCCAAAACATCACTGCTCTAGAGGAGATCTGCATGGAGGAATGGGCCAAAATACCAGCAAGTGTGTGAAAACCTTGTGAAGACTTACAGAAAACGTTTGACCTGTGTCATTGCCAACAAAGGGTATATAACAAAGTATTGAGAAACTTTTGTTATTGACCAAATACTTATTTTCCACCATAATTTGCAAATAAATTCATAAAAAATCCTACAATGTGATTTTCTGGATTTTTTTTCTCATTTTGTCTGTCATAGTTGACATGTACCTATGATGAAAATTACAGGCCTCTCTCATCTTTTTAAGTGGGAGAACTATGTGTGTCTATGTCTAAATTCTGTTCATGGTGTGTCTATGTCTGTAAATTGTTATGTCTGATATTTGTCTGAAACATTGTTCCCGCATGCTGCTGTCATGGTTGGACCTGGTCCCTCTTGAAAAAGAGATTCTCAAATGAGACTAACCTGGATAAATACCAAATCACCATGGTTTTCGTATCATCATAAATATATCTCACCCACCTGTCCTGAAACAGTTGTTGCATTCTTCAGAGTTCAGCAATCAGATCGTCCAGCCTGAATACCTAATCAATAAACCCTCTATGTAGCTATCAGATTGTTTAGAATGGCTAGTCTTGCAACAAGAGTGCATCCTTTCACTAGGAACCAAACAGAAGAAAATGTATTGAAACGGAGAGGGAATTATCTGAATTTCTAGGGTAACATGGGGTAAGATCAATGTCTAATTGCTGACAGAAAAAATAACAGCTTGGAGAATAGATGGATGGTGGCCATGCTTAGAGTAACAAACTATAAAGGAAAATAAATGGCTACAGTTAACAGATAGTTATTTAATCAAATGTATTCTTTTGGAAAGGGGCATTTTGCCGAGCTACCGGGGTAAGATGCCCACTGTATCCTTGGCCTGAGGGACAACTCCAATATGACCTTTGCCGCTGTTTGTTGTTGTAGAACTGCTACTTTAAACAAAAACAAACAAACAAATAAACAACAACAAGAAGTCATGAGTATTGGTTCAATAAATACTTCTTTCTAATCACTATATATTTCCTAAAATGAGTACTGACGTTTCTTTTTCTTATAAGACACTCTGGTTTGACATTAGAGAAATGTACATTTAACATTTTAGTCATTTAGCAGACGCTCTTATCCAGAGCGACTTACAGGAGCAATTAGGGTTAAGTGCCTTGCTCAAGGGCACATCGACAGATTTTTCACCTAGTCGGCTCGGGGATTAGAACCAGCGACCTTTCGGTTACTGGCACAACGCTCTTAACCACTAAGCTACCTGCCGCCCCAAATATGGTAAGAATGCCTATTTCTCTGTCCATTCTTCCCTGAAAATTAAATTTTCATTATCCACCTTGCTTTTGAGACTTTTTCAGAGAGACATTTTCCCTAAATCGACAACACCAAACATATATCTTCTGTTTAGTTATTTCACTCACCTCTACATCATCATCACTTTCATCCAGGTGAATCCAGGTGAAATCAGTGCAACGCTAAACAAAGAGTTGCAGTCAGTTTAAGAATGGGTGGCCAGTAATAAACTGGTCGTGAACATCTCTAAAACGAAGAGCATTGTATTTGGTACAAATCATTCCTTAAGTTCTAGACCACAGCTGAATCTGGTAATGAATGGTGTGGCTGTTGAGCAAGTTGAAGGGACTAAATTACTTGGTGTTACTTTAGATTGTAAACTGTCATGGTGAAAACATATTGATTCAATAGTTGGGGGAGGTCTGTCCGTGATAAAGAGATGCTCTGCTTTTTTGGACACCACACTCCACAAAGCAAGTCCTGCAGGCTCTAGTTTAATATTATATTGATTATTGTCCAGTCATATGGTCAAGTGCTGCAAAGAAGGACCTAGTTAAGCTGCAGCTGGCCCAGAACAGAGCGGCATGTTTTGCTCATCATTGTAATCAGAGGGCTAATATCATTAAATGCATGCCAGTCTCTCTTGGCTAAGAGTTGAGGAAAGACTGTTTGCATAGTCAACTTACACACAGCACTGACACACACAATTACTCCACCAGACATGCCACCAGTGGTCTTTTCACAGTCCCCAGGTCCAGAACAAATTCAAGGAACCAGTATTATACAGAGCCATGATTGCATGGAACTCCCTTCCATCACATATAGCGCAAGTGAAAAGCACACCTGGTTTCAAAAAACAATTAAAGCAACACCTCACGGCACAACGCCTCTCCTCCATGTGACCTACTTTTTGTGTGACATGCACACTGAGTGTACAAAACATTAGGAACACCTGCTCTTTCCATGAGACTGACCAGGTAAATCCAGGTGATAGCTATGATCCCTTATTGATGTCACTTGTTAAATCCACTTCAGTCAGTGTAGATGAAAAGGAGGAGACACGCACGCACACTAGCTCAATTGGTAGAGTATGGCGCTTGTAACGCCATGGTAGTGGGTTCGATCCCCGGGACCACCCATACGTAAAAATGTATGCACACATGACTGTAAGTCACTATGGATAAAAGCGTCTGCTAAATGGCATATTATTATTATTACTACATGTTAATGTTTTTAAATGTATGTAAATTGTAAAGTCTTTGTCTGTAATGTCTTTTTCGTTAGGTGTCAGACCCCAGTAAGACTAGCTGTCGCCATTGGCGTTGGCTAATGGGGATCCTAATAAAATCTAAACATGGAGGCTGAAAAGCCCAGCGGTTCTAGTGTTAACGAATGCTTGTGTGAACACGGGATAAGCTAGGTCAGGGCCAGTCTTAAGCTGATGATACACCTGCAATTTTTTTGCCGAGCAATATTGCTGCAACAGAGTGGGGTATGAGACAATGGAGCAATAATGAGCGATGAGGAACAGCATATGTACAGTATATTTAAAACTCAATTTCCCCATTAATTTACTCATCTCCTATAGCTTGTTGGTGGCTACCACATCTGTACTGGAATTTGTCAGCTAACAAACAAGCAACAAAGAGGTGTTGTCCCTACACTGGGCATCCACTCAACCTACTGCCAGTCAAGTCAATGGCAATGCAGCCATAAGGATAACTAGATTTAGCTAACTTTTTACTTCACAATTCTAAGCTAGTTATTCATCCAGCTAGCCAGCTAGTTTAACATACAAAAAAAAAAAAACTATCTAAAATGAAAAATCTACATGGCTAGTTAGCTAGTGAATTAGCCTGTTTGTCCCATTGACTTAGCATGGGTTATGGTTAGCATGCTATTGATTAGCATGTACCCCAAGCATGAATATTTGACAAACTGAACACAGTATGTATGTAGTAACGTACCATGATCAAATATAATACTTTCCCAACAACTTAGACAACAACTTAGAGCGTATGAAATCTTAGTTTCCTTCTCTGCTTTTCAAATAAAAAATCAGAACACTTCTTCAACTACCACAAAAATACTTTTAAAGAGCTAAAGCAGGTCCCACAATTTTACTTCATGTAAAATTACCATCTACATGTAGTTTCCTTATACAGTGCCTTGCAAAGTATTCATCCCCCTTGGCATTCTTCCTCTTTTGTTGAATTACAACCTGTAATTTAAATTGATTTTTATTTGGATTTCATGTAATGGATATACACAAAATAGTCCAAATTGGTGAAGTGAAATGAAAAAAATACTTTTTTCAAACAATTCAAATAAATAAATAACGGAAAAGTGGTGCTGTGCATATGTATTCACCCTCTTTGCTATGGAGCCCCTAAATAAGATCTGGTGCAACCAATTACCTTCAGAAGTCACATAATTAGTTAAATAAAGTCCACCTGTGTGCAATCTAAGTGTCACATGATCTGTCACATGATCTCAGTATGTATACACCTGTTCTGAATGGCCTAGAATCTGCAGCACCAGTAAGCAAGGGGCACCACCAAGCAAGCGGCACCATGAAGACCAAGGAGCTTTCCAAACAGGTCAGGGACAAAGTTGTCCCAGATCAGGGTTGGGTTATAAAAAAATATCTGAAAATTTGAACATCCCACGTAGCACCATTAAATCCATTATTTAAAAATGGAAAGAATATGGCACCACAACAAACCTGCAAAGAGAAGGCCGCCCACCAAAACTCATGGACCAGGCAAGGAGGGCATTAATCAGAGGCAACAAAGAGACCAAAGATAACCCTGAAGGAGCTGCAAAGCTCCACAGCGGAGATTGGAGTATCTGTCCATAGGACCACTTTAAGCCGTACACTCCACAGAGCTGGGCTTTACGGAAGAGTGGCCAGAAAAAAGCCATTGCTTAAAGAAAAAAATAAGCAAACACGTTTGGTGTTCGCCAAAAGGCATGTGGGAGACTCCCCAAACATATGGAAGAAGATACTCTGGTCAGATGAGATAATAGCCATCAAGGAAAATGCTATGTCTGACGCAAACCCAACACCTCTCATCACCCAGAGAACACCATGTTTTTCATCGGCAGGGACTGGGAAACTGATCAGAATTAAAGGATGGTGCTAAATACAGGGAAATTCTTGAGGGAAACCTGTTACAGTCTTCCAGAGATTTGAGACTGGGGCGGAGGTTCACCTTCCAGCAGGACAATGACCCTAAGCATACTGCTAAAGCAACACTTGAGTGGTTTAAGGGGAAACATTTAAATGTCTTGGAATGGCCTAGTCAAAGCCCAGACCTCAATCCAATTGAGAATCTGTGGTATGACTTAAAGATTGCTGTACACCAGCGGAACCCATCCAACTTGAAGGAGCTGGAGCAGTTTTGCCTTGAAGAATGGGCAAAAATTCCAGTGGTTAGATGTGCCAAGCTTATAGAGACATAGCCCAAGAGACTTGCAGCTATAATTGCTGCAAAAGGTGGCTCTGCAAAGTATTGACTTTGGGGGATGGTGAATAGTTATGCACGTTCAAGTTCTGTTTTGTCTTATTTCTTGTATGTTTAAAAAAAAAAAATATTTTGCATCTTCAAAGTGGTAGGCATGTTGTGTAAATCAAATGATACAAACCCACCAAAAATCTATTTTAATTCCAGGTTGTAAGGCAACAAAATAGGAAAAATACCAAGGGGGGTGAATATTTTTGCAAGCCACTGTACAAGCCCGGGGCCTCCCAAGTGGCGCAGCGGTCTAAGGTGTCACTACAGACCCGGGTTCGATCCCAGGCTGTGTCACAACCGGCCGTGACCAGGAGTCCCTTAGGGCGGCGCACAATTGGCCCAGCGTCGTCCGGGTTAGGGGAGGGTTTGGCCGGGGGGGCTTTACTTGGTTCATCACACTCTAGCGACTCCTTGTGACAGGCCAGGCGCATGCAGGCTGACTTCGGTCGTCAGTTGAACGGTGTTTCCTCTGACACATTGGTGCAGCTGGCTTCCGGGTTAAGTGGGCGGATGTTGAGAAGAGCGGTTTGGTGGGTCATGTTTCAAAGGATGCATGACTTGACCGTAGCCTCTCCTGAGCCCGTAGGGAAGTTGCAGCAGTTTGGACATACCTACTCATTCCAGGGATTTTCTTTATTTTTACTATTTTCTACATTGTAGAATAATAGTGAAGACATCAAAACTATGAAATAACACATATGGAATCATGTAGTAACCCAAAAAGGGGGTTTATATTTTATATTTGAGATTCTTCAAAGTAGCCACCCTTTGCCTTGACAGCTTTGCACACTCTTGGCACTATCTCAACCAGCTTCATGAGGTAGTCACTTGGAATGCATTTCAATTAACAGGTGTGCCTTGTTAAAAGTTAATTTGTGGAATTTCTTTCCTTCTTAATGCGTTTGAGCCAATCAGTTGTGTTGTGACAAGGTAGGGGTGGTATCCAGAAGATGGTATTTTACCAAATTGGGCTATGTCCATATTATGGCAAGAACAGCTCAAATAAGCAAAGAGAAACAACAGTCCATCATTACTTTAAGACATGAAGGTCAGTCAATCCGGAAAATGTCAAGAACTTTGAAAGTTTCTTCAAGTGCAGTCGCAAAAACCATCAGGCGCTATGATGAAAGTGGCTCTCATGAGGACCGCCACAGGAAAGGAAGACCAAGAGTTACCTCTGCTGCAGAGGATAAGTTAATTAGAGTTAACTGCACCTCAGATTGCAGCCCAAATAAATGCTTCACAGAGTTCAAGTAACAGACACATCTCAACATCAACTGTTCAGAGGAGACTGCGTAAATCAGGCCTTCATGGTCGAATTGCTGCAAAGAAACCACTACTAAAGGACACCAAAAATAAGAAGAGACTTGCTTGGGCCAATAAACACGAGCAATGGACATTAGGCCGGTGGAAATCTGTCCTATTGGTCTGATGAGTCAAAATTTGAGATTGTTGGTTCCAACCGTTGTGTCTTTGTGAGACGCAGAGTAGGTGAACAGATTATCTCTGCATGTGTGGTTCCCACCATGAAGCATGGAGGAGGAGGTGGGATGGTGTGGGGGTGCTTTGCTGGTGACACTGTCTGTGATTTATTTAGAATTCAAGGCACACTTAACCAGCATGGCTACAACAGCATTCTGCAGCGATATGCCATCATATCTGGTTTGCGCTTAGTGGGACTATCATTTGTTTTTAAACAGGACAATGACCCAAAACACACCTCCAGGCTGTGTAAGGGCTATTTGACCAAGAAGGAGAGTGATGGAGTGCTGCATCAGATGACCTGGCCTCCACAATCAACCCAATTGAGATGGTTTTGGACGAGTTGGACCGCAGAGTGAAGGAAAAGCAGCCAACAAGTGCTCAGCATATGTGGGAACTCCTTCAAGACTGTTGGAAAAGCATTCCTCATGAAGCTGGTTGAGAGAATGCCAAGAGTGTGCAAAGCTGTCAAGGCAAAGGGTGGCTACTTTGAAGAATCTCAAATATAAAATATAAACCCCCTTTTTGTGTTACCACATGATTCCATATGTGTTATTTAGAGTTTCATAGTTTTGATGTCTTCACTATTATTCTACAATGTAGAAAA
Organism: Coregonus clupeaformis; assembly: GCF_020615455.1. Classification (NCBI taxonomy): domain Eukaryota; kingdom Metazoa; phylum Chordata; class Actinopteri; order Salmoniformes; family Salmonidae; genus Coregonus; species Coregonus clupeaformis. Next base: position 26,202,804 of record NC_059207.1, read on the forward strand.
TAGTAAAAATAAAGAAAATCCCTGGAATGAGTAGGTGTGTCCAAACTGCTGCAACTTCCCAACGGGCTCAGGAGAGGCTACGGTCAAGTCATGCATCCTTTGAAACATGACCCACCAAACCGCTCTTCTCAACATCCGCCCGCTTAACCCGGAAGCCAGCTGCACCAATGTGTCGGAGGAAACACCGTTCAACTGACAACCGAAGTCAGAAAAACCCTTGAATGAGTAGGTGTGTCCAAGGTTTTGACTGGTACTGTATATAGAAATACAAAACAAAAACAAAAAATCATAGCCTGGGAAGGGTGCTGGAGCACCCATGATACTGTGATGTCACGAGAGGCTGTGTCCTGGAGGGACGTTACATCCCCCTGAGGTGGCTGCAAACCCAGACAGCTATGGCTCCATCTGCTGGTATGGTCGGGAACTCCACCCCTCTATGGCCAATCTTCCCACGCAGCTGAAACAAATCAGGAGCTGATGAGCTGAAGGTTTGGGAAGGGAAGAGACACAGTCTCCAAGCTGGGCTCTCTGGAGGACAAGAGTGCTGCACGTCCACTTCCATGAGGAATATAAGGATTTGGAGATACTTACCTTTGGGAAATACTCACCTTTGGATATATGCACCTGTGGAAATACGTGAGAGACATTTGGAAGGACTTTTTGCTGGGTTGGCCACTAGCTGCAACGTGGACTACAGTAAGGCTGGGGAAAAGTTATCTGAGCGAGTGAGAATTATGATTTTGGATGTGGAAGAGACATCCCTGAACTGTTAACCCTTAAAGAGCCACAAGAGAACAGAATTTTGTTATATTTTCGTTAATTTCCCAAGACCTATAATAAAATCCTTGTTTTGTTTGAACCTTGTCTCCTTGCACTACTTGAGCAATCCCGCTGAAAGCTGTGTAGCCTCTCGTGACGTCACAGATGGTGGAGAATACGGGCACGCTCAAGCGTTAATAGTGCATGTCAGAGGAGGATACCGAAGGTTTGATCACCCAGTTTTCCAAGTTGGCCGTAGGCTCCCCGCCGACTGAAATGGAGGACATATTGAAAGCCCTGGTTGCTGGCCAGCAAGCCCAGATGCAAGCAAACGTGGCTCTCTTGGAGGAGCAAAAGAAAGCCAACCTTCTGAAGGCAGAGGAATTGCAGTTGCAGAGACAGAGGGTGGTCCAAAATACCCGCCCAATAAAGGCAAGTGACTTTATATCTAAGATGGGAGCTACCGATGACATTGAGGCATACCTGCATGCATTTGAGGCCACGGCCACTAGGGAAGCCTGGCCCAAGCAACAGTGGGTTGGTCTGTTAGCCCCCTTTCTAACCGGGGAATCGCTGAATGCTGTCCGGGACCTGGGCCCTGACCAGGTTACTGACTATGATGCCCTGAAGTCTGAGATCCTCAGCAGATATGGACTCACAAAGTTTGGTATGGCCCAGCGCTTTCACAGCTGGACCTTCCAACCAGACCAACCTCCTCGGGCGCAGATGCATGAACTTGTCCGAATCGCAAGGAAATGGCTGGATCCGCAGAGGAATACAGCAGCGGCGGTGGTGGAGGCCGTTGTGGTGGATCGTTACCTACGCGCCCTGCCTTATGAGGCAAAAGCGGTTCATCAGTCAACAGGCCTTGACCACGGCTGATCTGACCGTGGAAGCTGTGGAAAAGTACCAGGCCACAGCGGAGATGCTGAATGCTTCCGAAAAGACCCCAGGAGTGCGGCCCCACCACAAATGGGAAGAACCCGTCCAAAGGACCCCAAGGTCTCGAACCCAGCCACGTCAGGACTTATCCCGGCTCCAGGGGGAGCCAGAAACCAGACGGGTCCAAGAAGAGTACACCAGGAGGGGGAAACTCGACAGTGTTACCGGTGTGGGGAGATGGGACATATCTCCTGGCAGTGTGGGAAACCAGCCGATGAACCTATGCCCACTGCAGAGTCCTCCAGCTCAGCACCCACACACCGTTTTGCCTCGCTCTTGGGAGTCGTAGATGGCGGCCCAGATCGACCCCCCCACCTGCCCGGTAACTGTGAATCACCATGATGTGGAGGCCTTACTGGATTCTGGTAGCCGGGCCACCCTGGTGCGTAAGGATTTGGTGGGCCCAACGTGTCTGACCCTGGGGAAAGTCCTCCCAGTTTCCTGTGTCCATGGGGACACCAGAGAATACCCCCATTACTGAACTTACAATGACCAGCACACGGGGAACCATACACACGACGGCGGGGTGGTTGATTCCCTCCCCGTCCCTGTCCTAATTGGACGAGACTGCCCAGCCTTTTACCCACTCTGGAGAGAGTCTCAGGAGAGGATAACCCGAGTACCTCGGAAACGGAGAGGCAAGACTCATCCTGGGAAGGCTCCGGTGCAATCCTCCGAGTTACTCACTCCCGCCCGGGCTCTGATAGGGATGGCAGGTGCCCAGACCGACACAGAGACGGAGCTACAGAATCTGGACAAAGAACTGTCTGGTCTGAAGGGGACCGCTGAGAGGTATCGTTTGTTAAAGCAACAGTTAGACATGAAGACAGAAGAGTTAGATATCCTCCAGGCTAAACTCCAACAGATCTCCTTCCCTAAGCAACAGGAGGAGCTGGAGAGGCTGCGCAGGACCATCGAGGAGTGTGAGGAGACCCTGCGCAGTAGTAAGGAGGTCCAGAAGAAGGCAGAGGAGAAGTACAAGGTGTTGGAGAACAAGATGAAGAATGCGGAGGCAGAGAGAGAGAAGGAACTGAAAGCTGCTCAACAGAAGCTAAACTCTGCTAAAACCAAGGCTGATGCGTTCAGTAAGAAACTCAAGGAGAGACAACAGGAGGCTGAGTCCCTGGTCCTAGAGTTGGAGGAGTTGAAGAGAGAGCAGTCTGGCAAGCACCACGGCAATGCGGACGCCCTCTCCCGGCGTGATGCCTTCTTCGCTGCCTTTACCCCGACGAGACGTCGGTCCCGAGGAGGGGGATGTGTGATGTCACGAGAGGCTGTGCCCTGGAGGGACGTTACATCCCCCTGAGGTGGCTGCAAACCCAGACAGCTATGGCTCCATCTGCTGGTATGGTCGGGAACTCCACCCCTCTATGGCCAATCTTCCCACGCAGCTGAAACAAATCAGGAGCTGATGAGCTGAAGGTTTGGGAAGGAAAGAGACACAGTCTCCAAGCTGGGCTCTCTGGAGGACAAGAGTGCTGCACGTCCACTTCCATGAGGAATATAAGGATTTGGAGATACTTACCTTTGGGAAATACTCACCTTTGGATATATGCACCTGTGGAAATACGTGAGAGACATTTGGAAGGACTTTTTGCTGGGTTGGCCACTAGCTGCAACGTGGACTACAGTAAGGCTGGGGAAAAGTTATCTGAGCGAGTGAGAATTATGATTTTGGATGTGGAAGAGACATCCCTGAACTGTTAACCCTTAAAGAGCCACAAGAGAACAGAATTTTGTTATATTTTAGTTAATTTCCCAAGACCTATAATAAAATCCTTGTTTTGTTTGAACCTTGTCTCCTTGCACTACTTGAGCAATCCCGCTGAAAGCTGTGTAGCCTCTCGTGACGTCACAATACATTGAAATAAATGAGACAGTTATAGAATTACTGCTGTCTGTTCAGAAATAATTCAGAATAGCCTACTACACCATGAGTAGGGCTATAATTTAGCCACAGAGGATCAATAGCTTCTTACAAAAAATAGCCTAGCTGTGGATTGTGTGTAGCATGCAGACAAAACAGGCCTTTCACAATATTTCAAATATAATCCAAAACGGGTTGGAAAGCAAATGGATCCTGCTGAAAAGAACATACTCTTACCGGTCTGCTGTAGGCTACCAAAATATTTGATCAACTTCCAAATAGGCCTATTGAGCGAACATTGCTTTACAAAGTAAAACAAGAGAGAGGTAGGCTTGGCACGAGCGCAGCGGCCATCGCCGGCGAGTGAGATGCGCATCATTGTGTGAATCAGTGAAACTGGAAAGGGTTTTTAGGACTATAATTTCCTCCTCATATTGAAGAATATGTGGCTCTCCACACACCTAGGCTATTGATGGATTCAAGACAAGGTTGTTTTCAATGTTCAGATTCTCAGTTTGTCAGTGTCAAAGTAGCCTGTCATTTCGATCATTTGTTGAGTGTTCAAAAAGATTCTGCAAAATGCATGTAAAATGAAGTAGAATGGCATGAAATGCGTTTATAAAACAAAAAATTTCACAGACCCTAGGCTACTAAAAATGGTCCCCATGTGTGCAACTTCTGTAAGTGCCTCTCTTCTACTGCTCTCTGCCACAACGCAAACACAATAAAATGCATGCAATGCTTTATTATAAAAGGTAAAAAAAATACATTCTCATGCATTCCGGTACCTCAGAGCTCCCCAGGTCATCCCCCCCTTGAGCTCACTTTCTGTTCCGGCACCTCCCGATTCACAAGAAGAAAAAAAAGCACCTGCCCCATGAAAAGTCTGCACAGCCCTTCTGTAAATCATCTGTCAATGCCATCTCCATGGGTCTAATTCAATATTGGTCAGTGAACCGAACACATGATAACCATGCAATATCAACCATGGAGATTGAAACTGAGCCAGACACAGACACATGCACTCTCAGTGTACTGTCTCCTTGCTTGCCTATAAGTGGCTTATTGATTAGTGTCCTGGGGCTCAAAAGAGAACTGCCGATCTCACACAGATGCTCTCGTTTTAAAGGGGAAATATGTGATTGGTACATCCATTTTTTTTTTAACGTTTAAATTAATTATATACCCATTGATTCTGAATTATGTAACTTATAAATGCCCCATGAGCGTAGTTCAACTGTCAAACCCCATCAGAACCCAAATTATAAGCTTTTTATACTCACTGTATAGCCTCAAAACATGGTAAAATCTATCATTTTGATCTCATAGATGGTCAGTCCTTGCATTTGTAGCTATGTCTATGAATTGAGTTACATTTGTTGTTACATTTCTCCAGCCCCATCCCTCAGCTATAAATGGTTTAAATTAATATTTTACTGCAGTGAGCTAAATCAGGATCACACAGTGTTTCTTGGTAGTCTTAAACAAATCTACTTTCAAACAAAAGTATACACCTCACACACATAACTCTCCCGAGTGGCGCAGTGGTCTATGGCACTGCATCGCAGTGCTAGCTGTGCCACTAGAGATCTTGGATCGAATCCAGGCTCTGTCGTAGCCGGCCGTGACCGGGAGACCCACGGGGCGGCGCACAATTGGCCCAGGGGAGGGAATGGCCGGCAGGGATGTAGCTCAGTTGGTACAGCATGGCGTTTGCAACGCCAGGGTTGTGGGTTCGATTCCCACGGGGGGCCAGTATAAAAAAAAAAGATGTATGCACTCACTAACTAAGTCGCTCTGGATAAGAGCGTCTGCTAAATGACTAAAATGTAAATGTAAAAAGAATACACCTGTACCATGTCAGATATAGAGTTGAAATGTATTCAATTTTGAGTTTGCTTCCCAATATTACACTTTATATACAGAAGACTGAAATATAACAAAACCGTTTGACATACACTACATGGCCAAAGGTATGTGGACACCCCTTCAAAGCCACACCCGTTGCTGACAGGTGTATAAAATCGGGCACACAGCCATGCAATCTCAACAGAAAAACATTGGCAGTAGAATGTCCAGTACTGAAGAGCCCAGTGACTTTCAACGTGGCACCGTCATAGGATGCCACCTTTCTAACAAGTCAGTTCGTCAAATTTCTGCCCTGCTAGAGCTGCCCCGGTCAACTGTAAGTGCTGTTATTGTGAAGTGGAAACATCAAGGAGCAACAATGGCTCAGCCACGAAGTGATAGGCCACACAAGCGCACAGAGCGGGACCGCAGAGTGCTGAAGTGCACAGAGCGTAAAAATCTTCTCATCGGTTGCAACACTCACTACCGAGTTCCAAACTGCCTCTGGAAGCAACGTCAGCACAATAACTGTTCGTCGGGAGCTTCATTAAATGGGTTTCCATGGCCGAGCAGCCGCACACAAGATTAAGATCACCATGCGCAATGCCAAGCGTCGACTGGAGTGGTGTAAAGCTTGCCACCATTGGACTCTGGAGCAGTGGAAACAAGTTCTCTGGAGTGATGAATCACACTTCACCATCTGACAGTCTGACGGAAGAATCTGGGTTTGGTGGATGCCAGGAAAACGCTACCTGCCCCAATTCATAGTGCCAACTTTAAAGTTTGGTGGAGGAGGAATAATGGTCTACGGCTGTTTTTCATGGTTCGGGCTAGGCCCCTTAGTTCCAATGGAGGGGAATCTTAACGCTACAGCATACAATGACATTCTAGACGATTCTGCGCTTCCAACTTTGTGGTAACAGTTTGGGGAAGGCCCTTCCTTGTTTCAGCATGACAATGCCCCCGTGCTCATAGCGAGGTCTATACAGAAATGGTTTGTCGAGATTGGTGTGGAAGAACTTGACTCGCCTGCACAGAGCCCTAACCTCAACCCCATTGAACAGCTTTGGGATGTAAGGGGTGACTGAAAAAGTTAGGACATTATTGCCACCAGCCAGCAGTCTAAAAATGGCAGCATTGCAACACTGTGTATAGCTTCATGAAATGTTAGACTTACCTAATGCAAAGCTATGCCCTGGCACCATAGAAAGCCTATCATTGATTCGATAGGCATGCGGGCGCATAGACGTTGCAATTTCAGCACCATGGACAGCGATCAGTAGTTTACTTTGAGAGTGGCTGTCTGGAATATGAGGTAAATGCATGGGGGCCGCAATCTTGAAGCACTTCTGCTATTATTATAGTATCCAGACACTTTTCTTTATGCGATTTCACTTGATTTTGAGAAACTTACCCCACCAGCGATCGACTTCCTCATGCTTGTTCTGCAGTTGCAGGGGTACAGATAAAACATGAACAAAGGTTCCAAAAACACCCAACTACGTCATTTTAGAAACGACAACGCTCTCAGTATAGTGATGCAGGTCTTTAGATCTTGTAAATATGAAATCTTGTCATTCCGAAAATTTTTTGCTACGTTATATTCCATTTTGTTGGACTTGAACGATACTTTGTCTAGCCTGTGCATGCGCACACGGAAAACTATCGCTCGAGTCCAACAAAATGAATAGGTGAAATCTAGAATCTAAAAGGGTTATTCGGCTGTCCCCATAAGAGAACCCTTTGAGGAACTAGTTTTGGTTCCAGGTAAAAAACATTTTGGTTTCAGGTAGAACCCTTTTCGGTTCCATGTAGAACCCTTTCCACAGAGGGTTCTACATGGAACCAAAAAGGGTTATCCTATGGGGACAGCTGAAGAACCCTTTTGGAACCTCTTTTTTTCCTAAGAGTGTAGTTTGCCAAAACCTCTTCCCCCGAAGTGGGAAAAAACACCAGTTGACCAGGAAACTCTGTGTCCTCCACGTCCTGACTTGAACTTGTTTCCACATCAGACCAGAGTGAGGGGTGCAGGCAGCGGAAACAACGTCTCAGGAAAATGGTTCGCTGGATGGATACTGGTCTGGAGGACACCCAATCCTCAGTTTGTGTGCTGTCTGCAAATAATATTACTTGAACTTATTTCCACAAGTTCAGGTAACTGTATATTTAAACATCTAGTCGTTCCTGAACTTGTGGAAATACGTTAATGTAACTGTTTTCAAGGGAATTGCACAGCTGGCCCTAAATTTGACCTAAAGCAGACATACAGTGAGCTCCAGAAGTATTGGGACTCCAGCACTTTGGATTTGAAATGATACAATGTGTATTAAAGTAGTAAAAAGTTTAGTATTTGGTCCCATATTCATAGCACACAATGACTACATCAAGCTTGTGACTCTACACATTTGTTGGATGCATTTGCTGTTTGTTTTGGTTGTGTTTCCGATTATTTTGTGCCCAACAGAAAGTAATGGTAAATAATGTCTTGTCATTTTGGAGTCACTTTTATTGTAAATAAGAATGGAATATGTTTCTAAACACTTCTACAATAATGTGGATGCTACCATGATTATGGATAATCCTGAATGAATCGTAAATAATGATGAGTGAGAAAGTTACTGACGCACATTTATCCACTATCTTTGTTATAGTCCTTCCCATTGTAAGATTGTCACTGACCTCTAGTGTTTTGTAGGTGACTGTACAAATAGTCTCGTCCACCAGCCGGCTCAATATGCGGTTGCAGTAGCAATTAGTAAGCCCCTTGTCCGGGCCAGATGGCCCATAGGGCAGGATGCTATCTCTTGTTTCTGTAGCACAAGGCAGCTTGATGTGTTCCCTGGACAGGACACTAGTCTAACGCAGAGACTTACCCTCAATCCATCTCCTTAATGCGAAGCAGAGAGGCATCAGGACCCATTTTTTAAGTATACCTCGACCAGGGATCGAACCATCCAATCTTAGTGTGGACATTCAAACCACAACTTTAGTGTCCTTTGGGCTATAGAATAGCTTGACAGTTTATGGAATTAAATTATATGAGGCCATGTTATACTTGATTTGATTGTATTGTGGTATTGATAAAAACAAGACTAGTCTGACATGACAATAAGAAGATTAGACTCGCATACATAAAAAAAAAAACATGTCCAAAGCAACAGCCATTTCACAGAGTACTTTATTTTGCCTAATAACAGTGGAGAACAAAAGTAACATTGTGGTCATACTGCATAGAAGTTCATGTTAACAATACATGAAGAAATACAGTTAAATGATCAGTATATCTCTATTTTCTTCCATTGAATAGGAACTGACAATTAAAGTAATACAAGGTCAGAATCTACGATCACTGCACTTATCAGTCATTTTATTTCAATGTCTGGTCTAAGCCCTTGGTTTGCGATATCTACTAAGCTAACATATGGAATTGTTTTAAGATGGTCATACCATGGATCATTTAGCCATTTGATTTGGAATTTTAGGACCCCTGTAGGTATAAAAACAAATATATAAAACAATTATTTGATAAAATATTGAATTTGCCTTTTACTGCTATAACCCATAGAAACACATTGATAACAGATTCATAAATGGCAAAACAGCCAAAAAATGTATCATAAGGAATAAGGTTTTGAAGTGTCTGTCCTATTGTCCGAGTACTTGTTTAGTACAGTCAGTTTGTAACTCCACTCACTACTTGTAGCTGTATAGTCTGTTTGTTTGTGTTGTTGGTCTTGGCTAGCTTAATGTTCTAGTCGGTAGCTAGCTAGCTAGCTAGCACACACACACTCCCTCATGTGGCTGCTAGCATCGTCATGAAAAGGGGCATGAGGGAAGCCCTACAATATTACATTTTTCTAAGTAGTGAGAATGCTCGGGAGCAGGCAATGCTGAAAAGTAATCTTTACATGTTGTCCTTTTCTTAAATGTAGTTTTGCAATTGACTAAAACAAGCAGACAACAAGAAAACTGTGTTTGAAAAAGGTCAAGTTTTTGCTGTGAGCCAATTGAGTAACCTAGGTTACCACAGGTTGTTTTCCCCACAGGTGGGCTGGGCCGGGCCGCGACGGTCCATCTAATACCGACTGGGTCTACATCTAGGAGATATAAGCAAACACCTATTTTTATTTTATTTATTTTTACATCTATACCCATATTTAGTCACTTTGTTTATGGCACTTTTTATACCCTCATTCATGTTGTGCCATTTTCACAGGTTACCTTCCGTGCGTCGTAGAGTAAAACAATGTGCTAAATGTTTGTGAAAGTCTTGTGTCGATGTTGGTGACTATTAGCTTGTAGCTCAAACGGTTCGGACTGGACAGTTGGTTTTGTGAGAAGACATCTTTGATATTAGGACTTGGGTGTCAGAAAGTTCAGACGACTGCCATAAAGCTTGTGGGTGTCGTAGAGCAAAACAAACAACATTGTCATGTTCGTGTGTCTCCTCTTTGATGGGGTCGTATGAGTTGCTAGCTCAAACGGTTTGGGTTTTAAATCCAATTTTGTGACGATTTTCTTGTCCGGATCCTCTCATGTGTAGAAAAACACCGCTTTCACAAGCCCCATCTTATGAAATAGGCCAAGCTTTATATCAGTGGAAAGAGGGGATTGAGCTGCAGCCACTGAAAGAAACGGTAAGTCTCTAGCCTAAACACTCAGGGAGCTAATGACGTCTCGTGTGACACGCACGTGTCAATTGACTATAGGTTGACTCCATGTGTTAAATTGTACATAGTGAATACACCAAAATACACTCTTTATAAGCAAAGCATCTTTCTACATTTGCAGTATAGGTAACAAACCAGTTATTCTATAACTTCGATCTCTCTTTTTCATATGACCCATTTTGTTTGGTTAACGTGTTTATTTTTTCTCCTTGAAGATAAATTTTTCTCCTTAGGGGTCTCTAAAAGTCAGATATGTGCTATAGATGTCATGAGATTAATTATTAATGACATAAATTGCTTTTCCATGTTATCACTGTTTATGTTACTTTTATAAAGTATGTGAGCCTCCTTAAAACAATTACTATTATATAAGATACTATAATACAAAACCGTACAGGGTAATATACTATTTCTCCTTTATACAGTACCTTCAGAAAGTATTCACACCCTTTGACTTTTTCCACATTGTGTTGTGTTACAGCCTGAATTTAAAATGGATTAAATTGAGTTTTTTTTTGTCACTGGCCTACACACAATACCCCATAATGTCAAGTGGAATTAAGTTTTTCAATAATTTCTGGAGTCAAGTGTTCAACCCCTAAATAAGTTAATGAGTAAAAGTTTAACTAGTCACATAAGTTGCATGGACTCACTCTGTGTGCAATAATAGCGTTTAAAAACAAAGAGTCTCTTTGTTTTTATAGCTTACAGTTTATTCACCGTTAGTCAGCACCTCTACACTAAATAATTTTCTCTGGGTGTGCGCCAGCTCATGCTTTTTATTAGACAATAATAGCGTTTAACATGATTTTTTGAATGACTACCTCATCTCTGTACCCAACACATATAGTTGAAGTCGGAAGTTTACATACACTTAGGTTGGAGTCATTAAAACTTGTTTTTCAACCACTCCACACATTTCTTGTTAACAAACTATAATTTTGGCAAGTCGGTTAGGACATCTACTTTGTGCATGACACAAGTCATTTTTCCAACAATTGTTTACAGACAGATTATTTCACTTATAATTCACTGTATCACAATTCCAGTGGGTCAGAAGTTTACATACACTAAGTTGACTGTGCCTTTGAACAGCTTGAAAAAATCCAGAAAAAGATGTCATGGCTTTAGAAGCTTCTGATAGGCTAATTGACATCATTTGAGTCAATTGGAGGTATACCTGTGGATGTATTTCAAGGCCTACCTTCAAACTCAGCGCCTCTTTGCTTGATGGGAAAATCAAAAGAAATCAGCCAAGCCTCAGAAATTGCAGACCTCCACAAGTCTGGTTCATCCTTGGGAGCAATTTCCAAACGCCTGAAGGTACCACGTTCATCTGTACAAACAATAGTACGCAAGTATAAACACCATGGGACCACACAGCCGTCATACCGCTCAGGAAGGAGACGTGTTCTGTCTCCTAGAGATGAACGTACTTTGGTGCGAAAAGTGCAAATCAATCCCAGAACAACAGCAAAGGACCTTGTGAAGATGCTGGAGGAAACGGGTACAAAAGTATCTATATCCACAGTAAAACAAGTCCTATATCGTCAGCAAGAAAGAAGCCACTGCTCCAAAACCGCCATAAAAAAGCCAGACTACGGTTTGCAACTGCACATGGGGACAAAGATCGTACCTTTTGGAGAAATGTCCTCTGGTCTGATGAAACAAAAATAGAACTGTTTGTCCATAATGACCATCGTTATGTTTGGAGGAAAAAGGGGGACGCTTGCAAGCCGAAGAACACCATCCCAACCGTGAAGCATGGGGGTGCCAGCATCATGCTGTGGGGGTGCTTTGCTGCAGGAGGGACTGGTGCGCTTCACAAAATAGATGGCATCATGAGGAAGGAAAGTTATGTGGATATATTGAAGCAACATTTCAAGACATCAGTCAGGAAGTTAAAGCTTGGTTGCAAATGTGTATTCCAAATGGACAATGACCCCAAGCATACTTACAAAGTTGTGGCAAACTGTCTTAAGGACAACAAAGTCAAGGTATTGGAGTGGCCATCACAAAGCCCTGACCTCAATCCTATAGAAAATGTGTGGGCAGAACTGAAAAAGCGTGTGCGAGCAAGGAGGCCTACAAACCTGACTCAGCTACACCAGCTCTGTCAGGAGGAATGGGCCAAAATTCACCCAACTTATTGTGGGAAGCTTGTGGAAGGCTACCCAAAATGTTTGACCCAAGTTAAACAATTTAAAGGCAATGCTACCAAATACTAATTGAGTGTATGTAAACTTCTGACCCACTGGGAATGTGAAGAAATAAATAAAAGCTGAAATTAATCACTCTCTCTACAAGTATTCTGACATTTCACATTCTTAAAATAAAGTGGTGATCCTAACTGACCTAAGACAGATAATTTTTACTAGGATTAAATGTCAGGAATTGTGAATAACTGAGTTTAAATATATTTGGCTAAGGTGTATGTAAACTTCCGACTTCAACTGTACAATGATCTGTAAGGTCCCTCAGTTGAGCAGTGAATTTCAAACACAGATTCAACCACAAAGACCTGGGAGGTTTTCCAATGCCTCGCAAAGAAGGGCACCTATTGGTAGATGGGTAAAAAAAAAAGCAGACATTGAATATCCTTTTGAGCATGGTGAAGTTATTAATTACACTTTGGATGGTGTATCAATACACCCAGTCACTACAAAAGATACAGTAGTCCTTCCTAACTTAGTTGCTGGAGAGGAAGCAAACCGCTCAGGGATTTCACAATGAGGTCAATGGTGACTTAAAAAACAGTTACAGAGTTTAATGGCTGTGATATGAGAAAACTGAGGATGGATGAACAACATTGTAGTTACTCCACAATACTAACCTAAAAAAGAAGGAAGCCTGTACAGAATAAAAAATATTCCAAAACATGCATCCTGTTTGCAACAAGGCACTGAAGTAATACTGCAAGAAAAGAGGCAGAGCAATTAACTTTTTGCCCTGAATACAAAGTGTTGGATTTGCCGCAAACATGACACATTACTGAGTACCACTCTCCATATTTTCAAGTATAGTGGTGGCTGCATCATGTTATGGGTATGCTTGTAATTGTTAAGGACTGGGTGGTTCAGTCTGCTTACCATCCAGCACTGAGAGATTAATTCACCTTTCAGCAGCACAATAACCTAAAACACAAGGCAAAATCTATACTGGAGTTGCTTACCAAGAAGACCGTGAATGTTCCTGAGTGGCTGAGTTACAGTTTTAACTTTAATCTACTTGAAAATCTATGTTAAGACCTGAAAATGGTTGTCTAGCAATGATCAACAAACAATTTGACAGAGCTTGAATAATTTTGAAAAGAATAATGGGCAAATGTTGCACATTCCAGGTGTGGAAAGCTCTTTTAAAGACTCACAGCTGTAATCGCTGCCAAGGGTGTTTCTAACAAGTATTGACTCAGGGGGTCGAAATCTTATCTAATCAAGATATATTAGTGTTTTTTATTTTTTACAAATGTTAGAATTTTTGTGTAAATCGTTGACAAAAAAATACAATTAAATACATTTTAATCTCACTTTGAAACAACCAAATGAGGAAAAAGTCAAGGGGTGTGAATACTTTCTGAAGGCACTGTACATAACACATTCATATTGCACTTAGAATCTGGACGCTGATGGTGAAGGTTTTCTGTAAGCAGGGACAACCACCTTGTATTGCAGAGCTTCCAATGCTGAAATATTAAAAGATCATATAGGATTGCTTTTAGAATTTTGGGGGGGAATTTCATTGCACCATCATGTTTGTGGAGTGCACAAAGGTTTAAATACACTGGATGGCCTCTTGGCTATGTTGAAGACCTCCTAGATCTAGCGTACAGCATCTTGGAGCCTTTGGAATAGTGAAGTGTCAGAAATCTGCCTGTGTTTCACACAGGAATAGAAGGCAGTGTAGGTTTGGACTATGCCACAAACAGGAAGGCCCATGAGGATATGGGAGCTGTATTTGTCCAAAAGGCTCAAAATTAAAACATGTAAACTTGTCAGAAATACTTGGTTGTACCAATGACCACAGAACCAGGTTGGGAAAATGCCCATGGAGAATAATGGAGAATCAGATGAGGTAAATATAACAGACAAAATAGTACCAAACCATTCTCTAAACCAATTTAGACAACAACGTGAATGTCACCTGGGAACAGCTCTCCAATGTCCATCCCTCAAATGAACACGATCCAGGGCTCCAAATCATCCGATGTCCTCGATCTCTCCTCCAACTCAGGGCAGATCTGGCACCATGGCGTTGAACCTCTTTTGGTTGGTCAAGTCCCTGTAGAGGTCCGAGCGCAGGAAGCGAGGGTACGGGTCCTTCTCCATGAGGCCGTAGATCCTGTTCTGGGCCAGGTCAAAGGTTGAGGCCGAGGTGCTCTGCAGGTTCTCCTTGGTGACCTCTCGGGTGTAGGAGTCCAGATTCACCTGTTATTGGAAGGAGGCTCTTAAAGGGGCAATCTGCAGTAGCTACATACATTTTTGGACTTATAAATTAATAATATGTACCCATTGATTCTTGAAGAATATAACATAAATGCCTCATGAGCTGAGTTCAACTGTTGTACTCCATCAGAACTCGAAATATAAGGTTGTTTTACTCTGTTTGTAAGCAAAGTAATGTAAACAAACACTGTATAGCCTCAAAGCATGGTTAAAACTATATAATGTTGATATCATGGATGGTCAGTCCTTGCATCCATAGTTCTGTCTATGCATTTGAGAGTGGTTAAATTTCTCGAGCCCCATCCCTCAGCTTTTTAGCGAAACTGTGGCGGGGATTACGCTTTGTTATTGTTTCAACTGTTGATTGCCACTTTAAATATCACACCCTGCTAATGTTTCATATACGCTGGGTTGAGGTTTCCCCTAGGCACAGATCTAGGATCAGCTTCCCTTCCCCCAATCCTAACCTTAAAGCTAGTCCTTAATTGAAACAACAACCAAATAGTTACCCCGCCTCTGTTTTGGTAAAAAGCTGATGGAGAGGCCTGGAGAAATGTAACCACTCTCAAATTCATAGACAGTGCTATGGATGCAAAGACTGACCATCCAGCATATCAAAGTTATAATTTTAACCATGTTTTGAGGATATACAGTGTTTGTTTACATGTACATTGTTTACAAACATTGGAGTAAAAAAAAAGCGTATATTTTGGGATCTGCTGGGGTACGACAATTGAACTAACCTCTTATATATCAATAATTTATACGTCCAAATGGATGGAGCAACTAAGGATTCTAGATTTAAAGGCTCAATGCAGCTGTTATCTCATATCAAATAATTTCTGGGTAAAAGTTAAGTACTGTACCTTACTGTGATTGTAAGCTTTTTAGCAAGAGCAATTTCTCAAGCAAGAACTGTCTGGGAGTGGTCTGAGTGGGGAGGGGAAAACTGGAAACTATCCGTTATTGGCAGAGAGGTTTGGAACTCTTTCTTATTGGTCTATTAAAGGGAAAGTTTACCTAAAATCCAACATTTCCCAAGTGATTCCATACACTGAAACTAGGTAGGTGGCTTTTGCCTTTTTCTCCCTCTCTTTCCCTGCAGTCTAGAACAGGAAAGCGGCAAAAACGGCGTCACGTCACTTGTGATGTTTGTTTGTGCACTGCTAGCTCTGCTCCATTGTCAATCAAAGAGCAATTGAGAAATCTGCGAATTGTGGACAATTTTTTTTACTGAAAGCGTACTGCCGAATTAGCTATTTTTAATCAAAAGTACTATCGGTTTGGAGTCAGAAAATGTGTAGTTTTCCACCTAAAACCCTTGCGATTATTTTATATCATTATTTTATGTGGCAGACTGCAACAGCAGAGATAGGTAACAACTGTGTATGTGCGCTCTCGTTGGGGAATCCCTTTACGTAAAAACTGCACGCAATGCCCTTATTCACAATCACAGAGGCTAGTTTTTTTTTTGGAGGAAAAGTGAAGACAGTAGCATAGCGTTACAGATGAGTTATACTAAGTACACAACAACCTAGTGATGAAGAAAACTACTGGAGGGGCGCTGATGGTGTCGTTGAACGGTACTTTATATTTTGTTTATGAATTTTCTGTTTTACAGACAGATAATGACAGCAAACAATACATCGAGAATAACCCCCCAACCCCAACAGAAGACAGAAAAACGAAAACAGAAAGAAAAAGCAGAACACAACAGGAATCGGCAACATGCTTCATTGATATTTGACATACTGTATAAGGATTATGCTCCATTAAAAATAATTACTTCGGATCAGGGTGGGTTGCAGGTTGTATGCTGTGTTATCCATCTTCACGTGACAGATAAGCCAAAAAGGGCTGCCATATCTTAAGGAATGTATTAGATCTGCCAGAGATATCATGGCGAATCCTTTCTATATGTAGCAAACTGGTGACTTCAGCTAACCAGGTTTTTTAAAACAGATATTCTCCTTATTCCAAAGGCTTAAAATATTTATTTTTGCAATAACCAAGCCATATTGCGCAGTATTCTGTTCCCAGTGGGTTAAAGTCATTACATGCTGTAACCTGCCTAAAATAGCAGTGTCCAGGGCTGGTGTGAGGTTACAGCTGTATACTTCTGAGTAACACTTACAAATATCCAGCCAGAATGTGTGCAGTTTGGGGCAGTTTGACCAGAAGAGGTGACCTAGGGCACCTTCAGCAGACTTGCACTTAGGGCATATGGGAGAGAATGACGTGTAAAATGAGTGTAATTTGGTACAGGAATAGTGGAGTCCGTGAATCACTTAGTGTTGAATAAGTTGGTGTCGGGAGTTTATCGAGCACAAGTGAATATCTCGAAGGTAAACAGCCCAACTGTTATCAGTAATCTCCATACCAAGGTCTTCCTCCCAGGTGTCCTTCAAATATTGTGTGGATACAGAGTAATATGCTGCAAAGAGATCTACAAATCTGGAGACGAGACTCTTGGAGTCAAGGTTCACGAAAATATACAGGTCAGGTCAGGTCAGGTGTAATTGCCTCAATTTTGTATATTTAAGCAAATAGGTGTAGAGACAGAGGTCTCCGGGAGACCGAATCTTTTCCAAATTTGATACAAAAAAATAAAAATATGTTGTTTTGCATAAAGTTATTGCCAGTAATAACTTTAGGGGATTTAGTTGATGAAAAAATATGTGCTGGAAGAGAGGTGTTGTTTATATCTTGTTCAATAGCAAGTCATGAAGGGGTGGAGGGATCTACCACACCAGGATATGCATCCTGCCAATAAACCAGTGCTCTAGCATTTTATGCCCAATAAGAATGTTGAAAATTTGGCAGGCTCAGGCCCCCTTACTCTTTGGGTTTGATTATGTGTTTTTTTAGAGATACGGTATACTTTGTATCCCCACACAAAAGGCAAGATGATAGAATCCAAGGATTTGAAAAAAGCTTTAGTAAGAAATATAGGCAGATGTCTGAAAGAGATAAAGGAATCTGGGGAGTGTACCCATTTTAATAGCGTTAACATGGCCTATCATAGATAGAGGCAACACTCTCCAGATCTCAATGTTGCGCTTCAACTTCTCGATCATGTCGAGATAGTTCAATTTATAAATCAAATGAGGATCTTTGGGGATGACAATGCCTAAATATTTAATTTTGTCTCTTGTGATTTTATTTTTAAGAAAGTCTGTTTAAGTCGCCTTTTTGAGGCATGAATTCGCTTTTATCCCAGTTTCTGGTGTACCCAGAAACGTCTCCAAAATGATGATTCGATGAGCTACAACAGTGGTGGGAGTGACTCTTCAGGGCGTGAAAGGAACAAAATGATGTCATCCGCGTAGAGTGAGCTGCGGTGATCAACCTTGTCCATGTTTAGCGGAGCAATGACAGGATGGCTTCTGATACTAATAGCTAGGGGTTCCATAGCAATGGCAAATAGCAACGGACTCAAGAGGCGAACTGTATTTATTTGAGCCAGAGTATTTTGATGCAGAATTTAGGCAAATTGAGCTTCAGATGGCCGCCACCGCTCTAGCTACCGAGACCACAGCCCCAGCCCAACCCAACGATGAACGCAGATTGGTGGTGCAGTTGTGTTAACTGTGCTCCAATGCAGACTCCAATTCCGACAGAGAATTTGATTACATGACAGGAACTTATTCATGATGAGGAGCAGTTAGTTTGCTTTCGCGACCACAGGGATTTTGCTGCCCACATCAACTCTGGTGTCCTGGAAAAAGAAATCTGTTTCCCAAAAATAAATTTGAGACGCCACCCCAATCCAGCTGGGCCAAATGGACAGTTATCCAATGAGTAAGTAGCTGAACTTTACTTTATTGAATGACCACTTATCATAAACCTCTATAAGCTAGACCATTGTGGGTTTATGTTTTTACATTAGCCCAAACACTGTCCACATACAGTATGTTTTCACAATGTTTTTGGCCTCTTTTATTTTAGTAGGATATAGGAAATATAGGCCTACACATTGAACTTGAAATAACAGCAACATTTAAGAAGAGAAAATAAGAACCTGTTTTCATATTGTCAAAAATATGTACATGACTGTTGCTCCAGATTCTCAAATTCACTTTGCCCTTTGATCTATAATTGTCATTCCAGAGAGTCGAGACTGGTCTCATACTGCATGGTTGTACACACTGTATCTTGGTTTCCTCCGTGGTGAGACAATGGGTCCAGGAGTCCGGATTCCTCTTCCATCCTGCGTAGTAAATGCCATCCGAGCCAAATATCTAAATCGCCTACACTAGTTTTCAGGAAGTGGAAGACTCCAAGGACTTGTGAATACTCAAAGTTACAGCTACAGTGCATTCGGAAAGTATTCAGACCCCTTGACTTTTTCCACATTTTATTACGTTACAGCCTTATTCTAAAATTGAATAATAATAACATCTATCTACACACAATACCCCATAATGACAAAGTAAAAACTGGTTTTTAGAAATGTTTGCAAATGCATTCAAAATAAACTGAAATAATACATTTACATTAGTATTCAGCCCATTTACTCAATACTTTGTTGAAGCACCTTTGGCAGCGATTACAGCCTTGAGTCTTCTTTGGTATGACGCTACAAGCTTGGCACACCTGTATTTGGGGAGTTTCTTCCATTCTTCGCTGCAGATCCTCTCAAGCTCTGTCAGGTTTGATGGGGAGCGTCGCTGCATTGCTATTTTCAGGTCTCTCCAGAGATGTTCGGTCGGGTTCAAGTCCGGGATTTGGCTGGGCCACTCAAGGACATTCAGAGACTTGTCCCGAAGCCACTCCTGCGTTATCTTGGCTGTGTGCTTAGGGTCGTTGTCCTGTTGGAAGGTGAACCTTCGCCCCCAGTCTGAGGTCCTGAACGCTCTGGAGCAGGATTTATTACTTTTTTAATCCATTTTTTAATAAGGTTGTAACGTAACAAAATGTGGAAAAAGACAACAGGTCTGAATACTTTCCGAAGGCACTGTGTGTGTGTGTATATATATATATATATATATATATACAGTGAGCTCCATAATTCATTGGACAGTGACCATTGTTTTGTTATTTTGGTTCTGTACCCTAGCACTTTGAGTTTGAAAGGATACAATGACAATGAGCGTGAAGTGCAGACTGTCAGCTTTAATTTGAGGGTATTTTCATACATATCGGATGAACCGTTTAGAAATGACAGCACCTTTTGTACATGGTCCCCCCATTTTAAGGTACTACAAGTATTTGTTAAATTGGCTTCACAGATGTGTGTCGTTAGGCAGGTGTATTCATTTGTGTCGTTAGTGAATGCAGGAGAGCTGTTGATGAATAGTAATGATTCTAGACGTTGCTATTGCCTTTGGAGGTTGTTATTGGGGTGTGACAACATGAGGAAGACAGCAGTGTCGATGCAAATGAAGTTGGCCGTCATAAGGCTCAGACATGAAAATCAATCATTCAGGAACATTGCAAAAACCCTGGCCATGCCCAAGTCAACAGTTTTGTTCATCATTAACAAGAAAAAAACAACCGGTGAACTCAATTATGTCAAAAGACCCGGTAGACAGAGGAAGACCACTGTAGTGGATGACCGGAGAATACTCTCTATGGTGAAGAAAAAACCCTGATAACAGCCCAAAAGATCAAAAACACTCTCCTGGATGCAGGTGTAGATGTGTCAAAGTCTACCATACGTAGAAGACTACACCAGCAGGACTACAGAGGGTACACTACAAGATGCAAACCACTGATAAGCCTGAAGAACAGAAAGGCAAGATTACAGTTTGCTAAAAGCACCTAAAAGAACCCCAAGAGTTCTGGAAAAAATATTGTGGACAGATGAGACAAAGATTAACATGTACCAGAGTGATGGAAAGACAAAAGTGTGGAGAAAAAAAGAAATGCCCATGATCCAAAGCATACCACCTCATCCATGAAACATGGTGGAGGGGGTGTTATGGCTTGGGCCTGTATGGCTGCCAGTGGAACAGGCTCACTTGTCTTCATCGATGATGTGACTACAGACAGAAGTAGAACAATGAATTCTGAAGTCTACAGAAATATTTTATCTGCTCAGATAAAACCAAATGCCTCCAAACTCATTGGACGGCACTTAATCACGCAACAAGACAATGACCCTAAACATACTGCTAGAGCAACAAAGGGGTTTTTGATGGCCAAAAAGTGGAAAAACCTTGACTGGCCGAGTCAATCACCAGATCTGAATCCAATTGAACATGAATTTTACATGCTGAAGAGGAGACTTAAGGCAATAAGTCCCCGAAACAAGCAGGAACTGAAGATGGCTGCAGTACAGGCCTGGCAGAGCATCACCAGGGAAGATACCCAGCGTCTGGTGATGGCGATGCATCGCAGACTTCAAGCAGTCATTGCATGCAAAGGATATGCGACCAAATATTAACAATGATTACTTTATTCTACATTATGTTAAACTGTCCAATGATTTCTGATGCCCGAAAATGGGCGGGACCATGTACAAAAGCTTCTATAATTCGTAAACGGTTCATCCGATATGTATGAAAATACCCTCAAATTAAAGCTGACAGTCTGCACTTCACCCTCATTGTCATTGTATCCTTTCAAACTCAAAGTGCTAGGTACAGAACCAAAATAACAAAAGAATGGTCACTGTCCAGTGAATTATGGAGCTCACTGTATATATATATATATATATATATATATATATATATATATATATATATATATATACACATACACACACACACACACACACACACACATATAGAGTGAGGGAAAAAAGTATTTGATCCCCTGCTGATTTTGTACGTTTGCCCACTGACAAAGACATGATCAGTCTATCATTATAATGGTAGGTTTATTTGAACAGTGAGAGACTCAAATAACAACAAAAAAAATCCAGAAAAATGCATGTCAAAAATGTTATAAATTGAGGGAAATAAGTATTTGACCCCTCTGCAAAACATGACTTAGTACTTGGTGGCAAAATCCTTGTTGGCAATCACAGAGGTCAGACGTTTCTTGTAGTTGGCCACCAGGTTTGCACACATCTCAGGAGGGATTTTGTCCCACTCCTCTTTGCAGATCTTCTCCAAGTCATTAAGGTTTCGAGGCTGACGTTTGGCAACTCGAACCTTCAGCTCCCTCCACAGATTTTCTATGGGATTAAGGTCTGGAGACTGGCTAGGCCACTCCAGGACCTTAATGTGCTTCTTCTTGAGCTACTCCTTTGTTGCCTTGGCCGTGTGTTTTGGGTCATTGTCATGCTGGAATACAAAAATCCAGAAAATCACATTGTATGATTTTCAAGTAATTAATTTGCATTTTATTGCATGACATAAGTATTTGATACATCAGAAAAGCAGAACTTAATATTTGGTACAGAAACCTTTGTTTGCAATTACAGAGATCATATGTTTCCTGTAGGACTTGACCAGGTTTGCACACACTGCAGCAGGGATTTTGGCCCACTCCTCCATACAGACCTTCTCCAGATCCTTCAGGTTTCGGGGCTGTCGCTGTGCAATACGGACCTTCAGCTCCCTCCAAAGATTTCTATTGGGTTCAGGTCTGGAGACTGGCTAGGCCACTCCAGGACCTTGAGATGCTTCTTACGGAGCCACTCCTTAGTTGCCCTGGCTGTGTGTTTCGGGTCGTTGTCATGCTGGAAGACCCAGCCATGACCCATCTTCAATGCTCTTACTGAGGGAAGGAGGTTGTTGGCCAAGATCTCACGATACATGGCCCCATCCATCCTCCCCTCAATACGGTGCAGTCGTCCTATCCCCTTTGCAGAAAAGCATTCCCAAAGAATGATATTTCCACCTCCATGCTTCACGGTTGGGATGGTGTTCTTGGGGTTGTACTCATCCTTCTTCTTCCTCCAAACACGGCGAGTGGAGTTTAGACCGAAAAGCTCTATTTTTGTTTCATCAGACCACATGACCTTCTCCCATTCCTCCTCTGGATCATCCAGATGGTCATTGGCAAACTTCAGATGGGCCTGGACATGCGCTGGCTTGAGCAGGGGGACCTTGCGTGCGCTGCAGGATTTTAATCCATGACGGCGTAGTGTGTTACTAATGGTTTTCTTTGAGACTGTGGTCCCAGCTCTCTTCAGGTCATTGGCCAGGTCCTGCCATGTAGTTCTGGGCTGATCCCTCACCTTCCTCATGATCATTGATGCCCCACGAGGTGAGATCTTGCATGGAGCCCCAGACCGAGGGTGATTGACCGTCATCTTGAACTTCTTCCATTTTCTAATAATTGCGCCAACAGTTGTTGCCTTCTCACCAAGCTGCCTGCCTATTGTCCTGTAGCCCACCCCAGCCTTGTGCAGGTCTACAATTGTATCCCTGATGTCCTTACCCAGCTCTCTGGTCTTGGCCATTGTGGAGAGGTTGGAGTCTGTTTGAGTGTGTGGACAGGTGTCTTTTATACAGGTAACGAGTTCAAACAGGTGCAGTTAATACAGGTAATGAGTGGAGAACAGGAGGGCTTCTTAAAGAAAAACTAACAGGTCTGTGAGAGCCGGAATTCTTACTGGTTGGTAGGTGATGTAATACTTATGTCATGCAATAAAATGCAAATGAATTACTTAAAAATCATACAATGTGATTTTCTGGATTTTTGTTTTAGATTCCGTCTCTCACAGTTGAAGTGTACCTATGATAAAAATTACAGACCTCTACATGCTTTGTAAGTAGGAAAACCTGCAAAATCGGCAGTGTATCAAATACTTGGTCTCCCCACTGTATATATATATATATATATATATATACACACACACAGTTAAAGTCGGAAGTTTACATACACTTAGGTTGGAGTCATTAAAACTTGTTTTTCAACCACTCCACACATTTCTTGTTAACAAACTATAATTTTGGCAAGTCGGTTAGGACATCGACTTTGTGCATGACACGTAATTTTTCCAACAATTGTTTACAGACAGATTATTTCACTTATAATTCACTGTATCACAATTCCAGTGGGTCAGAAGTTTACATACTCTAAATTGACTGTGCCTTTAAACAGCTTGGAAAATTCCATAAAACGATGTAATGGCTTTAGAAGCTTCTGATAGGCTAATTGTCATCATTTGAGTCAATTGGAGGTGTACCTGTGGATGTATTTCAAGGCCTACCTTCAAACTCAGTGCCTCTTTGCTTGACATCATGGGAAAATCAAAAAAAAATATGCCAAGACCTCAGAAAAAAAATTCTAGTCCTCCACAAGTCTGGTTCATCCTTGGGAGCAATTTCCAAACGCCTGAAGGTACCACGTTCATCTGTACAAACAATAGTACGCAAGTATAAACACCATGGGACCACGCAGCCGTCATACCGCTCAGGAAGCAGACGTGTTCTGTCTCCTAGAGATGAAAGTACTTTGGTGCGAAAAGTGCAAATCAATCCCAGAACAACAGCAAAGGAACTTGTGAAGATGCTGGAGGAAACAGGTACAAAAGTATATATATCCACAGTAAAACTGGTCTTATATCGACATAACCTGAAAGGCCGCTCAGCAAGGAAGAAGCCACTGCTCCAAAACCTCCATAAAAAAGCCAGACTACGGTTTGCAACTGCACATGGGGACAAAGATCATACTTTTTGGAGAAATGTCCTCTGGTCTGATAAATCAAAAATAGAACTGTTTGGCCATAATGACCATCATCATGTTTGGAGGAAAAAGGGGGACGCTTGCAAGCCGAAGAACACCATCCCAACCGTGAAGCACAGGGGTGGCAGCATCATGCATGGGGGTGCTTTGCTGCAGGAGGGACTGGTGTGCTTCACAAAATAGATGGCATCATGAGGAAGGAAAATTATGTGGATATATTGAAGCAACATCTCAAGACAACAGTCAGGAAGTTAAAGCTTGGTCGCACCCCTTCTCAAAAAACCAACACTCGATCCCTCTGATGTCAACAACTACAGACCAGTATCCCTTCTTTATTTTCTCTCCAAAACTATTGAGCGTGCCGTCTTTAGCCAACTCTCTTGCTATCTCTCTCAGAATGACCTTCTTGATCCAAACCAGTCAGGTTTCAAGACTGGTCATTCAACTGAGACTGCTCTTCTCTGTGTCACGGAGGCTCTCCGCACTGCTAAAGCTAACTCTCTCTCCTCTGCTCCTGTCCTTCTAGACCTGTCTGCTGCCTTTGATACTGTGAACCATCAAATCCTCCTCTCCACCCTCTCCGAGCTGGGCATCTCCGGCGCGGCTCACTCTTGGATTGCGTCCTACCTGACCGGTCGCTCCTACCAAGTGGCGTGGCGAGAAGCTGTCTCCGCACCACGTGCTCTCACCACTGGTGTCCCCCAGGGCTCAGTTCTAGGCCCTCTCCTATTCTCGCTATACACCAAGTCACTTGGCTTTGTCATATCCTCACATGGCCTCTCCTATCATTGCTACGCAGACGACACACAACTAATCTTCTCCTTTCCCCCTTCTGGCAGACATATCAGTATGGATGACGGATCACCACCTCAAGCTGAACCTTGGCAAGACGGAGCTGCTCTTCCTCCCGGGGAAGGACTGCCCGTTCCATGATCTCGCCATCACGGTTGACAACTCCGTTGTGTCCTCCTCTCAGAGTGCGAAGAGCCTTGGCGTGACCCTGGACAACACCCTGTCGTTCTCCGCTAACATCAAGGCGGTGACCCGATCCTGTAGGTTCATGCTCTACAACATTAGGAGAGTACGACCCTGCCTTACACAGGAAGCGGCACAGGTCCTAATCCAGGCACTTGTCATCTCCCGTCTGGATTACTGCAACTCGCTGTTGGCTGGGCTCCCTGCCTGTGCCATTAAACCCCTACAACTCATCCAGAATGCCGCAGCCCGTCTGGTGTTCAACCTTCCCAAGTTCTCTCACGTCACCCCGCTCCTCCGCACACTACACTGGCTTCCAGTTGAAGCTCGCATCTGCTACAAGACCATGGTGCTTGCCTACGGAGCTGTGAGGGGAACGGCACCTCCGTACCTTCAGGCTCTGATCAGTCCCTACACCCAAACGAGGGCATTGCGTTCATCCACCTCTGGCCTGCTGGCTCCCCTACCTCTGCTGAAGCACAGTTCCCGCTCAGCCCAGTCAAAACTGTTCACTGCTCTGGCACCCCAATGGTGGAACAAGCTCCCTCACGACGCCAGGACAGCGGAGTCACTCAACACCTTCCGGAGACATTTGAAACCCCACCTCTTTAAGGAACACCTGGGATAGGATAAAGTAATCCTTCTAACCCCCCCCCTTACCACACCCCCCCAAAAAATAAAAAATAAAATAATAATAATAATTGTAAAGTGGTTTTCCCACTGGCTATAAGGTGAATGCACCAATTTGTAAGTCGCTCTGGATAAGAGCGTCTGCTAAATGACGTAAATGTAAATGGGTCTTCCAAATGGACAATGACCCCAAGCATACTTCCAAAGTTGTGGCAAAATGGCTTAAGGACAACAAAGTCAAGGTATTGGCGTGGCCATCACAAAGCCCTGACCTCAATCCTATAGAACATTTGTGGGCAGAACTGAAAAGGCGTGTGCGAGCAAGGAGGCCTACAAACCTGACTCAGTTACACCAGCTCTGTCAGGAGGAATGGGCCAGAATTCACCCAACTTATTGTGGGAAGCTTGTGGAAGGCTACCCGAAACGTTTGACCCAAGTTAAACAATTTTTTTTTTTTTTTTTTTTTCACCTTTATTTAACCAGGTAAGCCAGTTGAGAACAGGTTCTCATTTACAACTGCGACCTGGCCAAGATAAAGCAAAGTAGTGCAATAAAAAACAACACAGAGTTACATATGGGGTAAAAAAAAAACATAAAGTCAGAAATACAACAGAAAATATATATACAGTGTGTGCAAATGTAGCAAGTTATGGAGGTAAGGCAATAAATAGGCTATAGTGCAGAATAATTACAATAGTATTAACACTGGAATGCTAGATGTGCAAGAGATTATGTGCAAATAGAGATACTGGGGTGCAAAAGAGCAAAATAAATAACAATATAAGGATGAGGTAGTTGGGTGGGCTAATTTCAGATGGGCTGTGTACAGGTGCAGTGATCGGTAAGGTGCTCTGACAACTGATGCTTAAAGTTATTGAGGGAGATAAGAGTCTCCAGCTTCAGAGATTTTTGCAATTCGTTCCAGTCATTGGCAATTTAAAGGCAATGCTACCAAATACTAATTGAGTGTATGTAAACTTCTGACCCACTGGGAATGTGATGAAAGAAATAAAACCTGAGATAAATAATTATCTCTACTATTATTCTGACATTTCACATTCTTAAAATAAAGTGGTGATCCTAACTGACCTATAAACAGGGAATTTTTACTAGGATTAAATGTCAGGAATTGTGAAAAACTGAGTTTAAATGTATTTGGCTAAGGTGTATGTAAACTTCCGACTTCAACTGTATATATATACACATACACTGAACAAAAACATAAACGCAACATGTAAAGTGTTGGTCCCATTTTTCATGAGCTGAAATAAAAGTTCTCAAATGATAGTCCCACTAAGCCCAAACCAGATGGGATGGCGTATCCCTGCAGAATTCTGTGGTAGCCAGGCTGGTTCAGTGTGCCTTGAATTCTAAATGAATCACAGACAGTGTCACCAGCAAAGCACCCCCACACCATAACATCTCCTCCTCCATGCTTTACGGTGGGAACTACACATGCAGAGATAGTCCGTTCACCTACTCTGCGTCTCACAATGACAGCGGTTGGAACCAAAAATCTCAAATTTGGACTCATCAGACCAAAGGATAGATTTCCACCGGTCTAATGTCCATTGCTCGTGTTTCTTGGCCCAAGCAAGTCTCTTCTTCTTATTGCTGTCCTTTAGTAGTGGTTTCATTGGAGCAATTCAACCATGAAGGCCTGATTCACGCATTCTCCTCTGAACAGTTGATGTTGAGATGTGTCTGTTACTTGAACTCTGTGAAACATTGACTTGGGCTGCAATCTGAGGTGAAGTTAACTCTAATTAACTTATTCTCTGCAGCAGAGGTAACTCTGGGTCTTCTTTTCCTGTGGCAGTCCTCATGAGAGTCAGTTTCATCATTGCGCTTTATGGTTTTTGCGACTGCACTTGAAGAAACTTTCAAAGTTCTTTACATTTTCCGGATTGACTGACCATCTCTTAAAATAATGATGGACTGTCATTTCTCTTTGCTTATTTGAGCTGTTCTTGCCATAATATGGACTTGGTATTTTACCAAATGGGGCTATCTTCTGTATACCACCCCTACCTTGTCACAACACAACTGATAGGCTCAAACGCATTAAGAAGGAAAGAAATTCCACAAATTAACTTTTAGCAAGGTACACCTGTTAATTGAAATAAATTCCAGGTGACTACCTCATGAAGCTGGTTGAGAGAATGCCAAGAGTAATTAAAGCTGTCATCAAGGCAAGGGGTGGCTACTTTGAAGAATCTCAAATATATTTTGATTTGTTTAACACATCTTTGGTTACTACATGATTCCACATGTGTTATTTCATAGTTTTGATGTCTTCACTATTAATTCTACATTGTAGAAAATAGTACAAATAAAGAAAAACCCTTGAATGAATAGGTGTGTCCAAACTTTTGACTGGTACTGTACAGTGCATTCGGAAAGTATTCACACCCTTAACTTTTTCCACATTGTTACATTACAGCCTTATTCTAAAATTGATCAAATATTTTGTTATCTCATCAACCTACACACAATACCCCATAATGAGAAAGTAAAAACAGATTTTTTGAAATTTTTGCAAATGTATTAAAAATAAAAAACAGATTCAGATCCAAACTATTCAGATCCTTTGCTATGAGACTCGAAATCAGGTGCATCCTGTTTCCATTGATCATCCTTGAGATGTTTCTACAACCTGATTGGAGTCCACCTGTGGTCAATTCAATTGATTGGACATGATTTGGAAAGGCACACACCTGTCCATACAAGGTCCCACAGTTGACAGTGCATGTCAGAGAAAAAACCAAGACATGAGATCGAAGGAATTATCCGTATAGCTCCGAGACAGGATTGTGTCGAGGCACAGATCTTGCGAATGGTACCAAAACATTTCTGCAGCATTGAAGGTCCTCAAGAACACAGTGGCCATCATTCTTAAAAGGAATAAGTTTGTAACCACCAAGAATCTTTCTAGACCTGGCCGCCCGGCCAAACTGAGCAATCGGGGGAGAAGGGCCTTGGTCAGGGAGGTGACGAAGAACCCTATGGTCACTCTGAAAGAGCTCAAGAGTTCCTCAGTGGAGATGGGAGAACCTTCCAGAAGGACAACCATCTCTGCAGCACTCCACCAATCAGGCCATTATGGTAGAGTGGCCAGACGGAAGCCCCTCCTCAATAAAAGGCACATGACAGCCCGCTTGGAGTTTGCCAAAAGGCACCTAAAGGACTCAGACCATGAGAAACAAGATTCTCTGGTCTGATGAAATCAAGATTGAACTCTTTGGCCTGAATGCCAAGCGTCACTTCTGGTGGAAACCTGGCACCATCCCTACGGTGAAGAATGGTGGTGGCAGCATCTTGCAGAGGGGATGTTTTTCAGAGGCAGGGACTGGGAGACTAGTCAGGATCGAGGGAAAGATGAACGGAGCAAAGTACAGAGAGAGATCCTTGATGAAAACCTGCTCCAGAGCGCTCAGGACCTCAGACTGGGGGCGAAGGTTCACCTTCCAACAGGATAACGACCCTAAGCACACAGCCAAGACAACACAGGTGTGGCTTCGGGACAAGTCTCTGAATGTCCTTGAGTGGCCCAGCCAGAGCCCGTACTTGAACCTGATCTAACATCTCTGGAGACACCTGAAAAAGACTGTGCAGCAACGCTCCCCATCCAACCTGACAGAGCTTGAGAGGATCTGCAGAGAGGAATGGGAGAAACTCCCCAAATACAGGTGTGCCAAGCTTGTAGTTCATACCCAAGAAGACTCGAGGCTGTAATAGCTGCCAAAGGTGCTTCAACAAAGTACTGAGTAAAGGGTCAGAATACTTATGTAAATTAGATATTTCAATTTTTTTGTTTGAATAAAATTTGCAAACATTTCTAAAAACCTGTTTTTACTTTGTCATTATGGGTATGGTGTGTAGATTGATGAGGGGGGAAAAAAACAATTTAATCAATTTTAGAATAAGGCTGTAACGTAACAAAATGTGGAAAAAGTCAATGGTTCTGAACACTTTCCGAATGTACATTGGGGGAAAAAAGTATTTAGTCAGCCACCAATTGTGCAAGTTCTCCCACTTAAAAAGATGAGAGAGGCCTGTAATTTTCATCATAGGTACACATCAACTATGACAGACAAATTGAGATTTTTTTTCTCCAGAAAATCACATTGTAGGATTTTTTATGAATTTATTTGCAAATGATGGTGGAAAATAAGTATTTGGTCACCTACAAACAAGCAAGATTTCTGGCTCTCACAGACCTGTAACTTCTTTAAGAGGCTCCTCTGTCCTCCACTCGTTACCTGTATTAATGGCACCGGTTTGAACTTGTTATCAGTATAAAAGACACCTGTCCACAACCTCAAACAGTCACACTCCAAACTCCACTATGGCCAAGACCAAAGAGCTGTCAAAGGACACCAGAAACAAAATTGTAGACCTGCACCAGGCTGGGAAGACTGAATCTGCAATAGGTAAGCAGCTTGGTTTGAAGAAATCAACTGTGGGAGCAATTATTAGGAAATGGAAGACATACAAGACCACTGATAATCTCCCTCGATCTGGGGCTCCATGCAAGATCTCACCCCGTGGGATCAAAATGATCACACGAACGGTGAGCAAAAATCCCAGAACCACACGGGGGGACCTAGTGAATGACCTGCAGAGAGCTGGGACCTAAGTAACAAAGCCTACCATCAGTAACACACTACGCCGCCAGGGACTCAAATCCTGCAGTGCCAGACGTGTCCCCCTGCTTAAGCCAGTACATGTCCAGGCCCGTCTGAAGTTTGCTAGAGTGCATTTGGATGATCCAGAAGAGGATTGGGAGAATGTCATATGGTCAGATGAAACCAAAATAGAACTTTTTGGTAAAAACTCAACTCGTCGTGTTTGGAGGACAAAGAATGCTGAGTTGCATCCAAAGAACACCATACCTACTGTGAATCATGGGGGTGGAAACATTATGCTTTGGGGCTGTTTTTCTGCAAAGGGACCAGGACGACTGATCCGTGTAAAGGAAAGAATGAATGGGGCCATGTATCATGAGATTTTGAGTGAAAACCTCCTATCAGCAAGGGCATTGAAGATGAAACGTGGCTGGGTCTTTCAGCATGACAATGATCCCAAACACACCGCCCGGGCAACGAAGGAGTGGCTTCGTAAGAAGCATTTCAAGGTCCTGGAGTGGCCTAGCCAGTCTCCAGATCTCAACCCCATAGAAAATCTTTGGAGGGAGTTGAAAGTCCGTGTTGCCCAGCGACAGCCCCAAAACATCACTGCTCTAGAGGAGATCTGCATGGAGGAATGGGCCAAAATACCAGCAACAGTGTGTGAAAACCTTGTGAAGACTTACAGAAAACGTTTGACCTGTGTCATTGCCAACAAAGGGTATATAACATAGTATTGAGAAACTTCTGTTATTGACCAAATACTTATTTTCCACCATAATTTGCAAATAAATTCATAAAAAATCCTACAAATGTGATTTTCTGGAGAAAAAAAATCTCATTTTGTCTGTCATAGTTGACGTGTACCTATGGTGAAAATTACAGGCCTCTCTCATCTTTTTAAGTGGGAGAACTTGCACAATTGGTGGCTGACTAAATACTTTTTTTCCCCACTGTGTGACCAACCGGCTCAAAATTGGTCTTATGTGGCAAAATTTGAAATTGTGTTTTACACATTTGATAAAAGTAGAGACTCAGAGCTACAAAATGGTATATCATACACTACAGTTGAGGAACAATGGGAAAGTAAATTTTTTTTGAAAGT
Source organism: Coregonus clupeaformis (assembly GCF_020615455.1). NCBI lineage: Eukaryota > Metazoa > Chordata > Actinopteri > Salmoniformes > Salmonidae > Coregonus > Coregonus clupeaformis. The sequence continues at coordinate 26,234,256 of NC_059207.1, forward strand.
TGATAAACTTGTAAACTCACCTTTGAGAAAATGGTACTACTACTGGAGAGCCCTTCTTTGTCTACACCCAATAGGCATTGTTCACACCCTCTTAAGCTTTAGCCCCACCCATCTCTTTAAGGGTTGATCCGAGCGTTCTGTACTAACAACAGTAGTCAAGCACTCAAGCTAACTTGCTCACTGAACATTACTCGCCCTAGCAGAGCTGGTTAGGCTGTTATGTTATCCAGATCGTTGGTGACTGCAACTGTGCTGTCAGATTGTCAGTTCGTAAATTCAAAACGTGTCGCACACCGGATGCTCTGGCCGATGAGTAGGGTTGATCCGATCTTTCTGACCTCACAACGGCAGTCAAGCTAACTGGCTAACATTGGCTAGCTTGCTAGATACTTCCAGACACATAATGAGAGAACACCCCACTCTGACCATTTTACTCGCCCTAGCAGAGCTGGTTAGGCTGTTTTCATGTTATCCAGAGCGTTGGTGACTGTAACTGTGCTGCTGGCAACAATTTAACAACGATTTTTGCCAACGTTTACTGACACTGGCCATATTCAACGGATGTTGAGCATTCGGAAATTCATCAGTTATTCTGCGCTCTGGCACACTCAGACGAGAGTGTTCTGAATTCGGAGTAGATGGCCAGACTGAATTTACGAACGCACCCGAAATGGTTACTTGCAAAGTCTTTTGTTAAGACATGTAGCTAGCTAGCTAGATAAACAATTAACCATAATCCCAACTCATGACGTTACTACCCTGCATGAATCTGCAGGTAGCCAACCAACCAGGTTCAATGTTAGCTAGCAAACATTAGGCTATAGCTAGCCAAGCAAATGGCTCTGATATACAAATAATAAAGGTAATACACGTAACGTTAGCTAGCGAGCCAGCCAGCTAACGTTAGCTAGCTAGCTAGCTAGGTAAACAATGAACCATAATCCCAAATCATGACGTTACTACCCTGCATGAATCTGCAGGTAGCTAACAACCAGGTTCAATGTTAGCTAGCTAACATTAGGCTATAGCTAGCCAAGCAAATGGCTCTCTGTCAAAATTAGAAACATGTAATATCTGAAAATGTAGCTAGCAAGACTATCTTACCCGTATACATCCTTCATGGATGGACGCGTCTCCTGTCAGATGCCATGGTTGCCCTTAGTTTGAAGATGTAATCCGGAGACAGGTGTTATCTCCATCTCCTTAGCTATCATACTCGAATTCCACTGATTTCAAAACTCTGTCCTCCAGAAAGTGGAGCAACATTTATGCCGTTTTAATACAAGATAAAAAAAAATTTAAGCCGCGTTAGACAGGATTACCTAGACATACTGACCAGCTCAAATTGACAGAAGCGTGCTATATGGCAGACCAATCCAAACTCATCTCTTGGCATGTCCAGCCCACTCATTATCTCAGCCAATCATGGCTAGCGGGAAAGTTGCTGTCTTTTTCTTTGGCTAAACCAACTAGGCTCGTAATTTAAAAAACATATTCGTATTTACAATTGGCATTCAAGTTTGTTATTATGGCACATGAAAGTTCACATGTTCGAGAAGGCATTTCTGCCAAAAGACGCATTTTGATTTTATTTTTTTAAAGTTTGAGTTCAAACGGCTCTCCTGTGAAGTAGTGAACCGCGACATACGCCTAGTTTCCTGAAACGGGTCACATATATAAAAACACAGGACAATCATGTGTTTGACTGCACTGGGCCTTTAACCATTAGTGGGGGAAATGCAAAACTGACCCAAGATCAGCGCCTAGGGGCAACTTCACCCTACTCCGTTTCGTATATCTAAACGGTATAAATAAGAACAATACATCTTATCTGTAACACGCTTTCTCACAAAAACTCAAAGTGCTCAAATAGTAGCAGCATCACTAGAGTATCACTCTAAAGATGAACCATGGTGTGTGTACTGTGTATTAGGCTTTACCTCTTTACAGGACTGTATGGACATGTACTCTGAGAAGATTTGTTTTGCTCGGGAGGCCATTTTGGACTGGGATTTGATCTTCCTGTACTTCTCACAGGCCAGCCAGAAGTCCAAGTTCTCCTCACTGAACTCTGTCTGCAGGAACCTTTGGAAGACTGCCACTCCATCTGTCCAGGACGATAATATCATATTATATAGTGTTTTTGTATTAAATATTGTGTTATTAAATAGTATACAGTGAGGGAAAAAAGTATTTGATCCCCTGCTGATGTTGTACGTTTGCCCACTGACAAAGACATTATCAGTCTATAATTTTAATGGTAGGTTTATTTGAACAGTGAGAGACACAAATAACAACAAAAAAATCCAGAAAAATGCATGTCAAAGATGTTATAAATTGATTTGCATTTTAATGAGGGAAATAAGTATTTGACCCCTTTGCAAAACATGACTTAGTACTTGGTGGCAAAACCCTTGTTGGCAATCACAGAGGTCATACGTTTCTTGTAGTTGGCCACCAGGTTTGCACACATCTCAGGAGGGATTTTGTCCCACTCCTCTTTGCAGATTTTCTCCAAGTCATTAAGGTTTCGAGGCTGACGTTTGGCAACTCGACCTTCAGCTCCCTCCACAGATTTTCTATGGGATTAAGGTCTGGAGACTGGCTAGGCCACTCCAGGACCTTAATGTGCTTCTTCTTGAGCCACTTCTTTGTTGCCTTGGCCGTGTGTTTTGGGTTGTCATGCTGGAATACCCATCCACGACCCATTTTCAATGCCCTGGCTGAGGGAAGGAGGTTCTCACCCAAGATTTGACGGTACATGGCCCCGTCCATCGTCCCTTTGATGCGGTGAAGTCGTCCTGTCCCCTTAGCAGAAAAACACCCCCAAAGCATAATGTTTCCACCTCCATGTTTGATGGTGGGGATGGTGTTCTTGGGGTCATAGGCAGCATTCCTCCTCCTCCAAACATGGCGAGTTGAGTTGATGACAAAGAGCTCCATTTTGGTCTCATCTGACCACAACACTTTCACCCAGTTCTCCTCTGAATCATTCAGATTTACATTTACATTCAAATGTTCATTGGCAAACTTCAGACGGGCCTGTATATGTGCTTTCTTGAGCAGGGGGACCTTGCGGGCGCTGCAGGATTCCAGTCCTTCACGGCGTAGTGTGTTACCAATTGTTTTCTTGGTGACTATGTTCCCAGCTGCCTTGAGATCATTGACAAGATCCTCCCGTGTAGTTCTGGGCTGATTCCTCACTGTTCTCATGATCATTGCAACTCTACAAGGTGAGATCTTGCATGGAGCCCCAGGCCGAGGGAGATTGACAGGTCGTTTGTGTTTCTTCCATTTGCGAATAATTGCACCAACTGTTGTCACCTTCTCACCAAGCTGCTTGGCGATGGTCTTGTAGCCGATTCCAGCCTTGTGTAGGTCTACAATCTTGTCCCTGACATCCTTGGAGAGCTCTTTGGTCTTGGCCATGGTGGAGAGTTTGGAATCTGATTGATTGATTGCTTCTGTGGACAGGTGTCTTTTATACAGATAACAAGCTGAGATTAGGAGCACTCCCTTTAAGAGTGTGCTCCTAATCTCAGCTTTTTACCTGTATAAAAGACACCTGGGAGCCAGAAATCTTTCTGATTGAGAGGGGGTCAAATACTTATTTCCCTCATTAAAATGCAAATCAATTTATAACATTTCTGACATGTGTTTTACTGTTTTTTTGTTGTTGTTGTTATTCTGTCTCTCACTGTTCAAATAAACCTACAATTAAAATTATAGACTGATCATTTCTTTGTCAGTGGGCAAACGTACAAAATAAGCAGGGGATCAAATACTTTTTTCCCTCACTGTATATAACATTTTTGTGTTTTTAGATGTCTCAACATACAGGACCACAATGGAAATAAGTATGTTGACTGTGTTCTTATGCTTGCTGTATTCAATTAATTAATTTACAGTCATTTTGAGACCAAGGTAATTTTTGCATGGCTCCCTTGGAAAATATACAGTGGTCTCCCCTGCCTAAACAAAGGTTAAAGGTTTATTTTAATTTTTGCATTGTCATTTCAGAAAATGTCCATAATGTATCTGCCGCTAATAGTGGGATGATAGTGTTTCACAGTATTAATTACAGTTTTGTGATTGGCTGTGATATTCACCTATTGATGAGCGGCATCTGTTGTCAAAATGGGAAAACGGTTCTGACTTTGTGGCTGTGTTATCTAGTGGAAATCGCTAATTTCCTGCTTGCAAAAATTCTACACTGTCTGCTCAATTTCAGTTTATTTGAGAAAACAAGCACTGAAATAGTATAGGAAATCATTGTGCCATCTAAATCGCTGGGAAATCAGTTTAGAATTTTTGCAACCAGGAAGTGATAGCGATTGCAACTAGATAACACAGCCACAAAGTCAGAACAGCTTTCCCATTGTGACAACAGATGCCGCTCTGGCGGGAGAAATCGATAGGCAAATATCACAGCCAATCACAACACTGGCAGGTAAGTAATACTGTGAAAAACTATCTTTCCACTATTAGCGGCATATATATTATGGACATTTTCTGAAATTACAATGAAAAATTAAAAATAAATCCTATGTGTAGCACCTTTAAATAAAACAGAAATAAAGACATTAGGATCTTTGCGTGTGGAAAAACGTACATTTGTGAGCCAGCAGCGTATCAAAGCATTCCCCCCACTTCAGAGCCTCCTCTGGCGATGGCCTAAAAATGAAAGCAAAGAAAGACAAATTACTAATACATCAAGTTTCTTATTGCGTGGGAGCCTTTCAAATAAATACCCTTCTCTCACACTGTGCCGTGTTTATCTTGTACTATAAGTGTTTATCATTATACTCGGACTATGATTAAAAGTATTTCCTACTGTAAACAGCACGAAGTTGAGGTGATTGACGAAAACGGTAACTATTCTCTCATAGCAAAAACATGACATGCTGATCACCAACATGACATGCTGATCACAAACTGAACGACAGGTGTTGGTTGGTTTGTTGTTGTAATGCTTTTCATATAACTCTAGTGTATGAAGTCGGTTTGAGGTACAGTATCCTCTTCTGAGGTCTTGGGATGCGCCAGTGGATGGAGTGTGCTTTACAGTGTAGGGTGAAGTTGCCCCTAAATGATGATCTTGGGTCAGTTTTGCATTTCCCTCACTAATGGTTAAGGTTAGGATTGGGGTAGGGGAAGCTGGTCCTAGATCTATACCTAGGACCAGCTTCCGGAGTGCTCTTTACAAGGAGGCTCTTACTTGACAGACTTCAGGACTTTCTCTAGCCCGTTTGTTGGGTTGCTGCCATAGAAATCATTCTTCCTCCTTAAGAAAGTCAAGCGATTTTTCATGTCCTTGGCCCTGTGGAAAACATATTTTTTTATTATGTCAATGCCAGAGTATACCCCATAGAGTCGATCCGCTGACTGATACAATCCACTAGCATTGCTACATGCACCCAAAATGCTAGCTAGGAGATTCTATGACGCTGCTAAATAACCAGCTTGAAGAAAATAAAAAAAAGGTTTGGATGAAACAACACTCTAGGTAAATCAAAAATAAGATAAATCAGTTTTTTTTTTTAAAGCAAATGTCTCTAGTCTCCAGTTCTTGTTCCAAAATGAGGAGAGAGAACTTTGGGAATGAAAATGAGAGTAGTTATATCATGATAGAAACATTTTGAGCATAGCAACATTTGATAATGATTGTGATTCAGTGACTGCTGAAGAACAGAGAAGAAACCAGAGGAGGAGGTCAAACAGGATAGCACCAACAATTCGTCATGTCACCCGATCTCTCTGTGTTGCAGCTGTCGATTTCAATATGAAAAGATGGGGGGAAAAGTTTTGACACATGCTTTGGTGAATTTGCAAAGCATGCAAGACAAGAGATACTGATTACCAAGACATATGCACACCACAGTACTTTCTGCCTGCCCCCTCCTCTCTCCCTCGCGCTGGCAGCATGGCATTAGTGGAAACCAAGACAGTTTTCGGGGCAGGCCTGGTTGTCGCGTCATCAGGGACAATTTTAGCATTTTAGCTAACCCTAACAATTTCCTAACCTTAACCTAATTCTCCTAACCTGCCACGTTAATTATACTAACCTGCCACGTTAATTCTGCTAACCTGCTGTGTAAATTCTCCTAACCTGCTACGAAAAGTAACTTCTGCTAGTCAAAACTGGCAGACCTGCCCTGAGAACAGTCTTGGTTTCCACTTATGCGATACAGCTTCGCGCTGGCTCGCCTGCTCTTTCTCGTCGCTAATGATGCGAGTGTGTGTTCAATCTTCGGTCTGTCCATACACTTTTTGGTCCAGACGGAGACATGGATTACTCCAGCTGCTCTCTCGTCAATGGACTATGTGTTCTCTCAAAATCTGAGAGCATCTGGTCATCGCGGTGGTGGCACAGGGCTACAACTTTTTTCCTAAGTGAAGATGTTCTCTTTAATCCCTCTATCAGCTGTCTATCTCATTTGAATTCCATGCAGTCACTGTCACAACTATAAAACTTGGGTGAGCATCCACAATGGAGGAAGTTTATCATTCTACAGTTGGCCTACATCTGTCAATCAACTGATGGCCCAAATCAACTCATCAACTCAGCCAGGGAAACACAACCAGTAGCCTATTATCGCTTTTCACACCTTTCATTATGTGACAATGGCTAGGCTATTGGGTAGCCTACAGAATGCAGCCTATTGGAAAATAATCAAATAACATGGGGTTTGTTGCAACCATCGATGGCACTTGATAATTGCCAGCTGATGTCTCGTTAAACCATCAATATGCACTAAATTCACCCGCACAGCTGATCACAATTGCAACCATTATTGGTTACCTCATTATCGCTCCCTAAAAGATGATGTCGGTGTTACCTAGGTGTTGCCATTGGAACAACTTAGCCCTTTTCAACCAGACTAAGGGCTGTACAATAGAAAAAAGTATTAACTCGCTTAACATGCCAAATCTACTGTGGCAATTTACCCAACACTTTGTATGAATGGAAACTAATGTTGATGTAGCCTATAGATATTATTTTATTTGCTTCCTATTTATGTTATCCAAAAGTGTCTGGTATGGTAATTTCTTATCAAGATCATGGGGTAAAATATCCCTGCACCATCCATATTTGAAATGTGTAACTTAATCAAGTAAATCGGGGTAGATTGAGTTATTTGTGCCAGATGGCCATTGGCCGGAATCAAACCCACACCAACACGGTAGGACTATATGTGCACACTGAAGAGAGAATATTATTTTCATGATATGCCCTGATCCCAATGAAACGACGGCCCCCACATGGAGAGAAGGAGAACTGCTCATTTTCAGAGATTCACAAGGCTCATTTGAATTTCCTGATGCAGCAGGAAAATTCTCTGCAACAAAAGGGATCAAGTTAAGATCTGACATCTGTACCTTCTCTTCCCCTGTATCCGCTGATAAGCCCACTTTCTACATTTTAAGCTTCTGCCTCCAACCATGGGAAACTCTTCCCCACTTTTTCCTCCCTCCTTATTCCTCCCTCCTCCCTTTCTGCGGACGACTTTGTCAACCACTTTGAAAAAAAGGATGACGACATCCGCTCCTCATTCACTCAGCCTTCTGAGTCCATTGGTCCCACTCACACAGAACTACCTTACGGCTTGACCTATTTCTCCCCTCTCTCTCCAGATGATATCCTGTGACTAGTGATGTCCACCCGCCCAACAACCTGCCCACTTGACCCCATCCCCTCCTCCCATCTCCAGACCATCTCTGGAGACTTTCTCCCTTTCCTCACCTCCCTCCAACTAATCCTTGACCACGGGCTGCGTCCTCTGACTTCGAGGGCCAGAGTCACTCCCCTCCTCAGGAAACCAACACTTGACTCCGCTGATGTCAAAAACTACAGACCGGTATCCCTTCTTTCTTTTCTTTCCAAAACACATGAGCGTGCAGGTTCTGACCAACTCTCTCGCTATCTCGCTCAGAACGATCTTCATGACCCTAACCAGTCAGGCTTCAAGGCGACTCACTCAACTGAGATCGCTTTCCTCTGTATCACAGAGGCGCTCTACTAAAACTGACTCTCTCTCCTCTGTTCTCTAAAGCTGACTGCCTCCTCTGTTCTCATCCTCCTAAATCTATCTGCTGCTTTCGACACTGTGAACCATCAGATCCTCTTTTCCACCCTCTCAGGGTTGGGCGTCTCAGGCTCTGCACACTCCTGGATTGCATCCTACCAGGCAGGTCGCTCCTACTAGGTGGCATGGAGAGGATCTGTGTTTGCACCACGTGCTCTCACTACTGGTGTCCCTCAGGGCACGGTATTAGGCCCTCTTTTCTCTCAAGTTACTCAGCTCTGTCAAATCCTCACATGGTCTCACTTATCATTGCTATGCGGATGACACTCAACTACTCTTCCCCCCCCTTCTGACACCCAGGTGGCAACACGCATCTCTGCGTGCCTGGCAGACATCTCAGCTTGGATGTCGGCCCACCACCTCAAGATCAACCTCCCAGGGAAGGCCTGCCCGCTCCAAGACCTCTCCATCACGGTTGATAACTCCACAATGTCCCCCTCCCAGAGTGCAAAGAATCTTGGCGTGACCCTGGACAACACCCTGTCGTTCTCTGTAAACATCAAAGCAGTGACTCGCTTCTGCAGGTTCACGCTCTACAACATCTACAGAGTACGAAGTGGCGCACACTCAAAAATGCTGGGTTAAAAACACCCAATTTGGGTAAATCTTAGAACACAAGTTGGGTTATTTTGACCCATTGTTTTCTTTAAGTTGGGTTGTTGAGCTATCCACAGGGTCAGATCAGAAGACTGGAGGCGTGGCCTAGTAGAGGTAGTGTTTTCATATAGTTATTTTTGGCCACCTGTGAGAATAAATGTCATTCCGGTTCATACGTTCTGTTGTATTGTCAACACATGTTAAGGTTGAACACTGACACTTTTATAGCTTTAATAAGGCTTACACAGGAGTATAAGTTATTTAAGTGCCTATGCATATCCCAATGTTGGGATAGTTACCACTTTGTTATGTTTAAATAATAATGTTATACATTTTACATTCCAATATGTAATGTGAAAAAATATTGAAGGGAAATTTATATTTACAGTGTACAAATATAACATAAACAGGAATTACATTTACCTCGACTGGTGAGCTCGTCTGAGTCGGTGTCTGCGGAGTCGCTGATGGAGATGCTCTCTGGTGTCAAAAAGTAGTCGCCACTGATCATCTGAACCAGCTCCCACCACAACATTACTATTTCTCTCTCCTGGGAATCCATTGATGCAGTAGAAAGCTAAGCTAGCTAGCTAAGATGTAGGCAGTAGTGACAGTGTGACTATGTATGATGGGGTTTTGACAGATCTGAAGAGCGAGAGAGAGAGACTGTGTAGCCTGAGGTAAAGTTTTTGTTTTACTGCGGATGATACGATATAGCAGCTATGGTTGGGCAAACAGGAAAATCATCCAATTGAATAGCCTATTGCAGTTTGATTGAAAATATATAGCTAACTAGCTAGTTTGCAATTCATTCCTGATTTTGGGTTTTGATAGAGCAGATAAGATAGTACCGCAAAAGCCTGATGTGATGTGTTACAAGCTAGCATCCACCGAACCGATGTGAAAGTGCTCCGTTTCATTCTACGTTTATAATATTAAAAACTATATTTATACTCTGAATTTGGCAATAAGACATACAGATTATGAAAGCAAAGACATTTTGTTAAAATCAGATGAAACTCCCAAACAGCGAAAAATCTAAATGGACAAAAACACAATTTATATGCAAATTAGCCATAACGACTTCAGACTGATTATGATAAAGTGCGTCACATATCATAAAGTGGTAACTATCCCAACCTTGGGATACGCATAGGCACTTAAGGAACTCAAATTGCGTAAGCCTTATTAAGCTACAAAAGTGTCAGTGCTCAACCTTAACATGTGTTGACAATACAACAGAATAGATGAAGCGGAATAACATTTACTTTCACGGCTGGCCAAAAAGAACCAACTGAAAGCCACGCCCCTTCTAAGCCATGCCTCCAGTTCTGATCTGACCCAGTGGACCATAGCTCAGTGACCCAACTGGCTGGGTCAAAAATAACCCAACGTGTGTTCTGTTTTTAATCCAGCATTTTTTGGAGTGTGGTGCTTGCATAAGGAGCAGCAAGGGGAACAGCCCCTCCTTACCTTCAGGCTATGCTCAAACCATACATCCCAACCAGAGCACTCCGTTCCGCCACCTCTGGTCTCTTGGCCCTCCCACCCCTACGGGAGGGCAGCTCCAGCTCAGCCCCGTCAAAGCTGTTCTCTGTCCTGGTACCCCAATGGTGGAACAAGCTTCCCCCTAAAGTCAGGACAGCGGAGTCCCTGCCCATCTCTCAAAAATGTCTGAAACCCTGTCTCTTTGAAGAGCATCTTAAATAACTCTCACGGCGCACCCCTCCCCACAAAAAAAATAAATGCACTTCTCTTTTCCCACTAGCACTGACTTTGCTGATAAATACTTTGTTGAGGGAAAATGTACTTAATACAATTGTGATCTGTTGTCTCACCTAGCTATCTTAAGATGAATGTACTAATTGTAAATTGCTCTGGATAAGACTAAAATGTAAAATGTGTGTAGAATATCCTAGCCTATTCATTGATCATAGGCCCTGCTTTACAGAAATTCTGAGATACAGCATTCTATTGCAAGATACAGCTTTTGATTGCAGATAGATAGGCCTAGTGCACAGTTCTTACTCTGTCTGCTTGGTGCCCCTCCCATCTCTCAACGTCCCTCGCTAACTCGCTATGAAAGATGCAAGTGTTCTTGGAAGTACGGCAACGAATCAGTCTCTTCCGTTCCAGAAATACTGAATCTTAGGAGTCGATTCTGCTATCTTGACACTCTCCACCACTACGGCATCATCGTTAACAGTTGGAAAAATTGCAGAAAAAGGCAAGCGAGAGCAGGGAAGTTCTGTATGGCAATACTTTGAGAAGTTAAATGAGAACGAAATGTAAACTTGGCGGGGTGGAATTGAGGTACAGTAATGGTAGTACAGGTGCAATGTGTAACCATCTGAAAGGGACACACCGTGAGACACAAACCATTGCTGTGAATCACGTGGAATTTTATGAATTTTTCTTATAATTTCATGAAAAAACTACAAAAAATGTGCTGTTTAAACGTTAAGAAAAAATAATCATGGTCAAATGTAGGGAATAGGGTGCCATTCGGGATGCAACCAATTACATAAATAAAAGTAACACAGTCGGCCACATCGGCTTCAGGGGTTTAGATACGGCAGCAGCTATAAGATAACATGAGGTAGCTACTTCTCTGTCGTGACTCGTAAATGTCCTACTGGTAAAATCGTTTCAGACTTAGTACCTGGGTATGTTTGATACGTCCTGGGGACAAAACTCATAGGGACTCAATGGAGAAAGCTGTTATATCATTCAGTGTAGTCCTTCTATTATGCTCCTCATCTCTTCACTGTATTCACAGCTTCCTGTCAAGACTGCTAGAGATTTTTAGCCAATGTCCAAATGTATCAGGACTTACAGGTTCATGGATTTCTTCTTTTTCGTGTGGCCATGTTCAAACTCACAGTTACAGTCAGATTCGCTGCATACCTTTGGGGAAAGAAAGGAACACAAAGAGAGAGAGTTAGAACAAGAGAAAGACAGAACAATTTGGAAGAGAGCAAGTATGTGTTTGCGATGTATTCTTTGTCGAAATCCTATATGAATCAAGTGTTTCCCTAACTGCTGTATGGCATTTTAGGAGGGGATACAATTCAAGTGATGCTCAACGCCGGGGGAAAAATGGTCTGCCATTAAATTAATGTGGAAGTCATCGGATCTGAGTTCAAATAGTATTGGTTTCCCTTCAAATTGTGTGTTTGAGCCTGTCTGAAATGCCAGATGGGGCGTGGTAGGGTTATATTTTGTTTGTTTTTAATCTTGTCCTTCCTCTACCCTCAACCTCTCCCATCTATTTCTGATCCAGTTTGATTTCTATTTGCCATATATTTTTCACTGTGCTGTTTCACAAAAGTTCTGAACCTATGTACATTTTAAAGACAGTATATTTTACATTTGTTATCTCGTTGTTATTAGTCCCACCCTTCAGCTCCATTCAACCGCTCCCATCTATCTCTTAACACCATCCATATTGGATTGCTATTTGCCATATATATTTTCAACTGTGCTGTGATGCTTCACAAAAGTTCTGAACTTTTCTATTCTCATAGTTTCTACAGATTGTAAATTAAAGATGAACATTTTTTGCTAAAAGTATTATTATATTATTGATCGATTGACTATGACTTTTCAAATCACCCAGTATTGCTATCTGCAGCATTAGCTCCAGGTAAATGTTGCAATTCTTCAGCCATTCCTGGACCTGTGACCAAAAACAAACTATATATGGACAGTACCAAAATCAATGGTCTAATGATTCTGTATCTTCGCAGCAAAATCTGCAGAGCTGGGAAGGTTGGACCCCCCATATATATAACATTATATTGGTTGCAATAATTTTGTATAATAATTTAAATTGAAAAATGTAAAGTTTTGAATCCGGCGTCGTTTTGCGTATCACTTCATAAACCATGTACCATGGAATCGGTACATCAAATATCTCTTCCAAAATATTTTGCAATCTATATGGCACAGCTGTACATTTTTTGGTCCTTAAATGAAAACTGGAATATTTGTTTAATTTGTCACAATGTTCTTTAACCAATTTTGGTCTTTAATGAAGGGCCGACAGACAAGTTCCTAATTGCAGCATTACCGCAAAAAATGGAAGAGGCAACTGGACGGGGGAAAAATCCCTTCCACTTGACCTCTTCCATTTTTTTGTGGTAATGCTGCAATTAGTTGGTTGTAATTTTGGGTAGAGCAGACATTTCCATATTTTGTTGTTAGCTGCATGTGTGACATAACTCCACCAGTCCTATTTATGATATAATTTACAAAGATTAAACTTTAAAAAAACTTAAACTTAAATCAATTAGTATATTTCAGTTTAACCACAATATTTGTTGTGTTATTTGTCCTGTCTTTTCTGGTGGATTAAACTGAAATTGCAACCAACCTTCTATGGCTTGTTTTAAAAATAGCAATATTTTGGAGATGATTTCCTTTTCAAAAACCTGAAAGTGAGGGGTTGTAATCTGAATAAAGGGAAAAAGTCCCTTCTTGAACATTGGGTGAGACAATCTTACTAGTTTGCTAGAGAACCAGTTCGGATTTAAGTATAATTTTTGTATGACTGAAGCTTTTAGTGATAGGTCTAATGCTTTAATATTTAATAATTTCTGTCCTCCGAATTCATATTCATTATATAAATAGGCCCATTTAATTTTGTCTGGCTTGCCGTTCCCTATAAAATTGAATATTTTTTTCTCATATAATTTAAAAAACTGTTCGCTAGGACCATAAGCAAATAGGTAAACTGGGATAATACTAAAGAGTTAATCAGGGTGATTTTTCCACAAATTGACAGGTATTTACCTTTCCATGGTAGCAAGATCTTATGTATTTTTGCTAACTTTCTATTAACATTTATTGGAGTGAAATAATTTAATTCATTTGGGATATGTATTCCGAGTATATCCACATCACCATCAGACCATTTTATTAGTAAACTACAAGGTAATGTAAAAGTTGTATTTTTTAGTGATCCAATACGTAATATAGTACATTTATCATAATTTGGTGGTAATCCAGAGAGATTTGAAAACGTATCTAGATCCTATATGAGGCTGTGGAGGGATTCAAGTTGTGGATTTAAAAGAAAACATGAATCATCAGCGTACAATGACACCTTTGTTTTTAAGCCCTGGATTTCTAATCCCTTGTATTATTGTTGGATCTGATTTTAATAGCTAACATCTCGATGGAAATAATAAATAGATAAGCCGATAGTGGACAACCTTGTTTCACTCCTCTTGACAGTTTCAAACTTTCTGAGAAATAGCCATTATTTACTATTTTACACCTAGGGTTACTATACATGATTTTAACCCAATTTATAAGAGATTGACCAAAATTGAAATGCTCCAGGCATTTATATATAAACCCCAGTTGTACTTTATTAAATGCCTTTTCGAAGTCTGCTATGAATAGTAGGCCTGGTTTCCCAGATTTTCCATAGTGTTCTATTGTTTCCAGTACTTGCCTTATATTATATCTTACATGGATTTATTAGACTTTTTAAAATGTAGATGTTCCAAAGGTCTGCATTAGTGGCTTGTAGGCTATGTGTGGAAGCCAGGAGATGCTAAATGTGTTTATGTTAATTAACGGTCAATTACCGTGAGACCGACAGTTATTTGCTTGACAATCACCGGCTGATTAAATTTCGTGACCGCCACAGCCCTTATATATAGGTTAATGAGCCATATCTGTTTATGGTCCAATAACATATTTAAAATCATCCATCTACCTTGAGGATCTGTTTGGACAATTTGCACATTCGGATCAAAGTTACTGTTAATTGGATTCCGGTTGAGCGATGTAGAAAGAAGTCGCACGAGGTCTCTCCTCCGACAACTTTTTAGCCTAAATTCATACTTCTCATGACCTCAAAAGTTATTTTAATTACCCAGTAATAGAGTGTATCTAAGTTAGCATGAGCAAACCAGTCACACGCTTTGGGAAATCGACTTCACTACACCAAATCAACTTCAGCTAAAATGGCTACCATCCCACCTTCATAGCCACTCCGGGCGATACGGCTAACCCGATAACACCGGAGATCCTTGTCAGAGAGCTGGAGAAATCACGTGAAAGTTTGGCAGCAGAAGTCACCGAATTGCTGAATAACTCACTGATGGCTGCTCTGGCTCCAATTCAGGCAACCGTGGAAACCATCCGTGGTTCTGTGGCATGTCACACTATCACACTGGCTGAAGTTGAGGCCAGGCGACCAACTCACTATGCTGGAAACCAGGCTTGACGATGTGGCCGCTGCCAACAAGTCGATGCAGCTACAACTGGAAGATTTGATTTCACGTTCAAAACACCAAAATATCAGCGTGATTAGACTGCCAGAGGACTATCATACAGGACCCCCAACCCAGTTCATGGCAGAGCTGTTCAATGAGGTTTTGGGCGATGACGCTTTTCCCAATCTTCCTGAACTCACTCAGGCGGCCGACCGCATCCCATCATAGTGCGGTTCCATTGATACAAAGAAAAGGAGCTCGTCCTTCGGTGGGCAAGGGAACACGGCGATATAACTTTCCAAGGCCACAAGATCAAGTTCTACCAGGATTTCAGTTGTAGCCTGGCGAAGAAACGGGCCGCATTCAACGACATCAAGTCCACTCTGTACAAGAAGGGAATCTGCTTTGGGCTGATTTATCCTGCCTATCGGAACTCCTGAAGAAGCTGAGTTCTTCTACCGACAGCGCATACATGCCTGGATTGGGATGATTTCGCACCTACCTGTATTATGTGAGTAACGTTAGTCCTAGTGACCGTGTGGACACTAGGCTACATACATCTATGGCTATCTATCGATCCGTTTCTCGTTAAATAATCCTATGCTAAAGCTTGCTGGCATCGCATAACTAGTTTGTGTTGTTGACAATGACATAATATGCTGTCTCACTGCTCTTTATACTTTAATTTGATCTTGTTTAGTTTCTTAAATCAAAGACAATTGCTGTTAAAAGCGCAGCATTTTTATTTATTTATTTTTACTAAGGTTTTGAACTTGCTGCTCCACTTATAGCAATCTATAGCCCATACCCAAATGAAATAAATGAAAAAAAGTTAGCAAAAATAGATAAGATCTTGCTACCATGGAAAGGTAAATAACTGTCAATTTGTGGAAAATTCACCCTGATTAACTTTTTAGTATTATCCCAGTTTACCTATTTTCTTATGGTCTTTGCCTATGCCTAGCGAACAGTTTTTTTTTTAATTATATGAGGAAAAAATATTCAATTTTATTTGGAACGGCAAGCCAGACAAAATTAAACGGGCCTATTTATATTATGAATATGAATTCGGAGGACAGAAATTATTAAATATTCAACCCATCACTAAAAGCTTCAGTTATACTTAAAAAGTTATACTTAAATCTGAACTGGTTCTCTAGCATATTTGTAAGATTGTCTCACCCAATGTTCAAGAATGGCCTTTTTCCCTTTATTCAGATTACAACAGCTCACTTTCAGTTATTTGAAAAGGAAATCATCTCCCAAATATCACTATTTCTAAAACAAGCCATAGAAAGTTGGTTGCAATTTCAATTTAATCCTCCAGAAACGACAGAACAAATAATGGAACAAATATTGTGGTTAAACTCAAATATACTAATTGATAAAAAACTATTATTTTTTGACCCAAAAAAAAAAAAAAAGCTATAATCTTCGTAAATTATATCATAGGTAGGACTGGTGGAGTTATGTCACACATGCAGCTAACAAAAACATATGGAAATGTCTGCTCTACCCAAAATTACAACCAAATAATTGCAGCATTACTGCAAAAATGGAAGAAGAAAGTGGAAGGGAAAAAAGTAAGGAACTTGTCTGTCGGCCCTGCATTAAAGAACATAATGGCGTTTCAAGATTCAAGATTCTACATTCCAAGATGGCGTAGCAGTACGGTCGCTTTTATTTTTTCGTCCTGTGTAAATATCCCGTTTCTTGTTTTTTTGTCTATATTTCTCAATTTTTTACTTTCATTCTTTAACTAAATATACTCTCCTGCAACCCGCCTCACCCAACGTGGAAAGGATTCTATTATTTCTTTATAACTTTCATCAAGAACCGTAAGCTGAAACGTGTGTAGCCGCAATCTGAATTGGCTACCTGCTATTAGTTACCGTTAGCGTCTTCACCACTGTCCGTGGCCTACACTATCCACCAGCCAGCTCTAGCTAGCCTGGACAATTGTCGGCCAGTCTGCACAGCGTGCTATCGACCCAGCGTGCTATCGACCCATAGCTTATTGGACTTTCTGCCGGAATCACTGGACCCTAGCGCCGGATCATCACAACCAGCTAGCTAGCTGCAACTAAATGGCTACCTGTTATTAGTCACCGTTAGCGTCTTCACCATTGTCCGTGGCCTACACTATCCACCAGCCAGCTCTAGCTAGCCTGGACAATTTCGTCGGCCAGTCTGCACAGCGTGCTATCGACCCAGCGTGCTATCGACCCATAGCTTATTGGACTTTCTGCCGGAATCACTGGACCCTAGCGCCGGATCATCACAACCAGCTAGCTAGCTGCAACCTGTTGTTGGCTGATTACCATTACCATTGCCATATAGCAAGCACCAGTTAGCCTTGAGCTAGCCTGCTAGCTCCCTGCTAGCTGTGCTGAAGCACCAATTTGAACTGCTCTCGGACTCACATATTGCTGTTCACTGGACCTTATGATCACTCAGCTGCACAGCTGATGCCTGCTGGACTGTTCCTTTACACGGTACTCTGTCCTGTTTATTCTGTTTAGTCTTAGCCCAAAGCGTTATCGCTATTTCCAGTTGTGTCTTAGCTCTCTCTAATAACACGTGACTGCTTTATGCCTCTCTCCCATGTCAATTATGCCTTGCCTATTGCTGTTTGGGTTAGTTCTTATTATACAATTTCAATGTAGAACCCCTAGTCCCTCTCAAACTGTCTCATATAGTTCCTTTGTTCCTCCCCCCATACACGCCGAGACCGGCTCAATCGATGCCTCCAATGACGCTATCTCTTTCATTGTTACCCAACACTTAGGATTACCTGAACTGTACTCATATCCTTCCATATCCTTTTCTGTACATAATGCCCTGAATCTTTTCTACAACGCCCGGAGAACTGTCCCCTTTATTCTATGTACCCAACGCACTAGAAGACCAGTTCTTAAAGCCTTTAGTCGTATCCTTATTCTAGTCCTCCTCTGTTCCTCTGGTGATGTAGAGGCTAACCCAGGCCCTGCAGCCCCCAGTATCCTCCTACTCCCCAGGAGCTATCATTTGTTGACTTCTGTAACCGTAGAAGTCTTGGTTTTCTGCACATAAATATCAGAAGCCTCCTTCCTAAGTTTGAGTTATTCACTGCGTTAGCACACTCCGCCAACCCTGATGTTCTAGCAGTGTCTGAATCCTGGCTTAGGAAGGCCACCAAAAATTCTGAAATTTCCATCCCCAACTATAACATTTTCCGTCTAGATAGAACTGCCAAAGGGGGTGGAGTTGCAATCTACTGTAGAGATAGCCTGCAGAGCTCCATCATACTATCCAGGTCTGTGCCCAAACAGTTTGAGCTTTTACTTCTAAAAATCCACCTTTCCAGAAATAAATCTCTCACTGTTGCCGCTTGCTACAGACCCCCCTCAGCCCCCAGCTGTGCCCTGGACACCATATGTGAATTGATTGCCCCCCATCTATCCTCAGAGTTCGTACTGCTTGGTGACCTAAATTGGGATATGCTTAATACCCCAGCCATCCTACAATCCAAGCTAGATGCCCTCAACCTCACGCAAATTATCAACGAACCTACCAGGTACAACCCTAAATCCGTAAACATGGGTACCCTCATAGATATCATCCTGACTAACTTACCCTCTAAATACACCTCCGCTGTCTTCAACCAGGATCTCAGCGATCACTGCCTTATTGCCTGCGTCCGTAACGGGTCCGCGGTCAAACGACCACCCCTCATCACTGTCAAACTCTCCCCAAAAACACTTCAGCGAGCAGGCCTTCCTAATTGACCTGGCCCAGGTATCCTGGATGGATATAGATCTCATTCCGTCAGTAGAGGATGCCTGGTTGTTCTTTAAAAGTAATTTCCTCTCAATCTTAAATAGACATGCCCCATTCAAAAAATACAGAACTAAGAACAGATATAGCCCCTGGTTCTCCTCAGACTTGACTGCCCTTGACCAGCACAAAAACATCCTGTGGCGTACTGCATTAGCATCAAATAGCCCCCGTGATATGCAACTTTTCAGGGAAGTTAGGAACCAATATACACAAGCAGTTAGGAAAGCAAAGGCTAACTTTTTCAAACAGAAATTTGCATCCTGTAGCACTAACTCCAAAAAGTTTTGGGACACTGTAAAGTCCATGGAAAATAAGAGCACTTCCTCCCAGCTGCCCACTGCACTGAGGCTAGGAAACACTATCACCACCGATAAATCTACAATAATCGAGAATTTCAACAAGCATTTTGCTACGGCTGGCCATGCTTTCCACCTGGCTACCACTACCCCGGCCACCAGCTCTGCACCCTCCGCTGCAACTTGCCCATGCCCCCCCGCTTCTCCTTCACACAAATCCAGACAGCTGATGTTCTAAAAGAGCTGCAAAATCTGGACCCCTACAAATCATCTGGACTAGACAATCTGGACCCTTTCTTTCTAAAACTAGCCGCCGAAATTGTCGCAACCCCTATTACTAGCCTGTTCAACCTCTCTTTCGTAACGTCTGAGATCCCCAGAGATTGGAAAGCTGCCGCGGTCATCCCCCTCTTCAAAGGGGGTGACACTCTAGATCCAAACTGTTACAGACCCATATCCATCCTGCCCTGCCTTTCAAAAGTTTTTGAAAGCCAAGTCAACAAACAGATCACCAACCATTTCGAATCCCACCGTACCTTCTCCGCTATGCAATCCGGTTTCCGAGCTGGTCATGGGTGCACTTCAGCCACGCTCAAGGTCCTAAATGATATTATAACCCGCGATCGATAATAGACAGTACTGTGCAGCCGTTTTCATTGACCTGGCCAAGGCTTTCGACTCTGTCAACCACCGCATTCTTATTGGCAGACTAAATAGCCTTGGTTTCTCAAATGACTGCCTCGCCTGGTTCACCAACTACTTCTCAGATAGAGTTCAATGTGTCAAATCGGAGGGCCTGTTGTCTGGACCTATGGCAGTCTCTATGGGGGTGCCACAGGGTTCAATTCTTGGGCCAACTCTTTTCTCTGTGTATATCAATGACGTCGCTCTTGCTGCTGGTGACTCTCAGATCCACCTCTACGCAGACGACACCATTTTGTATACATCTGGCCCTTCATTGGACACTGTGTTAACAAACCTCCAAACGAGCTTCAATTCCATACAACACTCCTTCAGTAGCCTCCAACTGCTCTTAAACACTAGTAAAACAAAATGCATGCTCTTCAACCGAACGCTGCTTGCACCCGCCCACCCGACTAGAATCACTACTCTAGACGGGTCTGACCTAGAGTACGTGGACAACTACAAATATCTAGGTGTCTGGTTAGACTGTAAACTCTCCTTCCAGACTCACATTAAGAATCTCCAATCCAAAGTTAAATCTAGAATCGGTTTCCTATTTCGCAACAAAGCCTCCTTCACTCATGCTGCCAAACATGCCCTCGTAAAACTGACTATCCTACCGATCCTTGACTTCGGCGATGTCATTTACAAAATAGCCTCCAACACTCTACTCAGCAAATTGGATGTTGTCTATCACAGTGCCATCCGTTTTGTCTCCAAAGCCCCATATAATACCCACCACTGTGACCTGTACGCTCTTGTTGGCTGGTCCTCACTACATATTCGTCGCCAAACCCACTGGCTCCAGGCCATCTATAAATCACTGCTAGGCAAATCCCCGCCTTATCTTAGCTCATTGGTCACCATAGCAACACCCACCCGTAGTCTGCGCTCCAGCGGGTATATCTCACTGGTCATCCCCAAAGCCAACACCTCCTTTGGCCGCAATTCCTTCCAGTTCTCTGCTGCCAATGACTGGAACAAATTGCAAAAATCTCTGAAGCTGGAGACACTTATCTCCCTCACTAACTTTAAGCATCAGTTGTCAGAGCACCTTACCGATCACTGCACCTGTACACAGCCCATCTGAAATTAGCCCGCCCAACTACCTCATCCCTATATTGTTATTTATTTTGCTCATCTGTACCCCAGTATCTCTATTTGCACATCATCTCTTGCACATCATTCCAGTGTTAATACTAAATTGTAATTATTTTGCACTATAGCCTATTTTATTGCCTTACCTCCATAACTTGCTAAATTTGCACACTGTATATTAATTGTATTTCTGTTGTATTTTTTTTGATTTTTGTTTTGTTTTACCCCATATGTAACTCTGTGTTGTTGTTTTTATCGCACTGCTTTGCTTTATCTTGGCCAGGTCGCAGTTGTAAATGAGAACTTGTTCTCAACTGGTTTACCTGGTTAAATAAAGGTGAAATAAAATAAAATAAAAAATAATTGGTTAAAGAAAATTGTAGTAAATAAAAAAGTATTCCAGTTTCATTTAAGGACCAAAGGATTGACAGCCGTCCCATATAGATTGCAAAATATTTGGAAAGAGATTTTTGACGTACCAATTCCATGGCATAGTGTTTATTAACTGATACGCAAAACGACGCCGGATTCAAAACTTAGAATTTTTCAATTTAAATTATTATATAAAATTATTGCTACCAATAGAATGTTATTTATATGGGGGATACAATCTTCCCAGCTCTGCAGATTTTACTGCGAAGAGACAGAATCATTAGATCATTTGTTTTGGTACTGTCCATTTGTAGCTTGTTTTTGGACACAGGTCCAGGAATGGCTATAGGATTGCAATATTTACCTGGAGATAACCCTGCAGATAGCACTACTGGGTGATCTGAAAAGTCATAGTCAATCGATCAATAATATACCTTTAGCAAAAATGTTTATTTTCAATTTACAATCTGTAAAAATAATGAGAATAGAAAGGTTCAGAACTTTTGTAAAACATCACAGTACAGTTGAAAAATATATGGCAAATAGAAATCCAATATGGATGGTGTTAAGAGATAGATGGGTGGTGTTGAATGGAGTTGAAGGATGGGACTAATAACAACTAACAACAACTAATAACAACAAGATAACTAATGTAAAGCATACTGTGTCCATAATAAGTATATAGGTTATAGGTTGAGAGCTTTTGTGAAAGAGCACAGTTAGAAAGATATGGCATATAGAAGCAAACCGGATGGACACCATGAAAATGATTGGAGAGGTTGAGGGTAGAGGAAGTTCAGGAGTAAAAACAAATGAAATAGAATTATTGTAAAATTGACTGTGTCCATAAAATGTATATAGTATGTACAGTGCCCTCCACAATTATTGGCACCCCTGTTTAAGATGTGGTCGAGGACTTCCAAAAATTCTCCTTTTTTTTTAAAAACAACATAGAACCCAAATGCAAAAAAGAGAAAAATCCAACCTTTTATTTAAGTACATTACTTTGGTGTAAAAAAAAAATCACACATTTAGAAAAATAAAACTTGAAATCATGTCTCCCACAATTATTGGCACCCCCTGATGTTAATACTTTGTACAACCCCCTTTTGCCAACAAGACAGCACTTAATCTCCTCCTATAACATTTCACAAGATTGAGAACACAGAGAGAGGGATCTTTGACCATTCTTCTTTGCACAATCTTTCTAGATCATCCAGTGTCCTGGGTCCTCTCTTATGCACTCTCCTCTTTAGCTCGCCCCACAGGTTTTCGATTGGGTTGAGGTCTGGGGACTGAGATGGCCATGGGAGGACCTTGACTTTGTGACTGCTGAACCATTTTTGTGTAGATTTTGCCACATGTTTTGGATCATTATCCTGCTGAAAGACCCAATGACGACCCATCTTCAGCTTTCTGGTAGAGGCCATCAGGTTTTTATTTAAAATGTCCTGGTAGTTCAAAGCGTTCATAATGCCATGCACCCTAACAAGGTTCCCAGGGTCTTTGGAAGAGAAACAGGCCCACAGCATCACAGATCCTCCACCATACTTCACGGTGGGCATGAGGTGCTTTCGGCATACTCATCTTTTGTTTTACGCCAGACCCACTTAGAGTGTTTGTTGCCAAAAAGCTCAATCTTAGTCTCATCTGACCAAAGCACACGATCCCAGTTGAAGTCCCAGTGCCGCTTAGCAAACTCCAGACGTTTACGTTTGTGAGTGTTAGTGAGAAAAGGCTTTTTCCTTGCATGCCTCCCAAACAGCTTGTTGGCATGTAGAGAGCGTCTGATGGTTGTTTTGGAGACTTTGTGACCCCAAGATGCCACTCTTTGATGCAATTCTGTGATAATGAGCTTAGGACTTTTTTTTACTTCTCTTACCATCCTCCTCACTGTGCGTTGTGGCAAGATAAACTTGGGACCTCTTCCAGCCTTGTTTGTCACTGTTCCAGTTGTTTTAAACTTCTTAATGATTCCTCTGACTGTAGATACGGGCAAGTTAAGGCGAGTGGCTATTTTCTTGTAGCCATTGCCTGACTTATGAAGGTCGACACAAATCTGCCTTACTTGAATGGTGTGTTCTCTTGTCTTTGCCATGTTGACAAATGGGTAAGAGAATTAGGCCTCTGTGTCACGTCATATTTATACCCCAGGGAGACAGGAAGTCATGAATTACTAATCAAAAGTTCCTAGATACCCTGACCAACTTTAGCAACTACAGAAAAATATATTTAAAAAAAAAATCAATTAAAATTTTCAGCGGAATTGTTAGGGGTGCCAATAATTGTGGGACACATGATTTCAAGTTTTTTTTTTTCTAAATGTGTGATTTTTTTTTACCACCAAAGTAATGTACTTAAATAAAAGGTTGGATTTTTCTCTTTTTTTTGCATTTGGGTTCTATGTTGTTTAAAAAAAAAAGGAGAATTTTTGGAAGTCCTCGACCACATCTTAAACAGGGGTGCCAATAATAGTGGAGGGCACTGTATAAGCTGGAAGTAGAGGACTAAGCATTGTTGTTCACTAGTTTACTCCAATTAGAGAGAGAAAAACATATGGGGGATTGGAAGTGATGCAGACAATTACATTGATGGAAGTTACAATCTATCTGCAATATTAAAGCTGATCCACCCCCGAATGTTCTTTTTTTTAAATATTTAAAACAAAAGATCTATAGCCCACATGGTAGTTTGGCTGCCTTTAGGTCGTTTCGGATACTAATGTTACTCGCTAGTTAGACACCGATCCTGTCTACCGATATTTGTGTTTACAGTGCCTTCGGAAAGTATTCAGACCCCTTCCCTTTTTCCACATTTTGTTACGTTTCAGCCTTATTCTAAAAAGGATAAAATTATTATTTTTTCCTCATCAGTCTACACATAATACCACATAATGACAAAGCGAAAACAAAAATACATTGTTTACATAAGTATTCAGACCCTTTAGGTGCCTTTTGGCAAACTACAAGTGGGTTGTCATGTGCCTTTTACTGAGGAGTGACTTCCGTCTGGCCACTCTACCATAAAGGCCTGATTGGCGGAGTGCTGCAGAGATGATTGTCTTTCTGGAAGGTTCTCCCATCTCCACAGAGGAACTCTAGAGCTCTGTCAGAGTGACCATCGGGTTCTTGGTCACCTCCCTGACCAAGGCCCTTCTCTCTCGATTGCTCAGTTTGGCCAGATCTATGCTTTGACACAATCCTGTCTCGGAGCTCTACGGACAATTCCTTCGACCTCATTGCTTGGTTTTTTGCTCTGACATGCACTGTCAACTGTGGGACCTTATATAGACAGGGGTGTGCCTTTCCAAATCATGTCCTATCAATTGAATTTACCACAGGTGGACTCCAATCAAGTTCAAGAAACATCTCAAGGATGATCAATGGAAACAGGATTCACCGGAGCTCAATTTCTAGTCTCATAGCAAAGTGTATGAATACTTACTGTATGTCAATATGGTATTTCTGTTGTATATTTGAAATACATTTGTCAATATTTCTAAAAATATATTTTCGCTTTGTCATTATGGGGTAATGTGTGTAGATTGCTGAGGATTTGTATTAATTTAATCCATTATAGAATAAGGCTGTAACGTAACAAAATGTGGAAAACGTCAAGGGGTCTGAATACTTTCCGAAGGCACTGTATATTTATTTTTATTACAATCCCTACCATGGCTAGTATTGGGTGTTCCTTTATTCGACTCCTCTATGGGAACTTTGTAATATTTAGAATAGCCATGGAGTAGTCTTTGTGTCTCGGAACATCCGGTTAGTTTATCGACTACGAGAGCTACTCATTTCCCTTTTCATCTTTTCTCCTTGAAGATTGGGTATATAACTTTGCGCCGTTTCCTTCGGGAACTGAACATTCATGCCTATTTTCATGCCAGCAAGTCTATAACCCAGGCTTTTAACCATTATTTTATCTTTAAAGAAAGCACATTTGGCAATGATTTGGTGCTCATATCTCTGTCCGAAACGGTGTACACGTTCAAGTTGGATTTTGTCGACAGCTTCGCGTGGGATCTGAAGCGCTGTAAGGAGGAACTCCCTCACTACACCCTCAGGAACTTCTCCTTCTTTCTCATGGATACCAGTAAGTACCACATTTTCTCTCATAGATCTAGTCTGTCTGTCAAGTAAGGCTTCTCTCAGAAAGATGTTCTCCTTTTTAAGTTCTTTAACGTCCGTTTCAACCTTATTGACTCTCCCTTTTGGCTTGTTTGTTTCTTTCTCTATTGTCGCAGCTTTTTCGTCACTCATCTTGAGGCTCGCCTTCAACTCCTTTATGTCTTTACTGACTAGTTCAAGTATGCCCAGTTTGTCATTAATCGATTTTAACAGATCGGTTACCACCATTCCCATTCCCGGTGGTGAAAAGCTTAAATCGCCTGTGTCCGTCGAGGAGTTCTGTTTTCTTTTGGAGATTGGTTCTCCTTGTTTACTCTCGGTCATGTTTGGGTGTTGCTTGTTTTCCTAATATTTGTCGATACATTTCTCTAGCCTTATGATTTGTTTTGTGTTGTTTTCCAGATTGAAGGTTATTACCCACCAGTATGTGAAGTGCTAATATTTAGTCTAACTTACGTTTTTATCTTGAGGTGATCTGTACCTGCTGTCTTCAGTCTGCCATCTTACTTGCAGTGGTACTTGCAGAGACTTACCTTCCTCCCTGAGAGGAGCATGTAGAGCTGGTGCACCGAGCCTCCATTCCTGGTCAACTCCTTCCTCAGGGTCTTGGGGGAGGGTCGCGTCCAGCTGCCCGGCAGGGGAGCGTGGCCTCTGTCCAGGCAGTGGATGGTGCTGTCGGAGATAAAACGTGGCGAGCGCGGCTCCTGCAGCAGACTGCCCTCGCTGAGAGTGCGTCTGTGGAGGGCCCTCGGCTCGCCGCCACCGCCCACGCCCGCTCCCCGCTTCCTAAAGGGAGAGCACTCCCCGATGCTCCGACGTTCCAGGTCGTCTTCGTCACTGTCCTCCTCATCCTCCTCTTCTTCTTCTTCACCCACCTCCTCGGGAGAGGACGTGGGTTCTGTGTTGAAGGAGCGATCGAGGAAGCGCACGTCTGGCACCGTGACGGGGGAGGACGGGGAGGGGGATAGAGGTATGGCACCAATGCATGCAGTCTCCGACGTCTCGGAGGCGCTCTCCCCCTCGCCCTGCTGCCTCTCCTCGTCTCCCTCCTCCCTCTCCTTACAGATGCCCATTCTCTCCAGGCTCATGCTTTTGCAGGTTTTACCCATGGTACACGGTGGGGGCGTGAGGGGCAACTTCTGTCCAAGGTCCTCTGTGCTGCGCACCACCAGGGGGGTGAGGTTCAGAGTCTTGGCTGGCAGGCTGCTCATGCTGTAGGGTTCGGGGGAACGGCTATGTGAGGAGGGCTCTTCGGTGGCTTGACGGCCCAGACTTAGGATACCGAGCTCACAATGGACATCAGCCATTGGTTCCAACATCTGTCAACACACAGCGGGGCAACACTCAGCTATTCAATCATTGGTTCATTGCTTTAGCTTTGCAGGCGATCTAGAATGTAGTGAATGTGCCTTTGAGATCGACTACATTGCAGTGGGATTGTGCAGAATCCCTGAACTACAAATCACCTCACATCCAAATAACTACTCATATCATTATGTGATCAAGATTAGACATTCTGCACCTTGCCTTGCTCAAATGGATATCCTCAGACAAAAGTTTTTAAAGTTAGAATGGACTTGATAAGAAACAAACATATTCACAATTCTATGTTGCTAGCCAAATCTGAAGAGTCAGATACGCAGACAGTAGAAAAATTGCAAAAGTTGAAAAATGTTGGTAACTTTCCAAAATGTCCCTAGTTTTTCAGAAATCCTGGTTGAAAGATTCCTGGAATCAGGAGGGCATAAGCAGGATATATGGAATTCTCCAACCTGAATTTCTGGAAGACCTGGGAATTTTGGGAAAGTTGGAAAGATTTTACCCTAGTAGGCAGTGTACCTGATCATGTACAAGTGTATCTCTCTGCTCCAGCTGCTTGTCGATGTTCTCCCGCAGGCACTGATGTATCCGCTTCTTCTGCTCCACCGTGTACGCCTCCAGACTGAACAGGCACTCACTCCTCTACAATAGACAACACAGAGACATAGGGGTTGTATTTACTAGGACACACCGTAGCTAAACATTTTGAAACCTTTTTTGAGGCATGACACCGCCTTTTTCGAGGTGGTCCATTGTAAACAACAGCTAGTCGTGAATCGAATGCGGCATTCAACGTGTCAAAGCAAGGCTTTAGTAGACAGTGTACACATTTTATTTTAATTACATGTACACAGTTACCTCCAAAATTACCATTGATAAAGATTAGCAAAAATATAATATAAAATAAATAATAAAAATAGTATTGTCCTTCCAAATAGCCTATTTGCATGGAGGTGGCGTCTAATTGTAAATTTGGAAACTTGGTGAATACAAGATGCAACCAAGTTCTGTAATTCTCCTGCGGCCCTTGGACTTTTCATTCCCTCCTGAACCATCCTTCTCACTGTGTGTGGGGACAAGATACACATTGTTCACAGCTACATAATCTGATTACAAAAAAACTAACTGTAATCAGTAAAGTTACAAGCTAAAATATCAGATGATTACTTCTTGGATTACTTTTAAAGAGCGACTGCACTTCCTGATTTGGCTTCGTTTTTCATCAATGCTCATTAAAAAATGCTAGAGGCCATAACGGAAGGCAAACAACAGTTGTCTTGGGGGTGTGGTTTGATGTGGGTGTTTCTTTGCTATTCAATCACAACAAACAAGTCAGTACAGTAGTGAGTACAGCGAGGTAAACTAAGCTAGCTTTGCTATGGAGTGAAAAACGTTTTCAAGTTGAGGACTTCTCCCCTCATGACTGACTTGCCATCTCTAGATGGTCAGCTAATTCAGTTCTATGTGTAGGCTAAAGCCTGCGCTGACCTTGTGTTTAGCCAAGCTGACAGCAGCTAGCTAGCATAGTTTGGTGATAGCTGCAGCTGGCTATCCTATCAACTGATATTTCTCTGTCGCATCAGTTATGGCAAGATAGCAAGAGCCAGTGTCGGGAATGTGTTTCATAAGACAGTCGTTCTACAATGCCTTGCTATGAAAGTAGCTTGCAACTAAAAGTTTCAACGTTTAATCACGTCAAGTAATTACGTTATCGTGGAAACGATATAAACTACTGCGAGTTGAATGCCCGCGGTCTTCAGTAACTCAGCTGTCCTACAACACAATATCTAGAACTGGCTTGTTTTGTCTTGTCTCTCCTCATATGCGCTGTTAGATCTTTCCTGGGAGACAAATCCCAAAACTAACATCCCTACAGGTGTAGGCTACATGTGGACATTGCACAAACATCACGCACCTTGAGTGTAGATACATCAACTACAAATCGATGGTTGTGTTCGTGTTACAAAGACAAAACAGTTCAAGTCTCCAGTGGGTGATAAAGTCCCTTCTATCTACAGTTTGTAATGTATTAGAAGTTATGGACATTTGCAGTCAAGTGGCAGGAGGGGTGGAGTGCATGACACTCCATCCTGGATATGACAGATTTTGCCTCATGGGTCCAGCAGGCTGTTTAATAATAACTACAGGCAGATGTGAGATGCAGGGGGATGGCACTCTTCTCATACTGAGTACCCCACAGAGTAATACAGTGGCTTGCGAAAGTATTCACCCCCCTTGGCATTTTTCCTATTTTGTTGCCTTACAACCTGGAATTAAAATTGTTTTTTTGGGGGGGGTTGTATCATTTGATTTACACAACATGCCTACCACTTTGAAGATGCAAAGTATTTTTTTTATTGTGAAACAAAGAAGAAATAAGACAAAAGAACAGAAAACTTGAGCATGCATAACTATTCACCCCCCCTATTATTATCCTATTTACACTTTGTAGTCAATTCTGAGAGTAGAATTAATGTTTCTGACTCATATCGATGCGACTTAAGTAATTTAAAACCAGAGGAATTGGCTCTTAAGCGGCAGTTGACCTTTAAATTCAGAAAGGAAAGTTTGTGAAAAAATACATTATGAAACCTTTCTGTTTTCCCTTATGACATTCAATTCAGCATTGAAAAAAGCATGCCTCATAAACGTAAAGTAACAAAGTAATCAGATTACGTTACTGAGTTTGGGTAATCCAAAAGTTACGTTACTGATTACAATTTTGGAAAGGTAACTAGTAACGGATGCATTTAGAAAGTAACTTACCGAACAACTGTACACATGCGTCCTTTACCAGGCAAGTTTACCACTGCACCAGTGGTTTTAAACTTCTTAATTGTTGCCCTAATAGTGGTAAGTGGTATATTAGATTGTTCTATTGTTGTACCCATTGCCTGATTTATGAAAGTCAACAACCATTAGTCTTTTTATTTGTGAGTTCTTTGCCTTTCCCCATGCTGATGGATGTCAAGGGGATTTGACATGCGTGTTAACTCTTATTTATTTACCCCAGTGAAACAGGAAGCCATGGAAGGCCATAATACAGTTCCTTAGACTGAGATTAACTTTAAAAAGTACAGTGTTGTGGTCTAGCGTGTGTACCGCTGCAGCATGGGTTCGAATCCGCCCCACTGCTATTTCAGCACACTCCTGTCTCTCTCTTTCATCTCCATCTCTCTCTATCCAATAAACATACAACGACATATTTAAAAAGTAGAATGTTAATGCAGATGTAATTTTGTTTTAATTTATTTATACGAATCTTTAGGGGTGCCAATCATTTTTTAGATTTTTTGTTTTTTACTTGTTAAACAAAATCTCTTTCTCTAAACGATTGTATTTTTTTATCATACAATATAGCTCAGTATTTGTATTATTCATTTTACAGTCTTTTTTGTTTATCTTTATCAAGGGTGCCAATCATTTTGGAGGTGACTGTATATATCCCCAGTCCCCTGCAATGGGGAGTAACAACAATTTTTTTTTTTAAATTGCATGGAATATATTTGTATACAATACAAATGTATCATCCAATCGGAAATGTGTCTTTTTGCTTTCTTATTCAAAACCCCCCGGACACCAGTCACACATATTGTATTGTTGGATTTGTATCTAATAAGTCAAATAATTCAAAACAAAAAATACAAATGCTCATTCATGTTTACCTCTGTCCAGTGGACGATGTACAACCTCAAAACATCAGCAGGAACTGTACGGGATGAGAAAAAAAAACAGACGTCTCACACAGCATAGAGAAACAGACCGCAAATGCCACAATCCTCAAATAGACATTGTTTATCCTTTGATCGCCACATCCAAAAATTCATCCTTCTATCACTTCCATCCGAGTACAGACGAGTACATTTGAGACTTCAGCCCTATAGGACATTCCCACGTAGGTCCCCCAGCTGTTGAGTGCTGCTATGGGGTGTAACAAGAAGGTCAAGGATACACAGCCCCCCCCTTGTCCACCCAACCACCCCGCCTGCCTCTGTACTCCTCGGAGCCGGAGACAAGTCCATTGTTCGAAGCAGACACGGCATCAATGGGGCATCAGCTGAGCTCTAGTTACAAAGTGACTGAGGTCTCCACAGTCCCCAAATCCCCCCAGCCCCATCCCTCCAGCACAAAGAGGCCCCTTCAGCCAACAAAAACACAACACAGCGTGTGTGTACGCCTATGTGCGTGTGTAAGTGTGTGTGCATTGGTGTGCACTATGTGCATCTATGTCTAGCTCTCTGTGTGTGTGTGTGTGTGCTCACCATCCCGCAGGCGGAGGTGGTGGAGGTACAGGGGGCTCTGCAGCACATTACAGTGGCCTGCCTCGTCCTCCCTGGTCAGCAGCATCAGGTCTGTGTAGATGAGCAATGTCACCTGCAGGGGGAGACAGAGGGCAAGGCACTGAGTAAAGGAGCGTAGTACACGGAACAAAAATATAAACGCAGTTACAGTTCATATAACGAAATCAGTCATTAGGCCCTAATCTATGGATTTCACATGATTGGGAATACAGATATGCATCCGTTGGTCACAGATACCTTGAAAAAAAGGTAGGGGTGTTAATCATAAAACCAGTAATTTGCCTCATGCAGCGTGACACATCTCCTTTGCATAGAGTTGATCAGGATGTTGATTATGGAATGTTGTCCCACTTCTTTTCAATGGCTGTGCGAAGTTGCTGGATATTGGCAGGAACTGGAACATGTTGTCATACACGTCAATCCAGAGCATCACAAACATGCTCAATGGGTGACATGTCTGGTGAGTATGCAGGCCATGGAAGAACTGGGTCATTTTCAACATCCAGGAATTGTGTATAGATCCTTGCAACATGGGGCTGTGCATTATCATGCTCAAACATGAGGTGATGGCAGCAGATGAATGGCAGGACAATGGGCCTCAGGATCTCGTCTCTGTACATTCAAATTGCCATCAATAAAATGCAATTGTGTTCGTTGTCCATAGCTTATGCCTGCCCATACCATATCCCCACCACGGGGCACCTCTGTTCACAACGG
The DNA here is from genome assembly GCF_020615455.1 of Coregonus clupeaformis. Classification (NCBI taxonomy): domain Eukaryota; kingdom Metazoa; phylum Chordata; class Actinopteri; order Salmoniformes; family Salmonidae; genus Coregonus; species Coregonus clupeaformis. Next base: position 26,265,910 of record NC_059207.1, read on the forward strand.
TGACATTAGCAAACCGCTCGCCCACACAACGCCATACTGCCATCTGCCCGGTACAGGGATTCATCCGTGCCTACTGAAGATGGTTATGACGTCTAACTGTCTCAGAGTTCTACGGACAATTCCTTGGCTTGGTTTTTGCTCTAACATGCACTGTCAACTGTGGGACCTTATATAGACAGGTGTGTGCCATTCCAAATGATGTCCAATCAATTGAATTTACCACAGGTGGACTCCAATCAAATTGTAGAAAAATCTCAAGGATGATCAATGGAAACAGTATGCACCTGAGCTCAATTTCCAGCCTCATAGCAAAGGGTCTGAATATGTTTTATTTTTAATACATTTGCAAAAATAAAATAAAAAACTGCTTTCACTTTGTCATTATCGGGTATTGTGCGTAGATTGATGAGGATTTTTTTAAAATCCATTTTAGAATAAGGCTGTAAAGTAACAAGATGTTGAAAAAGTCAAGGGTCTGAATACTTTCCGAATGCACTGTAAATGAGATTTCTGTATTTCATTTTTAATACATTTACAAAACTTTCGCAAAACATGTTTTCACTTTGTCATTATGGGGTATTGTGTATAGATGGGTGAGAGAAATATATTGTTGTAACAACAATATGTGGAATAGGTCAAGGGGTATGAATACTTTCTGAGTACAGCGAGGACCGGATCTCTGTAATTTTTTCGAATTTATTTTGGAAGTCAGTCGGGGTCTCAACTTACTTTTGAGAGTTAGAATATACAAGGTGCAATTTCGAAACTTGGTTGTGCATCAGTAGTTTTTTCCTCTTGTTATATGTCACTCACTGAAATTCACTCAATTAGCCCATGTCAGTTAAATGTTTTTAGATTGGTAAATTAGTCTATTTAGTCTAGCCACCTATCTAAACTTGTAGTAATCATGGCTGAATTACCGACCGGGCACGTGCCCAGGGTCCCTGACCTCTAGGGGGCCCCAATTGATTTTGTTACTCACTCTCACTCAGATATCATATTAAGGTGGCTTAAGACATGGCAAAATGTGTAGAATTGCAGGAAATTAGCTGTAAAACAGCAACAACAGGGGCGCTGGTGAGCAGCAACATGTGAAGACGCGTTTTCTCGGTGCTCCTGTCCAGGTCGAAAAATGTACTATGAATATTTCACCAACACCTCCCCTACCGCGTTAGTTTTGCAACATTTTATTAGGAATCAAACCCAATTCACTAATTTTGCCATTTTTCCTGACATTTTTGGCCTTTTCATCGTAAAATGTCAAAACAACGGCCACGAGTCACAAAAGAGCAGGCCTCTACTAAAGCCTCAGGCTCACCGGACACTGACACGGACTCTGACCCCCCGACCTAGCCAAGGTAATGGCGGCTATCACCAAGTCTGAACAGACTGTGCTGGCTAAGGTGGAGTCACCATCCACTTACCTATCCGCACAAATAGCCACTCTCGCCACCGATGTCAATACAAAGATCGACTCCGTTAAAGAAGATTAGGCGAAACAGGACACCCGTCTGAATGGCCTGGAGGGCGTCGCAAATACTTAATCAGACAAAGTGGTGACACTGGAAGAGCAAGTCACCCGGCTATCATCAGATGTCGTCAAACTTACTTCCAAGGTCAAGGACCTCGAGAACAGACAGCGCGGGGGAACGGTCGCATTTTTGGCGTGAGAGAGGGACTCGAGATTGTAGGCGGATTGCGGCCTACCATGTTCATAGCTAAACTACTACAGGAAATCCTAGGCCTCGATTACACCCCCACCCTTGACCGTGCACACAGAAGCTTACAGTCCGCACTGAAGAATGTGGAGCCGCCCAGACA